>NC_057804.1:390945474-391245474 GCF_018294505.1 Triticum aestivum | reverse complement strand
AAGGCATTGGGAAGTAATAAGTAGATGATGGGTTGCTAGAGTGACAGAAGCTTAAACCCTAGTTTATGCGTTGCTTCGTTAGGGGCTGATTTGGATCCATATGTTTAATGTTGTGGTTAGGTTTACCTTAATACTTCTTTTGTAGTTGCGGATGCTTGCAATAGGGGTTAATCATAAGTGGGATGCTTGTCCAAGTAAGGGCAGTACCCAAGCACCGGTCCACCCACATATCAAATTATCAAAGTACCGAACGCGAATCATATGAGCGTGATGAAAACTAGCTTGACGATAATTCCCATGTGTCCTCGGGAGCTCTTTTCTCATTATAAGAAATTGTCCAGGCTTATCCTTTGCTACAAAAAGGATTGGGCCACCTTGCTGCACTTTATTTACTTTCATTGCTTGTTACTCGTTACAATTTATCTTATCACAAAACTATCTATTACCTACAATTTCAGTGCTTGCAGAGAAAACCTTACTGAAAACCGCTTATCATTTCCTTCTGCTCCTCGTTGGGTTCGACACTCTTACTTATCGAAAGGACTACGATAGATCCCCTACACTTGTGGGTCATCAAGACTCTTTTCTGGCGCCGTTGCCGGGGAGTGTAGCGCTTTTGGTGAGTGGAACTTGGTAAGGAAACATTTATATAGTGTGCTGAAATTTTCTGTTACTTGTCACTATGGAAACTAATCCTTTGAGGGGCTTGTTCGGGGTATCTTCACCCCGACCAGAAGAGCAAAGAGTTGCTCCTCAACCTACTGAACTTTTGAAAATATTTACTTTGAGATTCCTTCGGGTATGATAGAGAAACTGCTAGCTAATCCATTTGCAGGAGATGGAACATTGCATCCCGATTTACACCTTATCTTTGTGGATGAAGTTTGTGGATTATTTAAGCTTGCAGGTATTCCCGATGATGTTGTCAAAAGTAAGGTCTTCCCTTTATCTTTGAAGGGAGATGCATTGACATGGTATAGGCTATGTGATGATACGAGATCTTGGAATTATAAACGATTGAAGTTGGAATTTCACCAGAAGTTCTATCCTATGCATCTTGTTCATCGTGATCGTAATTACATATATAATTTCTGGCCTCGCGAAGGAGAAAGCATCGCTCAAGCTTGGGGGAGGCTTAAGTCAATGTTATATTCATGCCCCAATCATGAGCTCTCCAGATAAATGATTATTCAAAATTTTTATGCTCGACTTTCTCTCAATGATCGCAACATGCTCGATACTTCCTGTGCTGGTTCTTATATGCTGAAGACTATTGAATTCAAATGGGACTTATTGGAAAGAATTAAACACAACTCTAAATATTGGGGTTCCGACGATGGTAAGGAGTCAGGTATGACACCTAAGTTCGATTGTGTTAAATCTTTTATGGATACCGATGCTTTTCGTGGATTTAGCGCTAAGTATGGACTTGACTCTGAGATAGTAGCTTCTTTCTGTGAATCTTTTGATACTCACGTTGATCTCCCTAAGGAGAATTGGTTTAAATATAATCCTCTCGTTGAAGTAAAAGTAGTTGCACCTATTACAGTTGAAGAAAAGACTGTCACTTATGGTGATCCTATTGTTCCTACTACTTATGTTGAGAAACCTCCTTTTCCTGTTAGGATAAAGGATCATGCTAAAACTTCGGTTGTTCTTCGTAAGAGTAATACTAGGACTTATACACCTCCTGAGAAAATCAAAGTTGAACCTAGTATTGCTATGGTTAAAGATCTCTTGGATGGTGATTTAGATGGGCATGCTATTTATTTCTGTGGTGAGATTGCTAATATTGCTAGACCAGATACTAAGATACATAGACCTGTGGTAGGCATGCCTGTTATTTCTGTTAAAATAGGAGATCATTGTTATCATGGCTTATGTGATATGGGTGCTAGTGCTAGTGCAATACCCTATGACTTATATAAAGAAATTATGCACAACATTGCACCCGTTGAATTAGAAGGTATTGATGTTACTATTAAGCTTGCTAATAGGGATACCATTAAACCAGTTGGGATAGTTAGAGATGTTGAAGTCTTGTGTGGGAAGGTTAAATATCCTGCTGATTTTCTTGTTCTTGGTTCCCCACAAGATGACTTTTGTCCCATTATTTTTGGTAGACCCTTCTTAAATACAGTTAATGCTAGGATTGATTGTGAAAAGGATACTGTTACAATTGGCTTAGAGGGTATGTCTCATGAGTTTAATTTTGCTAAGTTTCGTAGACAACCTCGTGATAGAGAATTACCTAGTAAGGATGAGATTATTGGTCTTGCTTCCATTGTCGTGCCTCCAACTGATCCGTTAGAACAATATTTGCTAGACCATGAAAATGATATGTTTATGAAGGAAAGAAGGGAAATAGATGAAGTGTTCCTTAAACAGGAACCTATGCTGAAACACAACCTTCCCGTTGAAATTCTTGGGGATCCCCCTCCACCCAAGGGTGATCCCGTGTTTGAACTCAAACCATTACCTGATAATCTTAAGTATGCTTATCTTGATGAAAAGAAAATATATCCTGTTATTATTAGTGCTAACCTTTCAGAGCAAGAAGAAGAAAGATTATTGAAAACTCTGAAGAAGCACCGCGCTGCTATTGGATATACTCTGGATGATCTTAAGGGCATTAGTCCCACGTTATGCCAACACAAAATTAATTTGGAGGACGATGCCAAACCAGTTAGAGATCCTCAACGACGACTGAATCCAAGATGAAAGAAGTGGTAAGAAAGGAGATACTAAAGCTCCTTGAGGCAGGTATAATTTATCCCATTGCTGATAGTGATTGGGTAAGCCCTGTCCATTGTGTTCCTAAAAAGGGAGGTATTACTGTCGTTCCTAATGATAAAGATGAATTGATCCCGCAAAGAATTATTACAGGTTATAGGATGGTAATTGATTTTCGTAAATTAAATAAAGCTACTAAGAAAGATCATTACCCTTTACCTTTTATTGATCAAATGCTAGAAAGACTATCCGAACACACACATTTCTGCTTTCTAGATGGTTATTCTGGTTTCTCTCAAATACCTGTGTCAGCGGGGGATCAATCAAAAACTACTTTTACTTGCCCTTTCGGTACTTTTGCTTATAGACGTATGCCTTTTGGTTTATGTAATGCACCTGCTACCTTTCAAAGATGTATGATGGCTATATTCTCTGACTTTTGTGAAAAGATTTGTGAGGTATTCATGGATGATTTCTTTGTTTATGGATCCTCTTTTGATGATTGCTTGAGCAACCTTGATCGAGTTTTGCAGAGATGCGAAGACACTAGTCTCGTCTTGAATTGGGAAAAGTGTCACTTTATGGTTAATGAAGGCATTGTTTTGGGGCATAAGATTTCCAAGAGAGGTATTGAAGTTGATAAAGCTAAAGTTGATGCTATTGAAAAGATGCCATGTCCCAAGGACATAAAAGGTATAAGAAGTTTCCTTGGTCATGCCGGTTTTTATAGGAGGTTCATTAAGGACTTTTCTAAAATCTCTAGACCTCTGACTAATTTATTGCAAATAGATATTCCTTTTGTCTTTGATGATGATTGTGTAGAAGCATTTGAAATACTTAAGAAAGCTTTGATCACTGCACCTATTGTTCAGCCACCTGATTGAAATTTACCTTTTGAAATTATGTGTGATGCTAGTGATTATGCTGTAGGTGTTGTTCTAGGGCAAAGAGTTGATAAGAAATTGAATCTTATCCAGTATGCTAGTAAGACTCTTGATACTGTCCAGAGAAATTATGTTACTACTGAAAAAGAATTCTTAGCAGTTGTGTTTGCATGTGATAAGTTTAGACCTTATATTGTTGATTCCAAAGTTACTATTCACACTGATCATGCTGCTATTAAATATCTTATGGAAAATAAAGATGCTAAGCCTAGACTCATTAGATGGGTTCTCTTGCTCCAAGAATTTGATTTGCATATTATTGATAGAAAGGGAGCTGAGAACCCCGTTGCAGACAACTTGTCTAGGTTAGAGAATGTTCTTGATGACCCACTGCCTATTGATGATAGCTTTCCTGATGAACAATTAGCGGTCGTTAATGCTTCTCGTACTGCTCCTTGGTATGCTGATTATGCTAATTACATTGTTGCTAAATTTATACCTCCTAGTTTCACATACCAGCAAAAGAAAAAGTTCTTTTATGATTTAAGACATTACTTCTGGGATGACCCACACCTTTATAAAGAAGGAGTAGATGGTGTTATTAGATGTTGTGTACCTGAGCATGAACAGGAATAGATCCTACGCAAGTGTCACTCTGAATCATATGGAGGACACCACGCTGGAGATAGAACTGCACACAAGGTATTGCAATCCGGTTTTTATTGGCCTACTCTCTTCAAAGATGCTCGTAAGTTTGTCTTATCTTGTGATGAATGTCAAAGAATTGGTAATATTAGTAGACGTCAAGAAATGCCTATGAATTATTCTCTTGTTATTGAACCGTTTGATGTTTGGGGCTTTGATTATATGGGACCCTTTCCTGCCTCTAATGGTTACACACATATTTTAGTTGTTGTTGATTACGTTACTAAGTGGGTAGAAGCTATTCCAACTAGTAGTGCTGATCATAACACTTCTATTAAAATGCTTAAAGAAGTTATTTTTCTGAGGTTTGGAGTCCCTAGATATCTTATGACTGATGGTGGTTCACATTTTATTCATGGTGCTTTCCGTAAGATGCTTGCTAAGTATGATGTTAATCATAGAATCGCATCTCCTTATCATCCGCAGTCTAGTGGTCAAGTAGAGTTGAGCAATAGAGAGCTCAAATTAATTTTGCAAAAGACTGTCAATAGATCTAGAAAGAATTGGTTCAAAAAACTTGATGATGCATTATGGGCCTATAGAACTGCATACAAAAATCCTATGGGTATGTCTCCATATAAGATGGTTTATGGAAAAGCGTGTCATCTACCTCTTGAACTTGAACATAAAGCATATTGGGCTATTAAAGAGCTCAACTATGACTTAAAACTTGCCGGTGAGAAGAGGTTGTTTGATATTAGCTCACTTGATGAATGGAGAACCCAAGCCTATGAGAATGCCAAGCTATTCAAAGAAAAAGTTAAATGCTGGCATGACAAAAGGATATAAAAGCGTGAGTTTAACGTAGGTGATTATGTGTTATTATTCAAGTCTCGTTTAAGATTTTTTGCAGGAAAACTTCTCTCTAAATGGGAAGGTCCTTACGTTATCGAGGAGGTCTATCGTTCTGGTGCCATAAAAATCAACAACTTCGAAGGCACAAGTCCGAGGGTGGTGAACGGTCAAAGAATTAAACATTATATCTCAGGTTATCCTATCAATGTTGAAACTAATATCATTGAAACCATGACCCCAGAGGAATACATAAGGGACACTTTCCAGAACGTTCCAAACTCCGAAAAGGAATAGGTATGTGGTACGGTAAGTAAACCGACTCCATAACAACTCCAATGGCAATTTTTACCAGTTTTGGAATATTTAAGAATTTTAGGAAGAAAGAAGTAGTCTGGGAAGGACACAAGGCCTCCACAAGGGTGGAGGGCATGCCCACCCTTACTGGGCGCGCCCCCTGTCTCGTGGCCACCCCGTGTGCCTCCCAGACTCCGTTTTCTTGCACGTTACGTATTTTGGTTGGTAAAAATTCATTATATAATCTCCCGAAGGTTTTGACCACCGTATCACGCAAATATCCTTTGTTTTCATTTCGAGCTGTTCCTGTTGCAGATTAAGAGCAAGTTGTCTTCCCAAGAGTCAGTCGGGGAGAGCCGGGTGTCTCACCCAACACCAGGACCAGGAGCAAATAGCGATGCTTATCACTTTGGACCATCAACGGAGGATGAGATGGAGGCCGACTTGAAAAGGATAGGTGCCATGGAGGAAGATCAAGAAGTTACCTCTCGTCTCCAAGCAGAATTCATGATGGGGGAACTGCATAGCTCGGCTATTCCAAATTCGGTCATCCCTTCCAACTTTAGATTTCTTTCTTATGAAAATATGAAAAAGAGCGTCACTTGTTCTCCAGAAGCTATGCATCATCCTTGGGTAAAGGGAGCTTTAACCGTTACGGGCAAGCTCCGTAAAGAAATTATGGACCTCAAACAACAACTCAATAAGCTCAAGGAGGAGAACCGTATCCTGAGGGGCATCATCACCAAGAAGATCATAACACCAACCGTGAAGAAGGAGACATAATTACATGGGTATGGGCACTCCCCTTGGCAACTGCCAAGCTTGGGGGAGGTGCCCCAGTATCGTATCACCATCACACTCCTATCTTTACTATTTTATTTAGTTCAATCCTTTTAGTAGTATCTTGATCTAGTAGATTGAAATTTTGATATCAAGCAGTTTTGAGTTTTGCTTTGTGATCTCTTTATGTAATTGAGTCCGTGAGCTATATATAATAAAGATTAGTGTTGAGTCAAGGGCTTTGTTATGTTGCTATGATCTTGAGAAAGTAGAGAATAAAAGAGTTCATATTGATCTTATGGTTAGTGATGATTTGACACATAGAAAGTATGAGGCACAAAAGTTGTTGAGAGTTGATAAACGTAATTTTGGTCATCGTTGCAATTAATAGGAAGTAATAAGGAAAGAGAGGTTCACATACAAATATATTATCTTGGACATCTTTCATGATTGTGAAGCACTCATTAAGTATGACATGCTAAAAGAGTTGATGTTGGACAAGGAAGACAACGTAATGGTTTATGTTTTCTCACATCTCAATTAAAGTATATTGTCATTGACCTTCCAAACATGTTGAGCTTGCCTTTCCCCCTCATGCTAGCCAAATTCCTTGCACTAAGTAGAGATACTACTTGTGCTTCCAAATATCCTTAAACCCAGTTTTGCCATGAGAGTCCACCATACCTACCTATGGATTGAGTAAGATCCTTCAAGTAAGTTGTCATGTTGCAGGCAATAAAAATTGCTATCTAAATATGTATGACTTATTAGTGCAGAGAAAATAAGCTTTATACGATCTTGTTGTGGAAGCAATAAAAGTGACGGACTCCATAATGAAGGTCCACATACAAGGGGCAATATAAAGTGACGTTCTTTTGCATTAAGATTTTGTGCATCCAACCCTAAACGCACATGACAACCTCTACTTCTCTCTGCGAAGGGCCTATCTTTTACTTTATGTTTTTACTTTATGCTTGAGTCAAGGTGATCCTCGCCTTTCCCTTTTTCATTTTATCCTTTGGCAAGCTCCTCGTGTTTGAAAGATCATGATATATATATCCAATTGGATGTAAGCTAGCATGGGCTATTATTGTTGACATCACCTAAAGGTGAATACATTGGGAGGCAACACAATAAGCCCCTATCTTTCTCAGTGTCCGGCTGAAACTCTATAACCACAACTACCGCGTGAGTGTTAGCAATTGTAGAAGACTACATGATAGTTGAGTGTGTGGAATTGCTGAAAAGCTCTATTCTTGACTCTTTCTGATGTTATGATAAATTGCAATTGCTTAAATGACTGAGATTATAGTTTGTTAGCTTCCAATGAAGTTTCTGAACCATGCTTGACATTGTGAATTGATCATTACTTAAGCATAAGAAATCATATGATAAAATCTATTTACGTTGCTGTTTTAAGAATGATCATGATGCCCTCATGTCCGTATTTCATTTTTATCGACACCTCTATCTCTAAACATGTGGACATATTTTTCAATTTCGGCTTCCGCTTGAGGACAAGCGAGGTCTAAGCTTGGGGGAGTTGATACGTCCATTTTGCATCATGCTTTTATATCAATATTTATTGCATTATGGGCTGTTATTACACATTATATCTCAATACTTATGGCTATTCTCTCTTATTTTACAAGGTTTACCATGAAGAGGGGGAATGCCGGCAGCTGGAATTCTGGCTGGAAAAGGAGCAAACATTGGAAACCTATTCTGCATTGCTCCAAAAATCCTGAAACTCCACGAAACTTATTTTTGGAATTAATAAGAATTATTGAGCGAAAGAAACACCTCAGGGGGCCCACACCCTGGCCAGGAGGGAGGGGGCATGCCCACCCCTACTGGGCGTGCCCCCTATCTCCTGGTCCCCCTGATGGCCTTTCGGTGTCCATCTTCTACTATATGAAGGCTTTTACCCTAGAAAAATCGTGGGCAAGCTTACGGGACGAAACTTCGCCGCCACGAGGCGGAACCTTGGCGGAACCAATCTAGAGCTCCGACAGAGCTATTTTGCCGGGGACACTTCCCTCCAGGAGGGGGAAATCATCACCATCGTCATCACCAACAATCCTCTCATCGGGAGGGGGTCAATCTACATCAACATCTTCACCAGCACCATCTCCTCTCAAAACCCTAGTTCATCTCTTGTATCCAATCTTATATCCAAACCACAAATTGGTACCTGTGGGTTGCTAGTAGTGTTGATTACTCCTTGTAGTTTATGCTAATTGGTTTACTTGGTGGAAGATCATATGTTCAGATCCTTAATGCATATTATTACTCCTCTGATTATGAACATGAATATGCTTTGTGAGTAGTTACGTTTGTTCCTGAGGACATGGGTGAAGTCTTGCTATTAGTAGTCATGTGAATTTGGTATTCGTTCGATATTTTGATGAGATGTATGTTGTCTTTCCTCTAGTGGTGTTATGTGAACGTAGACTACATGACACTTCACCATTATTTGGGCCTAGAGGAAGGCATTGGGAAGTAATAAGTAGATGATGGGTTGCTAGAGTGACAGAAGCTTAAACCCTAGTTTATGCGTTGCTTCGTTAGGGGCTGATTTGGATCCATATGTTTAATGTTGTGGTTAGGTTTACCTTAATACTTCTTTTGTAGTTGCGGATGCTTGCAATAGGGGTTAATCATAAGTGGGATGCTTGTCCAAGTAAGGGCAGTACCCAAGCACCGGTCCACCCACATATCAAATTATCAAAGTACCGAACGCGAATCATATGAGCGTGATGAAAACTAGCTTGACGATAATTCCCATGTGTCCTCGGGAGCTCTTTTCTCATTATAAGAAATTGTCCAGGCTTATCCTTTGCTACAAAAAGGATTGGGCCACCTTGCTGCACTTTATTTACTTTCATTGCTTGTTACTCATTACAATTTATCTTATCACAAAACTATCTATTACCTACAATTTCAGTGCTTGCAGAGAAAACCTTACTGAAAACTGCTTATCATTTCCTTCTGCTCCTCGTTGGCGATAGATCCCCTACACTTGTGGGTCATCACTATGCTGCTTTACATCTCAGCAACTCACCAGGTAGTGAGCGCCGTACTCGTCGTTGAAGGAGAGGAAGAAGGACATAAATTCCACATCCAAAATCCAGTCTATTATGTATTAGAGGTCCTTACACCATGTAAATCCCGATACCTCACTACCAAAAGATAGCTTACGTGGTCTTTATGTCATCTTGAAAAATTTGACACTATTTTCAAGAGTGTTCGATCACGGTGGCATCCGAAGTACCAGTTAACGACATTATAAACAACAGGGACGCCACCGGCCGCATAGCTAAATGGGTCATTGAGCTCTTACCATTTGAAATCACATACAAGCCACGCCGAGCTATTAAATCTCAGGTGCTGGCCGACTTCGTTGCAGAGTAGACGGAAGCCGAGCTCCCTAAAGAGTACAATTTATACTCAAACTGGATCATGTACTTCGATTGCTCTAAGATGCTAGCCAAACTGGGGGCTGACATCATCTTGACATCCCCTACAGGGGACACAGTCTGCTACATGTTGCAAATCATGTATATGAACCCAAACAATGCGGCCAAATACGAAGCACTACTACATGGTCTCCGCATGGCTGTCTCCATGGGCATACAATGCCTAGAGGTGAACGGTGACTCAAACCTCGCAATATCTCAGGTTAATGGAGAGTTTGATGCAAAAGATCCAAAATTGCGGCATATCGAAACACCGTATTAAAAATGTCAGCTCGGTTCGAGGGGCTTGAATTTCATCACGTCGCTCGAGACAGTAACCTGGCAGCGGACATACTCGCTCGCATGGGCGCCAAGCACGACCCCGTCCTGCCTAACATCTTTGTGGAAAGGCTCTTCAAGCCATCCGTGGTATGACAGGACGAGAGTAGAGACGCCAGTTCGGACCTCATCACGCCCCCAATAGCCGGACACAATACAAATATCATCGGGGGTTTGATACGTCTCCAACGTATCTATAATTTATGAAGTATTCATGTTATTATATTATCATTCTTGGATGTTTTACAATCATTTTATAGCAACTTTATATCATTTTTTGGGACTAACCTATTGACCCAGTGCCCAGTGCCAGTTGTTGCTTTTTTGCTTGTTTTTTACATCGCAGGAAATCAATACCAAATGGAGTCCAAACACCGCGAAACTTTTTGTGGATTTTTTAAGGACCAGAAGACATCCAATGGGCCAGAGCAGCACCTAGGGGGTTCCCCGAGGGGGCAGAACCCCCCAGGGCACGCCTAGGGGCCCAGTGCACCCAGGTGGGTTGTGCCCACCTTGGTGGCCTCCCGCACCCCCTCTTTGCCCTATAAATCACCAAATATTCCAAAAACCCTTGGGGTAACCCTAGATCAGAAGTTCCGCTGCCGCAAGGCTATGTAGCCACGCGAAACCAATCTTGATCTTGTTCCGGCACTCCGCCGGAGGGGGGGAATCATCACCGGTGGCCATCTTCATCATCCCGGCAGCCACCACGATGATGAGGGAGTAGTCCACCCTCGGGGCTGAGGGTTTGTACCAGTAGCTATGTGTTTAATCTCTCTCTCTCTCTCTCTCTCTCTCTCTCGTGTTCTTGAGATGGCACAATCTTGATGTATCACGGGCTTTATTAATGTAGTTGGATCATATGGTGTTTCCCCTCTCTATCTTGTTGTGATGAATTGAGTTTTCCCTTTGAGATTTCACTTTATTGGATTGAATACTTTTATGGATTTGAGAGCACTTGATATATGTCTTGCATATGAATACTCGTGGTGACAATGGGGTATTGTATTGATCCACTTGATATATGTTTTGGCACTCAACTCGCGGATTCCCCAAGTGACATTGGGGTAATCTATGCATAGGGGTTAATGCATGTTCTTGTCTTTGTTTCTCCCGTAGAAATCTTGGGGTACTCTTTGAGGTTCTTTGTGTTGGATTGAGTATTATGAGTCTGAAATTACTTGGTGTTATCTTAGTACGAACTCTTGGATAGATCGATCAGACAGAATAGTTTTGAGGTGGTTTCGTACCCTACAAATAATTTCTTCTTATGTTCTCCGCTAGATAGGAACTTTGGAGTGATTCTTCATCGCACTTTGAGGGGTGGTACATGGTCCAATTATATTAGCACTGTTGAGAGATTGCACTAGCGAAAGTACGGACCCTAGGCCTTGTTTCCAAGCATTGCAATACCGTTTGTGCTCACTTTTATCGTTTGCTTCCTTGCTGTTTTTTATTATTCAAATTATAAAAATATATTTATACCATCCATATTACACTTTTATCACCATCTCTTTGCCGAACTAGTGCACCTATACAAATTGCCATTGTATTAGGTGTGTTGGGGACACAAGAGACTTTTTATTATTTGGTTGCAGGGTTGTTTGAGAGAGACCATCTTCATCCTACACCTCCACAGATTGATAAACCTTAGGTCATCCACTTGAGGGAAAATTGCTACTATCCTAGAAAACTCGGTGCTTGGAGGCCCAACACGAGTCTACAAGAATAAAGTTGCGTAGTAGACATCAAGCTCTTTTCTGGCGCCGTTGTTGGGGAGGTGAGTTCATGAAGGTATATCTTTGGATCTTGCAATTGAATCTTTTAGTTTCTTGTTTTATCACTAGTTTTATTTATAAAAGAAAACTACATAAAAATGGAATTGAGGTTGCATCATATTATTGATCATCTTTATATATCTTTCTTGAAAATGATGGATCGAAAATTGTGCTCAATTGTTAGAAGAAGAAGTCAATAAAATGTTTGGCATAGAATTCATGAATGATGAGCATGATTGCAATGTTGCTAGTATGAATTCTTTGAATATCCATGATGCTAGTGATATGCAAAGCCATAAGCTTGGGGATGCTATATTTGATGAAGATAATATTTTTAGTCCCCCAAGATTTGATGTGCAAATTTGTTATAATGATTGCATGCCTCCTATTTATGATGATTATATTGATGAAAGTGGACTTGGAAGAGTGTCAACTCTAGGTACTAATGACCCCACTATTTTGGAGGGTGTTGAATCTTATTATAATAATTATGAAAGTGGATTTGGAGAGATCATGACTTTATTTAGTGATGAATCCACTATTTTGGAAGAGGTTTCAATTGACTATGACAACAAAGTTGCTACCTATGATATATTACATTGATGACATGTATGCTATAAAGAATAATGATAACCATGAAACTTGTCATCTTGATTTTAATTTTCAATCCCATGATAGTTATTTTCTTGAGTTTGCTCCCACTACTATTGATGAGAATAAATTTGATTATGTGGAGAGTAACAAAATTTCTATTCTTATGCATCATGAAAAGAATGATTTTATGTGATAGCTATATTGTCGAATTTATTCATGATGCTACTGAAAATTATTATGAGAGAGGAACATTTTCTTGTAGGTATTGCAACAATATCGATTTTCCTCTTTATGTGTTGAAAATATTGAAGTTATGCTTGTTTTGCCTTCCTATGCTAGTTGATTATTGCTCCCATAAGTTGTTTGCTCACAAAATCCCTATGCATGGGAAGTGGGTTAGACTTAAATGTGCTAGTCATATGCTTCATGATGCTCTCTTTGTGTTTCAATTCTTTACTTTTATGCGAGCATCATTGAAATCATCATGCCTAGCTAAAAGGAATTAAAGAAAAGCGCTTGTTGGGAGATAAACCAACACTTTTACCTACTGTTTTTGTGTGTTCACATGATTATGCTACTGTAGTAATCATGTTTTATAGCTTTTGTTTCAATAAAGTGCCAAGTAAAGCCTTTGGGATAGTGCGGATAATAGTTGACTTGATTCTGTGCAAAGCTAGAAACTTTTGCGCTCAGTCCAAGAATTTTGAAAATTCACTGGAACGTGATTTTGTTCTAAATTTTTTATAGGTGATATATATACAAATTATCTATGTTTTCCTAATTTTTAAGAATTTTTGGACTAGCATAAGTATGGTTGGAGTACAGATTACTACAGAATGTTCTGTTTTTGAAAGATTCTGTTTTCAATGCATAGTTTGCTTGTTTTCTAATTTTTATGGATTATATTGCTCAATATAAATTGTGGAAATGATAGGATACAGTAGGAATTGTGTGGAAACAATTATGAATCTTGTCTTTGACAGTACCAAAGTGAAATGGTTTGCTCTTTATCATACTAACCTATCTTACAAAGTTTCGTTAAGTTTTGTGTGATTGAAGTTTTCAAGTTTTGGGTGAGATATCGATATGGGGAGAACAAGGAGTGACAAGACCCTAAGATTGTGGGTGCCCAAGGCACCCCAAGGTAATATTCAAGGAAGATCCAAGCAACTAAGCTTGGGGATGCCCCGAAAGGCATCCCCTCTTTCGTCTCCAACATTATCGGTAACCTCACTTGGAGCTATATTTTCATTCTTCACATGATATGTGTTTTGCTTGGAGCGTCATTTCTTTTGCTAGGATTTGCTTTCTGTTATATAGAATAATTTTTTGTGTCTTTTGTTTCAATAAAAGTGGCAAGCATAGCCTTTACCATGCTTATTTTGCAAGTATATGAGTTGCTGTTTCAAAACAGAAAGTTTATCGTTGTTGCAAAAATTCCCGAAAAAATTCAGAATTGAAGGAAATATGCCCTAGAGGCAATAATAAAGTTATTATTTATTTCCTCATATCATGATAAATGTTTATTATTCATGCTAGAATTGTATTAACCGGAAACATAATACATGTGTGAATACATAGACAAACATAGTGTCACTAGTATGCCTCTACTTGACTAGCTCGTTAATCAAAGATGGTTAAGTTTCGTAACCATAGACATGAGTTGTCACTTGATTAACGGGATCACATCATTATGAGAATGATGTGATTGACTTGACCCATTCTGTTAGCCTAGACTTGATCGTTTAGTATGTTGCTATTGCTTTCTTCATGACTTATACATGTTCCTATAACTATGAGATTATGCAACTCCCGTTTACCGGAGGAACACTTTGTGTGCTACCAAACGTCACAACGTAACTGGGTGATTATAAAGGAGCTCTACAGGTGTCTCCGAAGGTACATGTTGGGTTGTCGTATTTCGAGATTATGATTTGTCACTCCGATTGTCGGAGAGGTATCTCTGGGCCCTCTCGGTAATGCACATCACTATAAGCCTTGCAAGCAATGTGACTAATGAGTTAGTTGCGGGATGACGCATTATGTAACGAGTAAAGAGACTTGCCGGTAACGAGATTGAACTAGGTATTGGATACCGATGATCGAATCTCGGGCAAGTAACATACCGATGACAAAGGGAACAACGTATGTTGTTATGCGGTTTGACCGATAAAGATCTTCGTAGAATATGTAGGAGCCAATATGAGCATCCAGGTTCCGCTATTGGTTATTGACCGGAAACAGTTCTAGGTCATGTCTACATAGTTCTCGAACCCGTAGGGTCCGCACGCTTAACGTTCGTTGACAATATAGTATTATATGAGTTATGCATGTTGGTAACCGAATGTTGTTCGGAGTCTCGAATGAGATCACGAACATGGCGAGGAACTCCGGAATGGTCCGGAGATGAAGTTTAATATATGGTATAATGTTGTTTGGTCTCCGGAAGGGTTCCAGAATTCACCGGAAGGGGTTCCGGATGTTTCCCGAAAAGTTTGGGTACGAGAACACGTTATTTGGGCCAAAGGGGAAAGCCCACAAGGTTTTTGGAAAGAGAAAAAGGAAGTTTTGCAGAGTCCAGGAGCCAGACGCCAGGGTCCCTGGCGTCTGGACCCAGATGCCAGGGACCCTGGCGTCTGGCCCTGGAGTCCGAGAAGGACTCTAGCCTTTCGGGTGAAACCGACTTTGTGGAGGCTTTTACTCCAAGTTTCGACCCCAAGGCTCAACATATAAATAGAGGGGTAGGGCTAGCACCAGAGACACATCAAAAAACACCAAGCGATGTGTTGGAAACCCCGTCCCCTCTAGTTTATCCTCCGTCATAGTTTCCGTAGTGCTTAGGTGAAGCCCTGCGGAGATTGTTCTTCACCAACACCGTCACCACGCCGTCGTGCTGCCGGAACTCATCTACTACTTCGCCTGTCTTGCTGGATCGAGAAGGCGAGGACGTCATCGAGCTGAACGTGTGTAGAACTCGGAGGTGCCGTGCATTCGGTACTTGGATCGGTCGGATCATGAAGACGTACAACTACATCAACCGCGTTGATAAACGTTTCCGCTTAGCAATCTTCAAGGGTATGAAGATACACTCCCCCACTCGTTGCTATGCATCACCATGATCTTGCGTGTGCGTAGGAATTTTTTTGAAATTACTACATTCCCCAACAGTGGCATCCGAACCTGGTTTTATGCGTAGATGTTATATGCATGAGTAGAACACAAGTAAGTTGTGGGCGATACAAGTCATACTGCTTACCAGCATGTCATACTTTGGTTCGGCGGTATTGTTGGATGAAGCGTCCCGGACCGACATCACACGTACGCTTACGCGAGACTGGTTCTACCGACGTGCTTTGCACACAGGTGGCTGGCGGGTGTCAGTTTCTCCAACTTTAGTTGAACCGAGTGTGGCTACGCCCGGTCCTTGCGAAGGTTAAAACAACACTAACTTGACGAACTATCGTTGTGGTTTTGATGCGTAGGTAAGAACGGTTCTTGCTCAGCCCGTAGCAGCCACGTAAAATTTGCAACAATAAAGTAGAGGACGTCTAACTTGTTTTTGCAGGGCATGTTGTGATGTGATATGGTCAAGACGTGATGCTATATTTTATTGTATGAGATGATCATGTTTTGTAACCGAGTTATCGGCAACTGGCAGGAGCCATATGGTTGTCGCTTTATTGTATGAAATGCTAGCGCCCTGTAATTGCTTTACTTTATCACTAAGCGGTAGCGATAGTCGTAGAAGCAATAGATGGCGAAATGACAATGATGCTACGATGGAGATCAAGGTGTCGCGCCGGTGATGATGGTGATCACGACGGTGCTTCGGAGATGGAGATCACAAGCACAAGATGATGATGGCCATATCATATCACTTATATTGATTGCATGTGATGTTTATCCTTTATGCATCTTATTTTGCTTTGATTGACGGTAGCATTATAAGATGATCTCTCACTAATTATCAAGAAGTGTTCTCCCTGAGTATGCACCGTTGCAAAAGTTCTTCGTGCTGAGACACCACGTGATGATCGGGTGTGATAGGCTCTACGTTCAAATACAACGGGTGCAAAACAGTTGCACACGCTGAATACATAGGTTAAACTTGACGAGCCTAGCATATACAAATATGGCCTCGGAACACAGAGACTGAAAGGTCGAGCGTGAATCATATAGTAGATATGATCAACATAGTGATGTTCACCATCAAAAACTACTCCATCTCACGTGATGATCGGACATGGTTTAGTTGATTTGGATCACGTGATCACTTAGATGACTAGAGGGATGTCTATCTAAGTGGGAGTTCTTAAGTAATATGATTAATTGAACTTTAATTTATCATGAACTTAGTCCTGATAGTATTTTGCAAATTATGTTGTAGATCAATAGCTCGCGTTGTTGCTTCCCTATGTTTATTTTGATATGTTCCTAGAGAAAATTGTGTTGAAAGATGTTAGTAGCAATGATGCGGATTGGATCCGTGATCTGAGGTTTATCCTCATTGCTACACAGAAAAATTATGTCCTTGATGCACCGCTAGGTGACAAACCTATTGCAGGAGCAGATGCAGACGTTATGAACGTTTGGCTAGCTCAAAGTGATGACTACTTGATAGTTTAGTGCACCATGCTTAAACGGCTTAGAATCGGGACTTCAAAGACGTTTTGAACATCATGGACCATATAAGATGTTCCAGGAGTTGAAGTTAATATTTCCAGCAAATACCCGAGTTGAGAGACATGAAGTCTCCAACAAGTTCTATAGCTAAAAGATGGAGGAGAATTGCTCAACTAGTGAGCATGTGCTCAGATTGTCTGGGTACTTCAATCGCTTGAATCAAGTGGGAGTTAATCTTTGAGATAAGATAGTGATTGACAGAATTCTCTAGTCACCATCACTAAGTTACTAGAACTTCGTGATGAACTATAGTATGCAAGGGATGACGAAAAACGATTCCCGAGCTCTTCGTGATGTTGAAATCGACGAAGGTAGAAATCAAGAAAGAGCATCAAGTGTTGATGATTGACAAGACCACTAGTTTCCAGAAAAGGGCAAAGGAAAGAAAGGGAAACTTCAAGTAGAATGGCAAACAAGTTGTCACTCCCGTGAAGAAGACCAAAGCTGGACCAAAGCCTGAAACTGAGTGCTTACACTACAAAGGAAATGGTCACTGGAAGCAGAAATGCCCTGAATATTTGGTGGATAAGAAGGATGTCAAAGTGAACAAGGGTATATTTGATATACATGTTATTGATGTGTGCCTTACTAGTGTTTATAGTATCCCCTGAGTATTTGATACTTGTTCGGTTGCTATGATTAGTAACTCGAAATAGGAGTTACAGAATAAACAAAGACTAGTTGAAGGGGAAGTGACGATGAGTGTTGGAAGTAGTTCCAAGATTGATATGATCATCATCGCACACTCCCTATACTTTTGGGATAAGTGTTAAACCTAAATAAATGTTATTTGGCATTTGCGTTGAGCATGAATATGATTTGATCATGTTTATTGCAAAACGGTTATTCATTTAAAGTCAGAGAATAATTGTTATTCTGTTTACATGAATAAAGCCTTCGATGGTCATACACCCAATGAAAATAGTTTCTTCGATCTCGATCATAGTGATACACATATTCGTAATATTGATGCCAAAAGATGCAAAGTTGATAATGATAGTGCAACTTATTTGTGGCACTGCCGTTTGGGTCATATCGATGTAAAGCGCATGAAGAAACTCCATGCTGATGGATTTTTGGAATCACTTGATTATGAATCATTTGATGTTTGCGAACCGTACCTTTTGGGCAAGATGACTAAAACTCCGTTCTTCAGAACAATGGAACGAGCTACTGATTTATTGTAAATAATACATACCGATGTATGTGATCCAATGAGTGTTGATGCTCGTGGCAAGTATCGTTATTTTCTAACCTTCACAAATGATTTGAGCAGATATGGGTATATCTACTTAATGAAACACAAGTCTGAAACATTTGAAAAGTTCAGAGAATTTCAGAGTGAAGTGGAGAATCATCGTAACAAGAAAATAAAGTTTCTATGATCTAATCGTGGAAGAGAATATTTGAGTTACGAGTTTGGCCTTCATATAAA
Organism: Triticum aestivum; assembly: GCF_018294505.1. Lineage (NCBI taxonomy): Eukaryota > Viridiplantae > Streptophyta > Magnoliopsida > Poales > Poaceae > Triticum > Triticum aestivum. Next base: position 391,226,996 of record NC_057804.1, on the reverse strand, counting down.
GCAATATGGAATAGTTTCACAGCTCACGCCACCTGGAACACCACAATGTTATGGTGTGTCCGAACATCATAACCGCACTTTATTTGATATGGTGTGATCTATGATGTATCTTACCGGTTTACCACCATCGTTTTGGGGTTATGCATTAGAGAGAGCTGCATTCACTTTAAATAGGGCACCATCAAAATTCGTTGAGACGACGCCTTATGAACTGTGGTTTGGCAAGAAACCAAAGTTGTCTTTTTTTAAAAGTTTGGGGCTGCGATGCTTATGTGAAAAAGTTTCAACCTGATAAGCTCGAACCCAAATCGGAGAAGTGCGTCTTCATAGAATGCCCAAAGGAAACTGTTTGGTACACCCTCTATCACAGATCCAAAGGCAAGATATTCATTGCTAAGATGGATCCTTTCTAGAGAAAGAGTTTCTCTCGAAAGAAGTGAGTGGGAGGAAAGTAGAGCTTGATAAGGTAATTGTACCTTCTCCCGAATTGGAAAGTAGTTCATCATAGAAATTAGTTCCAGTGATTCCTACACCAATTAGTGAGGAAGCTAATGATGATGATCATGAAACTTCAGATCAAGTTACTACAGAACCTCGTAGGTCTTCCAGAGTACGGTCCGCACCAGAGTGCTACGGTAATCCTGTTCTTAAAGTCATGTTACTAGACCATGATAAACCTATGAACTACGAGGAAGCGATGATGAGACCAGATTCCATGAAATGGCTGGAGGCCATGAAATCTGAGATAGGATCCATGTATGAGAACAAAGTGTGGACTTTGGTGGACTTGCCCGATGATCCGCAAGCCACAGAAAATAAATGGATCTTCAAGAGGAAGACGGACGCTGATAGTAGTGTTACTATCTACAAAGCTAGATTTGTCGAAAAAGGTTTTTGACAAAGTTCAAGATGTTGACTACGATGAGTTTTTTCTCACTTGTATCGATGCTTAAAGTCTGTCTGAATCATGTTAGCAATTGCCACATTTTATGAAATCTGGCAAAAGGATGTCAAAACTGCATTCTTTAATGGATTTATTAAAGAAGAGTTGTATATGATGCAACTAGAAGGTTTTGTCAATCCTAAAGGTGCTAACAAATTGTGCAAGCTCCAGCAATCCATCTATGGACTGGTGCAAGCATCTCGGAGTTGGAATATACGCTTTGATGAGTTCATCAAAGCATATAGTTTTATACAAACTTGCGGTGAAGCCTGTATTTACAATAAAGTGAGTGGGAGCACTACCGCCTTTCTGATAAATATATGTGAGTAACATATTGTTGATCAGAAATGATGTAGAATTTTTCTCGAAAGCATAAAGGAGTATTTGAAAGGAGTTCTTTAAAAGAAAGACCTCAGTAAAGCTACTTACATATGGAGCATCAAGATCTATTGAGATAGATCAAGATGCTTGATAAGTTTTTCAATAAATACATACCTTGATAAGATTTTGAAGTAGTTCAAAATGGATCAGTCAAAGAAGGAAATCTTGTCTGTATTACAAGGTGTAAAGTTGAGTTAGACTCAAAACCTGACCATGGCAGAATATAGAAATAGAACGAAAAGTCATTCCCTATGCCTCAGCCATAGGTTCTATAAAGTATGCTATGCTGTGTACCAGACCTATTGTATACCTTGCTCTGAGTTTGGCAAGGGAGTAACAATTTTGATCTAGGAGTAGATCACTGGACATTGGTCAAGAATATCCTTAGTAAGGACTAAGGAAATATTTCTCGATCACGGAGGTGATAAAAGAGCCCGTCATAAAGAGTTACATCGATGCAAGCTTTTACACCGATCGAGATGACTCTAAGTCTCAATTTGGATACATATTGAAAATGGGAGCAATTAGCTAGAGTAGCTCTGTGCAGAGTATTGTATACAGAGAATAATTTGCAAAATACATACGGCTCTGAATGTGACAGACCCATTGACTAAACTTCTCTCATGAGCAAAACATGATCATACCTTAGTACTCTTTGGGTGTTAATCACATAGTGATGTGAACTAGATTATTGACTCTAGTAAACCTTTGGGTGTTGATCACATGACGATGTGAACTATGGGTATTAATCACATACAGACACTACAAAAAAAAGACACATCCGTGACATTTTGGGCCGAACGAATTTTTTTCTGTCATACATATGACACTTCTACGACGATAATTGTGACAAAACCCGGTATCATCATAGATGTAGTGGGCTCCTACTTCTATGACAAAAAATCATGACAGAAAATGTGCTTTTCGTCCTAGGCGGGCCGGAGAAGCAGCTGCATGACATTCTTTGGGCCGTCCATGACAGAAAAAACCGTGGTAGAAGCAAGGGGGAGGAAAATTTCGGGGAGTTGCCGGTTACGGTGGGAGAGCGATGCGCGTTTCTCTCGTACAGGTACGCGTGTGTGTGCAAGGCGTTGGCTCTAACTGAAGCCGAGCGAGGCGTTGGGCTCTAACTGAACCCGAGCGATTGCACTGCAGGCTACGCGTTACTGAACCCGAGCGATCGATCGATGGCTGTTAACTGAACCCGAGGGAGCGATTCCTTCGCTACTGCTGCTAACTGAAGCCGATCGATGCTGCCTCTGGGATGAACAGTGAGCGTTGCGGGGGGGGGGGGGGTGGATGAACAGTGAGCGGTGGCGTTGCCTCTGGATGAACAGGAACCCGTGGTGTGGAGGGCTGGATGAACAGTAGACAGTGAAGGGGTGGTCGTGGAGGGGTGGTTGAACAGGACCCCGTGGTGTGGAGGGCTGGATGAACAGTAGACGATGGAGGGGTGCCCGTGGAGGGGTGGTTGAATAGGACCCCGTGGTGTGGAGGGATGGATGAACAGTAGACGGTGGAGGGGTGCCCGTGGAGGGGTGGTTGAACAGTAGCCGGTGGAGTAGCGCACGGTGGAGGCTGGATGAACAGGAGCCCGTGGAGGCTGGAGGAGGTCGACGGTAGCCCGTGGAGGCTGGAGGAGGTCGACGGTGGAGATGAATAGTATCCCGTGGAGTCCCATTTTGCGGTACGCCACACCCCCCCGTTTCGACCGTAGCGCTCCAACACAAGTCCGTTTCGTCCGTTTTGCGGTACGCCACACCCCTCCCGATCAACAGGACCCCCGTTTCGACCGTAGGAGGTCCGTTTCCTCCGTTTTGCGGTACGCCACACCCCTCCCGATCAACAGGACCCCCGTTTCGACCGTAGGAGGTCCGTTTCCTCTGTTTTGCGGTATGTGAGGCCCCTCCCGATCAACAGGACCCCGTTTGGAACGTGGCCGGTCGAACACAAGGCCGTTTCCTCTGTTGTGCGGTACGCCAGGCCTCATTTCCATTGCCTGTTCCGTCCAAGCCCTCCCGATGAACACAACCACGCATTCTGTTCCGACCCAGCCGGTTGGCTCCCCATGAATACGACGACGACGCTGTTTCTCTGTTGCGACCCAGCCATGTACGTATGCGCGATAGGCGTTAGAGACCCTGCCCGTATGTACGTATGTGGCCGTATTTTCTTTCTTGCACCCTCGCTGCTGTACGCACGTGTACATGCTACGTGCGTGCCTCTACTACGACACATGCGCGCCTCTACATCTACGACACGTGCGCGCCTCTACATCGACCAGTATGTACGTACACGTTCGCGACAAGAATGACAACGCTACGTACACTTCGACCAGGTGAGTCCCGACTGTCAGGCACTTCCTTGCATGCGAATATGTAGCTGGTGGGTCCCAGCAGTCAGGGGGGCGAATCGTTTTTTTTGCCCGGACGCACTTCCTTGCGTGCGAAGATGTAGCTGGTGGGTCCCAGCGGTCAGGGGGGCGAATCATTTTTTTGCCCGGACGCACTTCCTTGCATGCGAAGGTGTAGCTGGTGGGTCCCAGTAGTCAGGGGGGAAACACTTTTTTTGCGAAATATGCTGGCCCGTCCGATGGGTCCCTGCTGTCAGGTGGAGGAATAATTATTTTGCGCGTAATAAGGAGGCACTTCCTTGCTGCGACCATGGACCCAGCTGTCAGCCTCTCCAGGTACAGTACTCTTCCGATGGAAGTCGGTCGTTGACCACATTGACCACGCCGCACCGAGAGCACCAAGGAGGTGGACGACGGCGAGGCCTAGGAAGGGTACGATGAGGAGCCGGGGAAGACGCAGCAGTGGATGCCCACGCGGAGAGGAGTACGAGGGTTCACTGGTTCGGCTGCGGCGTGAGGCTACCGTCGCCGCAGAATAACAGGGGGTGTGGGTGAGTAGAGGGATACCCTGGGCCAGCGGTGGGAGTACTAGGGGGCGGTGAGGCCTCCGCGGCATCACAGCCGGCCACGAGAGGCAGGAGTACACGGCACGACCGATGCTGCTTTGGGCGGCTGGAGCAAGAAGACCAGAGGTTGAAGAAGCACTATGGCCGTTGGATGGACATCGTACGGTCACTGGAGCTAGAATCGTTCATATTGACTAAGTTGACAAAGCCCTCCGTCCTCGTCAACTTAGTAGGCCCACAAGTCAGCCACCCACTATGGTGGGTCCCAGCTAGTAGGGGGTATTCATTTTTTGGTGCGTAATAAGGAGGCACTTCCTTACGTGCGAAGATATAGCTGGTGGGTCCGACCTGTCAGCGGGGGGGGGGGACATTTTATTCACGAAATACAGAAGCCCTTCCCACGCACAGTGCATAATAAGGAGGAACTTTCCTTGCGTGCGACCATGGACCTTGTGGGTCCCAGCCGTCAGGCTCTCCATGTACAGTCCTCTTCCGATGACTCTCGTATGTTGACCACGCCGCGCCGAGCGCACCGAGGCGATGGACGACGGCAAGGCCCCAGACTGGAACAACCCGGAGATGGGGAAGACACGGTAGTGGAGTCGCAGACGGAGAGGAGTGGGAAACTTGACTGGTTTGGGTGCAGGGTGGGCCTACACTCGACAAAGAATAATAGGAGGTGCGGATTGGAGGGATGGCCTGGCCGTCGGCGGGGTAGCGTTTCGCTGAGGAGCGCAAAACAACACCGCTGGACGCCGAAGGCTGGAGCAGGCGGTTCTAGCAGCGCTAGGGGAAGAAGACGAGAGATTGAAGAAGAATGCCGGCCGTTGGATGTAAATCCAATGCCTTCTTAGGCTTCGACCTACTCGCCCACATGTAAGCCAGTCCACTTGTTTTTTAGTCCATTTGGTGGGCTGGGTGAAACAATGATGTAGCATCTATGCAGCCCGTTTAAATCCCATTTGCATTTTTCTCGAAATCCGCGGACTTGCTGGGCTGGGTGAAAATATCATGTTGGGCTAGACGGAGAAATGTTACAAAAACATAAACACATGATTGCACGTCAGTAAAATCTTTGCAAGCTTATGTAGCAATCACTATGAGTTAACTTGGCAAGTTATATATAAACAATTATTATTATTATTTTGTAAGAACTCTCAACTTACGAAATAAAATATCATTTTAATTTGATGAGTTAATAGTACGTGGGGTATTATTATTTTTTAGGCTAGACGTGGGATAGTTGAGTTGGTTCTAGGGAAAAGTACTGGGAGAAAACTCAGTTTACATCGAAAAAGGAAGTGGGAGAAAATTCAGAGACCTGCTGGGTCCACCCGAGGAGAGGAATATGTTGGGAGGAAGGAGATTCGAAGCACGGCAGCTGAGTGAACTAGTTTTTTTACGGACAAGTGAACTAGTTTACATACATTAGCAAATAGCCACTAAAAAAGCAATCAGGTTAATGGGTTCTTAAAAGAAATATTTTTGAAAAAACAGATAATTACGACACATAGGCTAATGCATGAAACACTCAGATGATAAAGGTGCTTATAAACAGATAAAGTACAACATCTAGACCTTCCTGGCACGCTTGATCATGACGCTGCGGCTGTCCGTGTACTCGTCGGTTACGGGAAGCAGACACGCCCTCATGTCCAAGATCTGCCTGTACATGTCGTAGCATGCGTATGCGTCCTTGGCCGCGTAGGTTATGTAGGATAGATTCAGAGGTACCTCCCACGTGTTCAGGTCGTCTTCTTTCATGTTGGCATATCAGGGGTCGATGATGGTCTCAGCGAGGTCAACCACGGAGTCCTTCTCCTGCCCGTTGCTGATAATCTTGTATTGCTTCTGGATGTCGACAAGCTTGTTGCACCAGATGGCTGAATCGTCGCATTCTTCCTTCTCTCCACCGTAGCGAAGGTGCAGTCGGCGCTGCCGATGAAACGGGCGAATGCTCCAGAACCTGGTGCAGCCATAGGACTGAGATGAGGTAGAGCTTCACCGAGTCCGTATTGTTGGTGTACATCACATTCAACTTGGTGCAGCCATAGGACCGAACGGCAAACTAACTCCTTGCTGAAGTCCATATCTAGCAGGCTCACCCCTCGGATCGCCATTGGAGTCTCTTCGAGTGAATGAGTGTGTAGGCGGCGACAACAGTTCGTTTTTCAGCTCTTGGGGAACTGGATTCAACAGTAAGCCGAGTGTGTACAGGCGACAACAGTTACTACCCCTCCCTCGTCCGCTGCACGCTCGGCAGAAGATGCACCCTCGGCGCATTCAAACGCCTCCATTAAGAAACCTACTCCGGCCACACGTCGGTTCACGAGCGGGTCTGTATTGGTACTGTAATAACAGGAGTTAGTGGTCACTTTACTTAAATTTAATTAGCTTTAGTAGAAATTTATACTTAAAACAAGCAATGCATTGGCTCGTTCTATCAGTGCCACGGGATCAACATGCACAACAATTAGAATTATTATTCTCAGGACGCACACGATCAACACATTTGTCGCACTTTCACAAAGATAACACTACCAAGTTTAAATTGTTTGTTATGGTTGTTGTCCTCTGCATCATCATGCCGTGTTTCCCAGCTTGCAAGATTCAGAACCAACAAATAAGATCCAAATAATAAGTACAACAAAGATGCCTACACATCTCATTGATTCCCAGCTTGCAAGATTCAGAACCAACAAATAAGATCCAAATAATAAGTACAACAAAGATGCCTACATGTCTCATTGATTCCCAGCTTGCAAGATTCAGAACCAACAAATAAGATTCAAATAATAAGTACAACAAAGATGCCTACACATCTCACTGATTCCCAACTTGCAAGATTCAGAACCAACCCATTAGAGCCTTTTGATAAAGTGAATATCGGGATTAAATCCATCTTGGCTAGCCATGTCATACAATCGAAGAACTTGGCGAATGCTCTTGACCGTCACAACATCTGTAGTAGAGTATTCCTGTTTGCACAGCATGTTTGCATAGCACAAACAAGGAGACATGAGAGCATGATTTCACTTTAGTTGAACCATTTTGTGCAGTTCCACCAAAATTGAGAGATGTTGCTCTTGACCATCACAACATCTGTAGTAGAGTATTCCTGTTTGCAACAGCATGTTTGCATAGCACAAACAAGGAGACATGAGAGCATGGTTTCACTTTACTTTAACCATTTTGTGTAGTTCCACCAAAATTGAGAGATGTTGCCCATGTGAAATTTTAGTTGAACTGCACAAGACACTCATTCCAAAAAAAAGTGTTTTGTGCAGTTCACCAAAAGGTCACAATAGCAACAAGGTGAAATGGATATCCCTATCTGCACAAAATGATAGAAAGTAAACAGTTGCTGGTCAATAAGAATATACGAAACATATACAAAATAAAAAGAAGCATCTTAATTATGTTCATGGCAATCACGCAAGGACAGTAGAAATTTTAAAATGTCAGCAATGCTTCATGTTACCAGAAGCATTACGATCAACAATGAGATTCCTCAGATATGGGATTACTTTAATGGTGGCATTGCTTCTTTACCAGACACAGTAAATCAACAGCAGCTAAAGAGTTGGTTTAAGGGCATGGGATCGTGGGGACACCAGGACACTCAGCAGCGTAAAGGAGCAACTTACTTATTGTACTGGGGAAAACAGCAGGAGTGCCATTTGTAACACAGTTTAATTGCATCTTATCACTGGAGGCATTAGATTAACAATAACACTGGTTAGCCATGTCCCTAAGGTAACAGTGTGATCGCTTCATCTTACATGCGCCCTTACAGCAAAAGGTTGGTTTACCCACAAAAAAAACAGCAAAAAAGGTTGGTATAAGGACATGCGACAGTGGACGCATCAGCACAATGTACCTACAAGGAGGCATAAAGTGGTGATGCCGAGCTTGTTCACGCTATGTGAGGGCAGCAAACCTAATCCTGGAGACCTTTTACTATGTGAGGGCTGCAAATCAAATCCTGAGACCTTTTACTATGTGAGGGCAGCAAATCTAATCCTGAGACCTTTTACTATGTGAGGGCAGCAAATCTAATCCTGAGACCTTTTACTATGTGAGGGCAACAAATCTAATCCTCGAGACCTTTTACTATGTTATGGCAACAAATCTAATCCTGGACATACTCTGTTGACTTGTCCACCAGCCACCACTTTCTATCCTTTTTTCAACCAATAATAGATCTGTTCCTTATCCAGTTTGTACTGCATTTTCCCATTAGTTCCCTTTTCAACCAAGAGACCGGTTGGGTATCCGGTCTCTACTACTTTCACCATATTATTTCCTCTTTGAATCAAGTCCTAGATTCATGCTACAACTTCCCCCCTTTCTTTGTTGTTTGAACAAAGCCCTAGATTCGAATGCATGAAGTAGCTTTACCTCTAATAATACTAAAAATTTAGGTGGCTTTGGAAGAGCTGATGGGAGTAGAAAAAGATGCACATGTAGACACGTGGGGAGCTGGGGCAGTAGAGCAAGGCTGCTTTCGAAGAACTTATACCTGAGGGTCGCCGGGATGTCGGCGGCGGCAGGTCGGATCTGCAGACAATACGGTAGGGAGGAAGAAGAGTCAGAGGACCTCCCGAGCCGGCGCTGTGTCGGAGAGAACGGCACGGGCAGAGGATCGGGCCCCTCCGGCAGCTGTGGGTTTCCTCCCTCGGCGGCGATGACCGCGTGAACGATGCACCTTTTAGTCCTCTACACACACCGGCCGAAGGGATCCGGCCGGATCTGTGACCAGCAGTGAGCAGAGAGAAAATGTCGCTACCGCTGTCTTGTTTATATCTGGAGAGGATGAGAGAATGAAGAGAGCAACCCTAGTAAAGCAAGCGCTCAGGCCCCTGCGTCCATATATAGTGGAGTGATTATCTTTTTTCTCTCCACAACAAGCGTTTCAATTTGTGTACGTGGCATTAAAGAAAAGAAACTCTCTATTTAAGGTGACTACTCTACGACTCCTACTTACTACTACTACAGTACTACCTCCGTCCTGGTTTATAGGTCCCTTTTATAGTTTGTGCCAAATTTTGACTAAAGATTTAACTAACAAAATGTTAATGCATGTCAAGAAAAATTATCTCATTGGATTCGTATTTGAACATAGTTTTGAAAAATATAATGTTTGGTGACATGCGTGAACATTTTCTTAGTTTAATCTATGGTCAAAATTTGGCACGAAATACAATGGGGACCAATAAACCCGGACAGAGGTAGTATTGTTCACTTGTGCTCCCCGCCCCTCCATTCATTGAACAACCCCACGGGTGAATAAACATACAGTAAGTACTGTATTTATATAGAACGAACAAGCTCGAACTATTTTCGCGTAGTTAAAAGTTGAGGGCGGGGCTTTTCCCGGGCAGTACGCGCGGCAGTTTTCGGGTAGGCGGTTTGACAGAGAGGCGAGGAGGGTGAGCGAGTGGGGCTGTGCGATTTGACGGCGCGTTACTGCTGGAAAGACTTGTGATATGACCACTCACTATAGTCATGAATTACTGGCGCTCCGACCGGGGTGATGCCCCCCTTCCGTTCCGCGCTCTAATCTGGTGCATGACACGTCGACCCGGATGCTGGCTCTCCCACATGTCGGAGTAGTAAGAAGGAGCAAAGAATGATGCGGTATATACTAGTACTATACTACTCCCTCCGTTCCTAAATATAAGTCTTTGGAGAGATTTCACTATGGACCACATACGGAGAAAAATGAGTGAATCTACACATAAAATGCATCTATATACATCCGTATGTGGTCCACAGTGAAATATCTACGAAGACTTATATTTAGGAACGGAGGGAGTACTACTCAGGTCGGAGGAGTGCGAACCATGACAGCCCAGTGAACAAGCCATGCGAACCATGGTAGCCCAGTGAACCAGCAGTAGAAAACAATAATGTGGTGATATGGCCATAAAAAACAATGTGCTACGGTCCACACTGTAGCATGTACAGTAACACTCCTCTTTGTTTGGATCCCTGAGTTAGAGCTAGTTTGGGTTGAAATAGCCTCAAATTATCGAAACAAGAGGGGTTAGTTTGAGCTAGTTTGCTCTAACCCAGCTAAAAAAACTAGCCCGGTGGAGAGGTTCTAATTGGGTTAGTTATCCTGGGCCCACTAAAAGAGAACTAAAAAAATCTCACCTGCCCACACCAGATCGCTCCCCTAAAAAAATCTCACCTGCCCGCACCAGATCGCTCCCCCCCCTCTCGCACGACTCCTCTCTGTTCCCCATAGGGCCGCCCGCCCAAGCGCCGCTCGCCCTCTCTCTCCTCCGGCCGCCCTCTCCTTCCGGCCTCCGCCGCCCTACTCCGGCCGCCCTCTCCCTCCGACCTTCGAAGGTCGCCCCGCTCCCCCTTCACCAGTCGTTTTTCTCCCTCTGTCGTGCGCGGCGGCGGCGCATCTACCAGGGAGGTCGCGAGAGGGGTGAGTTTGTTCGTTCCTTCTCTGTCTCACGGCCATATCATTGATCTTGCTTGCTCTAGCGCTAATTCTGATTTGGAAAAGTAGATCCTAATCAAACTTGCTATAGATTTGTGGTGCACGCATGGAATTGTTTGATGCTGCTTGAGGAGGTAATAAATCTTTCTAGAGGCCCAAAGATTCAGGTCACCTTTCTAGGTATTTCAATTTCAGGCTTGCATTATTTGTAGAGGCCCAAAGATTCAGTTCACCTTTCTTGGTATTTCAATTTCAGGCTTGCATTGTTTCTAGAGGCCCAAAGATTCAGTTCACCTTTCTAGGTATTTGAGTTTCAGGCTTGCATTATTTCTAGAGGCCCAAAGATTCAGTTCACCTTTCTAGGTATTTCATTTTCAGGCTTGCATTATTTCTAGAGGCCCAAAGATTCAGTTCACCTTTCTAGGTATTCCAGTTTCAGGCTTGCATTATTTCTAGAGGCCCAAAGATTCAGTTCACCTTTCTAGGTATTTAAGTTTTAGGCTTGCATTATTTCTAGAGGCCCAAAGATTCAGTTCACCTTTCTAGGTATTTTAGTTTTAGGCTTGCATTATTTCTAGAGGCCCAAAGATTCAGTTCACCTTTCTAGGTATTTTAGTTACAGGCTTGCATTATTTATAGAGGCCCAAAGATTAAGTTCCCAGTCGGCAGCAAGCGGCCCTGCTACCCATGCCGGTGTCGACCTCAACTCGCAAGGGCCGGCGTCGGAGGGGTCCCCGGGGCTTCGGCTCTATAGAGCCTTCCTCCAGAGCGACGATGGCGAGCTCCTCCCTTGATGCGTGAGGGGCTCCGGGCTCCCTCCCTATCGTGAACAACTTCCGTGATGAGTTAGCTCATTCTTTGTTTCATGAAGTGTCTTTTTATTTTGTGAAGCTTGATTGACGACTTGTATGTTTAAGTGGGATATCTCATTTGTATGGACAAAGTAAAAATTATCATGTTTTGCATGCTTGATTGTATAGATGGTTCGTTTATGTTAATTGTGAGCGGGAGGAGGCCACAGAAGAGCCGGCCACACCAAGAGGGTGCTTGGATCCAAGGGACTTATTTTAGTCTGACTAAAAATAGGGTCCAAAGTAGTCAAATGATTGAGATAGAGCATTTATTGTCAATCTAACCCTGCCATCCATACACCTCTTTGGTTTAGAGTTAGTTCAGGGTTAGAATCTAACTCTAACCTCTAACTGAGTTAGAGTTCTCCTCGTCTCGGTTCATCGCCATCATACTTTCCCCATTCCTGTGTTTTCAGTATCCTGCGAATCAAAGAGGCCCTTTTTTCGGGAAAAATCAAAGAGGCCCTTAGACTGGTTTAGGTCCGGTCATTTTTTATAAACGTGTTATGTCCAAAATTTAATGAACGTGCTCCGGTTTCCACGAAAATAATCCGGTTTCATGTAGTAATTCATTGATTTATTTATTCTTCTGCGGGGGGTTTGCATGTAATTCGTGAGGTCTGAAATGTAAAGTACCCCGGCATATGCTCCGAGTCGTGCATGCACTACGACCCAGATGCTCTATGTCCCACATGTCGGCAAATGGGAGCACGTGGAAATAGCCTAGGAGTACATATAGGAGGATAAATGCGTGAAAAATATGTACTGTGAAGCGTAGCCGCGGTTCGAAAAGTAGACCTAAAGTGATGACAGCTATAGGTCGCACGCACCCAACTAGTGGTACGACTAATTTTTCCCTCAAAAAAAGAGGCACGAGTGCTCAGTACTCCTATTCTATAAACACGAGTCCCATCTGACAACAGTGTCCATGCTACAGCTAGCCCTCCTCCCTCGTTTCTCTCTTCTACTCTCTAAAACTCGGCCGACGCCCGGTGGGTGGGGTGGGTTTTGTCAACTGCGGCCCCACCTCACAGTGAAAACGTTACGACTGGAATAAAAAATGCCATATACTCCCTCCGTTCATAAATATAAGCCTTTTTAGATACTACTTCAAATGGAATACAACATACAGATGTATGAAGACATAGTTTAGAGTGTAGATTCACTCATTTTGCTCCGTATGTAGTAGTCACTTGCTGGAATCTTTAGAAAGACTTATATTTGGGAACGGAGGGAGTACTATACTAATAAAACATTAAGGCCACGAGGCGATGCAGTGCTGGTTACAGGAGGCAAGAAGAAGAGATGCATCCATCGACGACGTCCACCTCCTCGACTCAGGGCGCCGGCCCACCGAACGGCGCCTAAGTAGCAGCGGCTTTCGTGGCCAGGTCGACGTGCTTCTGAACAATGGCGTCCAAAGATTCCAGCCGCTGGAAGAAGGCCAACGTCTTTCTGTCCTCGTTTGCCTTGTAGTGGCCTATGTAGACGATTTCCTCGTAGACGTGGATGTGCAGGTCGACGGTTTCTTGCATGGCAAGGCGCTGCGCGGCGAGCGCGGCCTCGAGGTGCACATTCTTCGTCGCGACCTCCGGCACCGCAGGGCCACTAGGGCTTGAAAGAGTTCGTCACCATGTAGGCCGATGAGGGTGGCAGGCAATGAGGAGCCTGGGCGCGCGGGCTGGAGCAGTACGGCAAGGTCGTCCGCGCGCTTCTTAACGGTGGTGAACTTGCGGATGGAGTTGACCATCATGTCGTCCATGCGAGAGGCGAAGCCGTCATCGGCGAGGTCTACAATGCCTGTGGTCGCTAGCATCGTCTGGAAACGCTGCACGGTGCGAGGCCGCAGGCCGGCGCCTTGGATGATTTGGCGCAGCTGACTGCCGCTCGCGTCCATCGCCTCCATAGGTGCTTGTGGCTTCTGGTCACTTGGTCTTGGATTGGAGTGATCAGTGTTGTGTAGTGACTTGGGAGTAGATGGATTGGAGTGGTGGGGCGCCTTTATTATATGAGAGTCCAAACTTTGTTGCATTCACATCATGCTGGCTCTAGTCTGCTTCTCCATGGCTGGTCACAATGGGCAAGAACATAAGCTAGTAACTTACACACTTCTCTAGACTAGGTTACTACCTCCATAGCGGGTACGAACATCTATGTAGTTGCATTCAATGTAATTGTGACCAGCCCAATTAATTCCCTCTGCATGTAATTGAGGATGCATCATTGACCGTTCAATGTCTCGGGAACCGCTACCGTCTTCCTCCTTGGCATTCAAGCACCTATGGACCCGTCGACGACGAGGTGCGTATGGTGACTTTGTAAATTTCAAGATGATAGTGCCGTGCGTGTGTGCATTCATAGGGGTGAATGTATGCACGTGTATATGAGCGCTTGCGTCTGTACTGTGTCAAAAAAAACTTAAATGCATGTCAAAAAGAGACTAGTCAGTATACTCAATATTGTGCACCTCGGAGAGGAAAACGATAGAACTAGTACATATTTATTTACGGTGCGGATTCACTCATTTTGCTCCATATGTACTCCGTCTCGGAGTAGTCTAGTCACTTGTTGAAATCTCTAGAAGGGCAAATACTCCTTTTTGGTTTACAGGGCTATACTAGCAAGTAGTTGTACGTACTAGTACAATAGTGGGCTCACATAGCAATTTTGTCTCATTCAAGAGCCTAGCTATATGCGTGCTCCAATGTTCGCAACTGCAACATTCGGTTTGCGCTTGGATCTTCACATCTTCGAGAAGACGAACAATGATGTTACTACTACTGCTTCTACAGTGTCAAATCCACTGCTGCATGTCCGTCCACCGTGAGCGGGACGCATAGCTTGTTGTGGAAGTACTACTACTAAGCAAAAGCCTGTCCTTGTTTGCTAGCAACCGCGCGCATGGGCGAGGGAGAAGGCGTGTAGTAAAATCAAGCTTCTCATTGTTCTACGAGTTGACGCGACACATCATAGCACTGGCCCCACATGCTTGCCTCTAAACTTGGCTGAAAGACCCGCAGTGTACAATATATTTGCTGCAACCTCTAACATTTACCCACCACAAATTAAAAAATATGTGGCCGTATGCATTGTTCTGATGCAGAGGCCGGGGAGTCCCCCCTTTTTCGAAAAAAAACAAATTAAAATATATATTCCTGTCTTGACCAGATGAGCGTGCGAACTACAATCACCAGGGTGACAGGTAGGGCCAGAAGACTATTTTAATTTTTAAAAAAACTTCGAGACGGCCACATAGCATGGAGCCGACCCCAACGATTTTAAGCTTACAGGCACGGTACACGCTATCTAGACTACTCTACACATGAAACTGCCACACGAGTGTCCGGGCTGCGCTTGGCTCTTCGCCTCTTCGGGAAGTCACAATGATGGTGTACTACTGCACTGGAGGAGTACTACAGTACGCTTCTGGCCATCTGGCACCGATTGAACTGCTGCATGTCCACCGCGTGCGGGAGGGAGAGCGTGTAGCGAAAGCTTCTCCTAGTCTTGCCAGCCACCACGCTCATGGGCGAGGGAGGGACGCTCCTGTCTTTGCGTGTATGACAGGTGGGCCCGACAGGTGTGTGGCCAACCTGTCATACAGCCAAAGGCTTGTGCAGTTAAGTCCGCGAGGGAGAGGATAATCAAACTTCTCGTTGATGTACGAGTTGACGCGACACATCAAAGCACTGCACTCGATATATTTCAACAATTTGTATTTACCGATGCATTAATTACAACGCATGCATGCATGCCGTGACTCTTCTTTTGATAGTACTTGCATGTGTTGATTTAATGCACCTTGAAGGATGGTTGTGCATGAGGAGGGCGAGATCATGCAGACCAAATAGGAACAGGACCCGACGATGGAGCTCTCTAAGGTTTCGATGGACCTCACCGTGCTCCACTGCCCCTTGTGCCTCCGCCCCTTAACGCCTCTAGTGTATGAGGTTCGAATACACCTCGTCCGTTCGGCTGATTGAGCAAGTTGCAGGTTTCTTGATTGATGTGTTGTTGGATTGATTTCTGCAGTGCAAGGGAGGGCACCTGTCCTGCACGGACTGCCGCGTCGAGCGCCCCGGGAACCAGCGGCAGTGCCAGAAGTGCGAGCGCGGCGGTGGCTTCGACGTGTGGAACACGAAGGTCGACTCTGTCCTTTCGTCGGTGAGGGTGGAGTGCCCGCACGAAGGCTGTGGGCTCTACGTCACTTACCACAAGCTCGCCGATCACCAGAGCGTGTGTCCGCTCGCGCCCTGCAAATGCCCCGTGCCCGTCTGCGGCTACGAAGGCCCGCCGCCGGCGCTCTACCACCACATCAGCACCGCGCATCCCATGCCCGTGCACAGGATTCAGTATGGCAAGGTGCTCCAGCTGCAAGTGCCACTGTCAGAGCCACGGCTCTTGCTGTTCACGGAGGAGGACCGCCGCGTGTTTTTCTTGGTCAGTAGCGTGCTCGACATCGGCACGCCTATCACCGTGTCGGTCTTCTGCATCAGAGCGGGGGCGTCCCCACTGCCGCACTACTTGGCCAAGCTGTGGGCGAACGGCCCGCCGGGGGAGCCCAAAGGCACGACCGACGCCGTCAAGGTGGAAATGGGGGTGACAAGCAGCAAGGATCCCGGCGACGTCGACGTGCAGGAGCTGACCTTCTTGACAGTTCCGCCCAAGCTGCTGGCCGGGGCTAAGCTTGTGTCCCTCCACATTCAGATTGACAAGCTCACGTCCTAAATGTTTCGACAGTGCCTTCTGTTTATCTTAGTAATATGCTAATATAGGGATTACCTTGGTCTACTTTAGCTTAAGAAATGGTGGGCTTTGGTGGCGCTGCAGCAATTACTTCGACATCAGATCAGTAATTTCCAACAGTCGAACGGATATTTTGTGTCTGTTGGATATAAAGTTCCTTTGGGTAAGAGTACTACTTGTCATCAAAATGGATAAAAGGAGATGTATGTAGACGTATTTTAGTTCTAGACACGTCCCTTTTTATCCATTTTTGATGACAAGCACTCCCTCCGTTCCACAATAACATGCCTTCCATTTGTCAAAATATAGATGTATCTAGACATGTTTTAGTATATAGGTACATCCATGATAGAGCCAATCGGATGGTTGAGAACACTACAATTCGTAGCTACAGATGCGTGTGTGACTCCCAGATGCAGAGGCCGGGGGTCATCATCCTCCTTTTCGAGAAAAAACAGACGCGTGTGTGAGAGGACGAGTGCGTGCATGCACCTCTTCTCTTCCTGTAACGTACTACTAAACTCAGAGTACAAGTTTTTGAGCTTGTGTCTCGTCACATTCCAAATTACTCCACGCTATATTGAATTGCAAACCTGTTCACACCGATCACAACCTAAATGGTTTCCCACTTAGGAGTGTATTAGTACCACGCTAGTATATTGAATTCCAAACCTGTTCACACCGATCACAACCTAAACAGTTTCCCACTTAGGAGCGTATTAGTACTTGGTTATAAATACTAGTAGATGCCAAGATGACTGCACATTCCTCCTCAACTCCTCATCCACAAAAACAAACAAGTCATTCAGCATCCTTCCCTTGCGTCCGCCATGGCCAGCGTGAGTTCTGGGTCGAGAGATTGCGATCAGGGAGAGGCGAGCATGGAAGCGGAAGCACGAGAGATGTCCCGCCTTGCTGCGAGAGCAGCCGACATGTCCCGCCGCGCGGAAGTAGCAGCGCAGAGGTCCCGCCGCACCGCCGAAGCAGCATGGAGGTCCCGCCGCACCGTCGATGCAGCAGACTGGTCCGGCCGTGCCGCGGAAGCAGCAGAGATGTCCGCCGCGCCACGAATGCAGCAGAGATGTCCCGCCGCGCCGCGACGGCCTGGGAAAATTTCTCGCGGGCAGGCGACGACTGTTACAGGCGCATGCATGCGATCGTCCATAGCCATATGGATCAGATCTCCGGCTTGGCGAGGTTGCAGGATGACGTGAAAGCCTCGTTTGAATAGGCTACCGGCATCATCCGACAACTAAGGGAGGGCAATGAGAGGCTCCGGGCTGAGCACGACCTGCTGAGGGAGAAGATCATCCGAAGTGCAGACCAACAGGAGGAGACCAGTGCCTTGTTGAAGAGGACCGGCGTCATCGTCAAGAAACTTATGGACGAGAATGACATGCTCTGCAACGAGCGCCAAAGGCTGGTGGAGGAATCCGTGGATGTTCTCAAGCAGCGTCTTGAGGACAAGAAAGAGCTCATCGCCGCTCGCCGCGGAGACTAGTTCCCGCGGCCTGCAGCAACGCATCAAGAAAGTAGAGATCAACGAGCCAGATCCTTGTCTTCCTTCTTCTTTTGCCCTTGTGTATTTTTGGCATAGCTGCATGTGGGTTTTTTAATTATCTTTCTAATTATGTAAGACAATTAATCGTCCTTATCTTTCTGTGGAAGATCAATGTTGCGAGGCTGGAATGAAGAAAACTCTTGCTGTGGTGACCCTGGCGTTGCTGTTCTTCTAGTTGCTGCTAGGCTTCCTTCAGTTTCCTTGTTTCTTTTGATGTAATAATCGGTTTAGGATGTCGATTGTGTCGTCGGTTGTGAAATGTTGGGTTCTAGCGCGGATGTTTGGCCTTTGTTGGCCTCTTGGGATGTTGCAATTTCAATCTGGTACTTTTAGTCCTTCGTGTTAGGCTAGAGTTGTGCTGAAGTGGTGGTTTTCAGTAATGAAAATCGGAAGGGGCAAGCCCATCTTTGATAAAAAAAAATTGTCCTTATATATTCATCAGTCTTGCTATAAGTCACAGTAGATGCTATATAGGTCCGTCGGATCTTACATCAAGATCCGTGCTGTCAGATTTTCTTTTTTCTCTCTTAAATCTCAGTCGAGTGAGACATAGCCACGCCATTAAACAGAGGCTCGGGCGCCATTAATGGAGACCTTGGGAGAGAGGTGGACGGCAGATGGAGGTCAAAGGGCTCTCCTCCCGATAAGCACGCGCAGGGGTCTGATCGCACGCCTCTCGTACTCAAATAGCTACCCTGCATGGCGCCTCCTAGCTAATAAAAAATGGGGACGCGTGGCGGCACGTAAATGGTACTAGTAAGTAGAACGCCCACGGTTTCAATAATACTTGTGTTTCCGATTGTAACGTGACAACACTTGTTCCAAAATGACTTTGTTGATTGTTAATGTGTGCGCCTTCGCAAATCGGACTGCAAATTTACCACAGCATGTTGGTGCCATGTCATGGCACCAAGCCAAGTTTCATTATTTTCATGCGTGTTTTGGATTTACAGGAATTAAAAAACTAAGTTTCTCAATGTTTCCAACCCAGCCACGACGCCCAGAATTTTGAATTTCATTCCCATTTCTTGCATGGAACCTAGAAATTTACCCGAGGACACACATGTGATTTTTCAACCAACTTTGGTGCACTGGAACATGTGCTTGTATTTCAAATTTGAATTATGCACACAAAGGTGACACGTTCCCTCCCAGAACCACGAGCCTTCTTGAGAGAAGCTCCGATTTGCAAGAAGCTTATACCAAAATTTGTTCCTATTCGGCCAATTTTTTTACCACGGCATGGTACTACCATGACATGACACCATGCCAAGTTTCATGATTTTAAAACCAAGTTTCTCAATGTTCTTGACCGAGCCACGATGCCCAGATGTTTGAATCTTATTCTCATTTTTTGCATGGGAGTAGAAATTCACCCGAGGACACAAATGTGATTTTCAACCAACTTTGGTGCACGGGAGCACGTGCTTGTAGTTCAAATTTGAATTATGCACATTAAATGACCAAAAACTCAATTAATGTGTAAATAAGGCCAAACGAAGCCGAAATAATTCCAAAATTTAACAGGGCACTCATGTAGTTCTATGTTGCCTTTGTAAATAAACTCAAGGGGGACAACGTATATCGTTTCGCACTCAAAGGTGACACGTTCCCTCTCAGAACCACGAGCCTTCTTGAGAGAAGCTTCGGTTTGCAAGAAGCTTATACCAAAATCTGTTCCTATTCGGCCATTTTTTTACCACAACATGGTAGTACCATGACTTGACATCCATACCAAGTTTCATGATTTTCAGACGTGTTTTGGATTTACAAGAATTTTAAAACCAAGTTTCTCAATGTTCTCGGCCGAGCCACGATGCCCAGATGTTTTAATTTTATTCTCATTTCTTGCATGGGACCTAGAAATTCACCCGAGGACACAAATGTGATTTTTCAACCAACTTTGGTGCACGAGAGCATGTGCTTGTAGTTCAAATTTGACTTATGCACATTAAATGACCAGAAACTCAATTAATGTATAAAAACGACAAACGAACCCAGAATAATTCCAAAATTTAACATGGCACTAATGTAGTTCTATGTTGCCTTTGTTAAGAAACTCAAGGGCGGGGGGGGGGGGGGTGGCACGTTCCCTCTTAGAACCACGAGCTTCCAAATCGGCCCAATTTTTTACCACAACATGTTAGTGCCATGACATGACACCATGCCAAGTTTCATTACATGAATTTAAAATCTAAGTTTCTCGATGTTCTCGGCAGAGTCATGACGCCCAGATGTTTGAATTTCATTCTCATTTCTTCCATGGGACCTAGAAATTCAACCAAGGACACACATGTGATTTTTCAACCCACTTTGGTGCACCGGAGCATGTGCATGCAATTCATATTTAGATTATGCACATTAAAAGTACAGAAACTCAATTAATGTATAAAAAGGCCAAATGAACCCGAAATAATTCCAAAATTTAACAGGGCACTCATATAGTTCTATGTTGCCTCTGTAAATAAAATCAGGGGGGAGGCAGCGTATATCGTTTCGCACACAAAGGTGACACGTTCCCTCTCGGAACCACGAGGCTTGTTGAGAGAATCTCCGGTTTTGCAAGAGGCTTGTACCAAAACTTGTCCCAATTCAGCCAAAATTATACGTATGAAAACATGCTTTAGATTATCCCGAACATCTCGCTACCTAGACCAATAATGTACTATGATTTGAATTCAACATAAAATGGATACAGATATTTGAATTGGAGAGCGTATGGTACATGTAGTTCATAGTGAAATATAATTACTGCTATATGCATGTCTTTTTGTTATCAAGATAATATTTAAATTATTGTATAACTTGCCAACAATCGTATTCAAATAAGGAAAATTGATTCAAATTTAGTCCATATGGTAGACGACAATATATATGTTCACATGGTGGAGTAAAATGTTCATATATGATGGAAGATCAAAATGTATGACTACATTAATTATAAATCGCAAGGTCACCTAATGATATATTCGAATTCAACATAACATGGATTCAAAAATTGAAATTCGAGATCATGGCATCTGTAATCATATAAAAAGGGACATTACTCTTTCTTTGGTGGGAATTGATTTTTTTGTTGTTGTTGTTGAGGGAAGTGCGAATCGATTTGGTACTGTGCAGGGTAATCATGTTCTCCCGATTTTTTTTACATTTTTCTTGTAGTTTTTTCAATGGCATCTATAGCAATATAGTAAAAGGGGACATGAATCTCTTTTGTTTTGTATGATTTTTTTTACACGTTAAGTTTTTTCTGAAGAACAAGGAATCCACACCTTGTTATCCCGAAATTTTCAAGCTCGAGTATCTTTTGTCTCACCTACTTTGAAACTCCCGCTTCTTCAACCCGCGCCGCGCCTTGTTATCTCGAAATTTGGACGCGCGCGAGAACTCCCTCCTCATCCGAAATCGCTCCCGTAGCCCAGACACGTGAAATCCCCCTTCTACCCCTCAACCGGAAATGAAGCTCCACGTTGCGGTGTCAAAACTGGTGGGGGTACGCTGGTAACTTACCCTACATTTCGGACAAGCGCGTCCCTAAGCTTGGCTCCCCCCATTCGTACACCGAGGCCGCCAAAACCCGTGAAACCCCACGCTCCTCCGTCGGCCTCCCGACCGCCGCCCAGCCGGAGACTCTTCCCCGAATACGTCGTCCACCACAACAGCTCGCCGTCCCTCATCCACCACACCGGATGAGGATCCATTGTCGATCTCGTCGTCCCGCCAGATCAGCCGCCCCGTCCTCCACCTCCAAGGAGCTGCCCCGATGTTCGCCTCGTCTATCGCGCCACCTCAATCCCCATAGCACCGTCTTGACCTGCCCCACCGGAACCGCAGCACCCTCACCAATTCCTCCGATGAAGCCTAAGCCAACTTGGCGCCACCAAGGAGGTTCTGCACTCACCGCTGCATTTTATCTTTTATTCAATCTCACGGGGCTGCCGGTGCTCGATACCGAGCAGACATGGCGTCTCCATCGCCGGTGCCGTCGCCGGCCACATCATCCACGACGTCTCTCCCCCATGTCGTTGCTTCCTCGGCGGCGACTTCCACAATGGCACTAGCTGCAGCTGCTCCGGCTCTCGCTCGCGCTGCGGCTCTGTTCTTGCTGTCGGTCGCGCTGCTGACTGCTCCTACTTTTGTTCGTGCTGCTGCTCTACTCTTGCTCTCGCTTGCGCTGCTGCTGCTGCACGACCTCCGGCAGCTACAGGAGTTGCTGCTTTAGCACTCGCTCGCGGTGCTACTGCACGACTTGCTCTCTACTAGTGCGTTCCCTGCTCGAGCGTCTGCTGATTTAGATCACTACTTCTCTGCTACTAGTGCTCGAACACCCTAAACATCTATTGCAATGCTCTGTTACTAGTTCAATCAGTTTCGACAGTAAAATTCAGTTTCGACTGTGAATTTCATTTTCTTCAGTTATGTTCAGAGTGAACAGTACTTACAGCATCTGTCGGAGCAGCCGTGGCGCGGCTGATGCGTTTTACATCTAGCACTTTTTGGTGACGTATTTTACATCATCTATTGCAGATGATATTAGGGTCCCACTTCAGATTAAAGTTGTTTGTCTTGTCATGCTTCAGCCTTGTCGCCGTACACCTTAGCGGAGCTGCTCCAATGATGGAACTGTCAATCACAGCGAAGCAGTACCCTCGGCGCCGTTTCCAGAGGCCTCGGATCTTCTTCCCCGCCTCCGACAGTCACACCAGATTCATCACCATCCTCCATGTCCAACCCAATGATGCTGAGGTCCACAAGGCTATGCCAAATAGGTTGTACACTCCTCGCATTACTTTGTTTCTCCATTCCTCTGTTCTTCCAATTCATGTGAGCCAAACACCCAGGTTGACTGAAATCGTATGTTTCCAAATGCTCTATTTTGCACGTGCATTCCTATCCTATTCCTGTGTTTTTCCTGTCCCTGCGTTTATAGAATCCTCCAATTCTAAGGAGCCCTTATAGATTTACTTCATTTTCAGATTGGCGTCAAAGAAAACTCTGTGTGTTATGTCCTGCTCCTGCTGTGCCGTCATCCACCCCAGCTGAGGTGCACCATCGACAGAAGCGTTCACTGCAGCAGAGATCCCCCCTGCAGACTTTCTTTCGCCGCCTCAGATCATCTTCCCCATTGCCGACAGCCACGCCAACTGCATTACCATCATCGAATGAGCAGATGAACCTGAGGACTAGACAGTTCCGGAAGAGAGGTCGCAGTCTTTCGTGTTTGCTTATGTTATACATCGATTATTATTACCTGCTACTTTATCATTCAATCTTGAGTTTTGAATTGCCCATGGGTCTCATATCGAGCCAACAATGAATAGTATTTGTCTACTATGTGGTTCATTTGGGGTCTTCTATGTGGTTCATGTTGGGTGGGCAATAAACAATAGAAGATCCATTGTCTATCTTTTTAAACTAAAGCTACAATCTACCTGCTATCATTAGTTTTGGACCCATCCACTCGTTTGCTACCATCAGTCTTGATTTTTGCATGCACCCCTTAGGCCTTACAAATCTAACTATTTTTTATTATGCATGTTAGATATTGTACACAATCGTACTGAACATGTAGAGAAAAAGAAAAGACCGTTGCGTGCGAATATAATGTCATGCAGACGCTGCTCCATGGTGGGAGAAGTGCCCCCCCCTCTCCTGCATTTTTAGATTGTATTCCAGAGGAAGATAACTGTTCAGATGGAGATTCAGAAGGAGCCGACCATGCCTGTTTACTACCTGAGGTGTTTGCTCTAACCTGGCATGCTGATGTTGGTCATATCATGCATATGGCGCCTTGCATTGCTTACATTATACATCTTATATGTCATCAGCTTAGTTTAGATTTGCTTTATGTGAATGCCACCTGTTTTGTTTTTATATCATACTCCCACCATTCCTAAATATTTGTCTTTTTAGAGATTTCAACAAGTGACTACATACAGAACAAAATGAGTGAATCTACACTCTAAAATATGTCTATATACATCCGTATGTGGTAGTCCATTTGAAATCTCTAAAAAGACAAATATTTAGGAACGGAGGGAGTATATGGGAATTATGCAATGCCATCTTCTTTAGCCAGGCATCATGTAATGCCCCAGATTCGATGCGCCAGGTGTCTGCCAGTTATTCGCCGCCGTTGCCATGTCATTTGCTTGCGTGTTGCATTTTATCATGTCATCATGTGCATTGCATTGCATACGTGTTCGTCTCATGCATCCGAGCATTTTCCCCGTTGTCCGTTTTGCAATCCGGCGCTCCTATGCCCTCCGGCGTCCCCCTTTTGTCTCTCGTTGTGAGTGGGTGTTGAACTTTCTCGGAATGGCCTGAGGCTTGCCAAGTGGCCTTGGTATACCACCGGTAGACCGCCTGCCAAGTTTCGTGTCATTTGGAGGTCGTTTGGTACTCCAACGGTTAACCGGGTAACCGTAAAAGCCCTCTGTGTGTTGCAGCCCAACACCCCTTCCAAAGTGGCCCAAAACCCATCTAACTCCCCACCATGCTCTCGGTCGTTTGATCATGATCGCGTGGCCGAAAACCGCTCCTCATTTGGACTCTCCTAGCTCCCTCTACCTATAAATATGTGTTCCCCTTCGGATTTTTCGCAGTCCAACCCTAACCTAGGCCCTCTCCGCAGCCGGACATGTCCGATCTCCCCCGGACGCGTCCGCTCCGCCGTCCTCCGCCAATCGCCCCCTGCCACGTGGCGCCCCCGCGCCCACCTCGCCGCCGGCCCGCGGAGCCCATCGCGGGCCCGTGCGGGCCCTCGCGCCGCCGTCGCCCGGCCCGGCTTCCACCGCCGCCGCCCGCCCGCGCCGCCGCCGGACTCCGCCGCCGTACGCCATCTCCTCCCCGACCCCTGTCGGACCCACGCCCCGCCGCCTTGCCAGCCTCCTCCTCTGCCGCGCCGCCGTCGCCCGCGGGCGCTGCCTCTGCGGCGCGACGCCCGAGACCCCGCCGCCGACCTCGCCGGACCCCGCCTCCACGACGCCGGTCGCCGCCGACGCCATGGCGCTTGCGCCTTGCCTGCCTCCCCTCGGCGCCAGCCCCTCGAGGCTCGTCGGAGTTCGCCGACCGCGCCTCGCTGCGCCTCTCCTTCCCCGACCCCGCCGGCGAGCTGCACCACCGTCGCGCCGGTGCGCTCCCTCGTCGCCGGCCGCCCCGTCGTCCGATCCAGACGGGTGGGATGAGATCCACCCATCCCGGAACCAAACGGCCCCGTCCCTTCCCTGGATCTCCTCGTCCCGCACGCCTCCGTCCCGGGTTGACTTTTTCCCCGAGGTGATTTTCTGCTAAGTCCCCGAATCTGTGACATTATCATGCCATGTCCATCACATCATATCTCTGCATCCGTAGCTCCGTTTCATGCGTGTAATATGTCAAATTGTTCGTCTCAACGAGTAATTCATTTCATTCCATTGCATCATGTTCATTTGAGCTCAACTTGATGCCTGAATCATCGTTGCAAGAGTGCTTCATGATGTTGTCTGCTGTCTGTTAACAGAACTTGCTCGTTTGTCATTTTTGACATGATTGATGTGTGCATCCTATGAGGTTGATGTCTACATTTGGTTTGAACTATGCCATGCCATCTTTACTGTGGTGTATGCCATGTATTTTTGTGATCAATGAGGTGACTAGAACAAGCATGCAAACTAGGCTTCGCGATGTTGCTGATTTTAGTCCCTGTTCTGTTGTTATTTTGATGCCATGTAAACTTGATGCTACAGAGAGATCCATGCATATTTTGAGATACTTCAGTAAGGGTGTTTTGAACATATGTTTATTATCTATCCATTCATGCCCCTGTTTGCAATTATGGAGTAGTCTAGCATGTCATTTTCTTGCTCTACTTTGGTTACAAAATGTTTCCTGGCAGATTGTTTACATGTTATTCAATTTTGCCAAGGTTGTTGTAGTTGATCCTTGCATGCCATGAACTTGTTCTTGCCTTTGTTAGCTTCATAAACATGTCTTCTTGCTGATGCTATGCTTATCTTGTCATGAAGTGCTTTATGGTGAGTGAATCGAGCTTATTAAGTAGTGTACTTGCTGTTACTGTTTTGCTAGGCTGAATCTGTTATTTCGTAATGCAATATAAACCTGCTGCTACAAGTCATTCTATGCATAATCTGGAGATGTTCACTAAGGGTGTTTTGTTCTACATGTTATGCTCTATCCACCCATGCCCCTGGTTGCATTTATAGCTTACTGTAGATTGTTGTAATCATTCTCCAAAGTTGCTAAATAATGTTGCTGTCAGCCTGTTAACATTAAGTTCAGTTGTTGCCATGATTGTTGCTAGTGTTCCATGCACCCTATGAACTTGCTATTGCCATGCTTAGCTTCATAAAAATGCCTTCTTACTGTTGATTGCCTTGCCATGCCATTTATTGCTCTGTGGTGAGCGGTACAAGCTCACCAACATGCCTACTTATCGTTGTTTCTGCCATGTATGAATCTGTCATATAACTTGCCATGTTTACATGGGTGCCATCATATCTTCTGATCCTTTTTGGCCCATGGTCAGTAAAGGATTTTTGTTCTATGCAATTAGTAGATTCATTCCATGCCTTTGTTTGCCATGATAAGTTCCCGTAACATGTTGTTTGATAGCTCTGAACATTGCAACCTGATGTTATTTTCTGCAAAGTCTGAACTGTTATTATTTGCAATCTTTCCGTGTGTGTTTGAGCATGTTCTAGTGATTTCTGGAGATAGCTCAGTGTTCATGTTTTGTTATTCTTTACCTGTACATCATGACCATGCCTTTTGTTTTCTTGTTGAGATCCTGTAGCATGTTGTTTTGATGCTTGCAATATGCCTAGTTACTGTTTTGGACAGATTGTTGCTATAACTTGTATAGTGTGTGTGTGTTGAACCGTTGCTCCGTTTTGAGTGTGCTCTATATGAAACTTGCTTAGAATTGCATGTAGTTTCATATTATCATGTTACATCCATGTTTTGAGGTGTTTGCTTGATGTTTGGGTGCATTTTGCATCAATGCCATGTTTAACTTGTTTTGCTCATATCTTCTAGGCTGTAGCTCCGAACTAAATGAACTTTATATGTAACTTGACTAGAATCTCGTGTAGATCATCTTTGTACATCTTAACTTGCTGTTTAACAACTTGAACATAAGGTTTATTCAGATCTTGACCAATTTCGAAATTTGCATATGAGACTTACCGGAATTGTTATATGTCGTTCCCGGCCTCATTTAAACTTGCCTTGATGTGTTGCTCTTGTCTGCATCATCTCTTGCCATGAGTAGCTTCATGTAGCCTTGTCATGCATCATGCTTGGTTGAGCATCATGTCTTATTCTTGTGTGGTGTGTTTACCATGTTGTGTGCTTCTTCTCGATAGTTCCCGTATCGTTGCGATCGTGAGGATTCGTTCGTCTATGCTTGGTTCGGCTTCATCCGTTCGTCTTCTTCATGGACTCATTCTTCTTCCTTGCGGGATTTCAGGCAAGATGACCGCTACCCTGGATCTCACTACTATCGTTGCTATGCTAGTTGCTTCGTTCTATCGCTATGCTGCGTTACCTTTCTTTTGCTCCTCAAGCCTCCCAAATTGCCATGAACCTCTAACCTTTGACACCCTTCCTAGCAAACCATTGCTTGGCTATGTTACAACTTTTGCTCAGCCCCTCTTATAGCATTGTTAGTTGCAGGTGAAGTTGAAGATTGCTCCATGGTGGACATGATTTTTGTTGGGATATCACAATATCTCTTATATTATTAATGCATATATATACTTGGTAAAGGGTGGAAGACTTGGCCTTTTGCCTGGTGTTTTGTTCCACTCTTGCCGCCCTAGTTTCCGTCATACCGGTGTTATGTTCCCGGATTTTGCGTTCCTTACGCGGCTGGGTGATTTATGGGACTCCCTTGACAGTTCGCTTTGAATAAAACTCCTCCAGCAAGGCCCAACCTTGGTTTTAACATTTTCCTCACCACCACTTATACCCTTCCCTTGGGTCGGCCAACCCAAGGGTCATCTTTATTTTAGCCCCCCCGGGCCAGTGCTTGTCTAAGTGTTGGTCCGAACCGAGTAGACTGCGGGGCCCCCTCGGGGAAACTCGAGGTCTGGTTTTACTCGTAGGATGTCTCATCCGGTGTTGCCCTGAGAACGAGATATGTGCAGCTCCTATTGGGATTTGTCGGTGCATCGGGCGGCTTTGCTGGTCTTGTTTTACCATTGTCGAAATGTCTTGTAAACCGGGATTCCGAGTCTGATCGGGTCTTCCTGGGAGAAGGTATATCCTTCGTTGATCGCGAGAGCTTATCATGGGTTAAGTTGGGACACCCCTGCAGGGTATAAACTTTCGAAAGCCGTGCCTGCGGTTATAGGCAGATGGGAATTTGTTAATGTCCGGTTGTAGATAACTTGACACCAGATCCGAATTAAAATGCATCAACCGCGTGTGTAGCCGTGATGGTCTCTTTTCGGCGGAGTCTGGGAAGTGAACACGGTTTCTGGGTTATGTTTGACGTAAGTAGGAGTTCAAGATCACTTCTTGATCATTGCTAGTTTCACGTCCGTTCCTTTTGCTCTCTTCTCGCTCTTATTTGCGTATGTTAGCCACCATATCATGCTTAGTCGCTGCTGCAGCCTCATCACTTTACCCCTTCCTTTCCCATTAAGCTTTGCTAGTCTTGATACCCATGGTAATGGGATTGCTGAGTCCTCGTGGCTCACAGATTACTACAACAACAGTTGCAGGTACAGGTTTATGCAATGATCTTGACGCGAGAGCGATGTTTGCTTGTTTTGGAGATCTTCTTCTGCTTCTTTTTCGATCAGGGGATAGGTTCCAGGTCGGCAGCCTGGGCTAGCAGGGTGGATGTCGTTTGAGTTTCTGTTTGTGTTTCATCCATAGTCGGATGATGCTCTTATGGACGATGAATTGATGTTGTATTTGTGTGGCATTGTATGCCTCTTGTATGTATCCCTATCTATTATGTAATGTTGATGTAATGATATCCACCTTGCAAAAGCGTTTCAATATGCGGGTCTATCCTTGGTGGGACTTTCGAGTTCCTTTTGGATAGGGTCGCATATTGGGCGTGACACATCATATACATGAATCATGCAATGCCATCCTATTTAGCCAGTCATCGTATATGTGAATTGCATCGTGCTATACTTTTTTCCATAATGTGTTCCATTTGTCAGCAATGTTTATACATTCATCTACTCTTCCTGTGCATCAGCCATTTGAGTCGGTCATGGGAAAATCTGGAGTGAAAACAAGGTCTTCTGAGCAGTCAGTGCTACCCGTCGATGCAGATTTCTTGCTAGTTACAGATAGCTCCTCAGAGGAGGATTCAGAGAGAGATGACCAGTCGTATTCCCCCCCGAGGTGCATGCTCTAACTTGGCTGGGTTATATTGCTCATATCATGCATATGGTGTCTTGCATTGCCATGCCATCTGCTTAGATTAGACATGCTTTGTGTGAATGCCTCCTGTTTGCTTTCTATATCAGATATGTGAATTATGCAATGCCATGTTTTTCAGACAGTTATCATATATGTGAATTATGCACCGCCATGGAGCCAGGCATCATATATGTGAATTATCTCATGCCATCTTTTTTTATTACATATTCCATTTGTCGACAATCTGTGTATATTGAACTACTCTTCATGTGTATCAGCCATTTGAGCCGGTTATGGAAAAATCTGGAGTGAAAACAAGGTCTTCAGAGCAGGCAATGGTACCTGTTGAAGCATATATCTCGATGGTTACAGGGAGCTCCTCAGGGGAGGATTCAGAGACAGATGACCAGTCATATATCCCACTTGAGGTGTATGCTCTAAGTTGCAATGTTTATATTTCTCATATGGTGTCTTGCATTCCTTAGTTTAGACATCATATGCACAATATTGAATTCTATCTGCTTAGTTTAGAGATCATACATGCGAGTGCCAGCTGCTTAGTATATGAATCAATTATGTCAATTATATCATGCCATCCTCTATACTTAGACAACATGTATGTGAATTATTTCATCCCAACCTATTTTAGAAAGACATCATATAGTTTTGTCATGTCATCCTGTTTACTCATCATATGTTGAATTATGCCATTATATCCTGTTAAGTTATCCATCATATATCTGAAACTGTGTCATGCTATCCTGTTTAGTTAGGCATCATATATGTGAAATTGTGTCATGCTGTCCTGTTTTGTTAGACAACATATATGTGAATTACCACATCTGTCTATCATACAATGTCTGTACGTTCAATTTCTTTTCTTGTTTATCAGCCATTTGAATTGGAGGGGGTGATGGCAGTATCTAAGGGAGCAAAAACCCGTTCTTCACAAAATACAGTGCTACCCGTCGATGCAGATAGAACCATGGTTGTACTGGCCCACAAACTAGCCCCACCACACATAATCGAGACTCTTCCAGATTGCACACTTACACCGTTGGGTAGAGAACCAGCTGTTGGAAATATGCCCTAGAGGCAATAATAAAAGCATTATTATTATATTTCCTTGTTCATGATAATTGTCTTTATTCATGCTATAATTGTGTTATCCGGAAATCATAATACATGTGTGAATAACAGACACCAACATGTCCCTAGTGAGCCTCTAGTTGACTAGTTCGTTGATCAACAGATAGTCATGGTTTCCTGACTATGGACACTGGATGTCATTGATAACGAGATCACATCATTAGGAGAATGATGTGATGGACAAGACCCAATCCTAAACATAGCACAAGATCGTATAGTTCGTTTGCTAGAGTTTTCCAATGTCAAAGTATCTTTTCCTTAGACCATGAGATCGTGTAACTCCCGGATACCGTAGGAGTGCTTTGGGTATGCCAAACGTCACAACGTAACTGGGTGACTATAAAGGTAGACTACGGGTATCTCCGAAAGTGTCTGTTGGGTGACATGGATCAAGACTGGGATTTGGCACTCCGTATTGCGGAGAGGTATCACTGGGCCCACTCGGTAATGCATCATCATAATGAGCTCAGAGTGACCAAGTGTCTGGTCACGGGATCATGCATTACGGTACGAGTAAAGTGACTTGCCGGTAACGAGATTGAACTAGGTATTGGGATACCGACGATCGAATCTCGGGCAAGTAACATATCGATAGACAAAGGGAATAGCGTACGGGATTGATTGAATCCTCGACATCGTGGTTCATCCGATGAGATCATCATGGAGCATGTGGGAGACAACATGGGTATCCAGATCCCGCTGTTGGTTATTGACCGGAGAGTCGTCTCGGTCATGTCTGCTTGTCTCCCGAACCCGTAGGGTCTACACACTTAAGGTTCGGTGACGCTAGGGTTATGAAGATATGTATATGCAGAAACCCGAATGTTGTTCGGAGTCCCGGATGAGACCCCGGACGTCACGAGGAGTTCTGGAATGGTCTGGAGGTAAAGAATTATATATAGGAAGTGCTATTTCGGGCATCGGGACAAGTTTCGGGGTTATCGGTATTGTACCGGGACCACCGGAAGGGTCCCGGGGGTCCACCGGGTGGGGCCACCTGTCCCGGGGGGCCACATGGGCTGTAGGGGGTGAGCCTTGGCCTAGATGGGCCAAGGGCACCAGCCCCTATAGGCCCATGCTCCTAGGGTTTCCACCATGGAAGAGTCCATGTGGTGGAAGGCACCCCTAGGTGCCTTGGGGGGGGAGGGAAACCTCCCCTTGGCCGCCCCCCCCCCTAGTAGATCTCATCTACTAGGGCCGGCGCCCCCCCATGGCACCCCTATATATAGTGGGGGGGAGAGGAGGGATTTCACACCAGCCCCTGGCGCCTCCATCTCCCCCCGTTACGTCTCTCCCTCGTAGTCTCGGCGAAGCCCTGCTGCTGCGACGCCCTGCATCCACCACCACGCCGTCGTGCTGCTGGATCTTCATCAACCTCTCCTCCCCCCTTGCTGGATCAAGAAGGAGGAGACGTATCCCGTCCCGTACGTGTGTTGAACGCGGAGGTGCCGTCCGTTCAGCGCTGGTCATCGGTGATTTGGATCACGTCGAGTACGACTACATCATCACCGTTCTTTTGAACGCTTCCGTGCGCAATCTACAAAGGTATGTAGATGCATCTAATCACTCGTTGCTAGATGAACTCCTAGATGATCTTGGTGAAACGAGTAGGAAATTTTTTGTTTTCTGCAACGTTCACCAACAGTGGCATCATGAGCTAGGTCTATGCGTAGTTCTTCTTGCGCGAGTAGAACACAATTTGTTGTGGGCGTAGATTTGTCAACTCTCTTGCCGTTACTAGTCCTTTCTTGCTTCAGCGGTATTGTGGGATGAAGCGGCCCGGACCAACCTAACACGTACGCTTACGTGAGACCGGTTCCACCGACTAACATGCACTAGTTGCATAAGGTGGCTGGTGGGTGTCTGTCTCTCTCACTTTAGTTGGAGCGGAATCGATGAACAGGGTCCTTATGAAGGGTAAATAGAAGTTGACAAATCACGTTGTGGCTTTAACATAGGTAAGAAAACGTTCTTGCTAGAACCCTAATTCAGCCACGTAAAACTTGCAACAACAATTAGAGGACGTCTAACTTGTTTTTGCAGCAAGTGGTTTGTGATATGATATGGCCAAAGTTGTGATGAATGATGAATGATCTATATGTGATGTATGAGATGTTCATGCTATTGTAATAGGATTCACGACTTGCATGTCGATGAGTATGACAACCGGCAGGAGCCATAGGAGTTGTCTTTATTCTTTTTTATGACCTGCGTGTCATCGAGAAACGCCATGTAAATTACTTTACTTTATTGCTAAACGCGTTAGCCATAGTAGTAGAAGTAATAGTTGGCGAGCAACTTCATGGAGACACGATGATGGAGATCATGGTGTCAAGCCGGTGACAAGATGATCATGGAGCCCCAAGATGGAGATCAAAGGAGCTATGTGATATTGGCCATATCTTGTCACGTTTGTTATTTGATTGCATGTGATGTTTATCATGTTTTGCATCTTGTTTACTTAGAACGACGGTAGTAAATAAGATGATCCCTCACAATAAATTCAAGAAGTGTTACCCCTAACTGTGCACCGTTGCGACAGTTCGCTGTTTCAAAACACCACGTGATGATCGGGTGTTTTATTCAGACGTTCACATACAACGGGTGTAAGACAGATTTACACATGCAAACACTTAGGTTAACTTGACGAGCCTAGCATGTACAGACATGGCCTCGGAACACAGAAGACCGAAAGGTTGAGCATGAGTCGTATAGAAGATACGATCAACATGAAGATGTTCACCGACGTTGACTAGTCCGTCTCACGTGATGATTGGACACGGTCTAGTTAAACTCGGATCATGTAATACTTAGATGACTGGAGGGATGTCTAATCTAAGTGGGAGTTCATTAATAATTTGATTAGTTGAACTTAATTATCATGAACTTAGTCTAAATATTTTACAATATGTCTTGTAGATTAAATGGCCAACGTAGTCCTCAACTTCAACACGTTCCTAGAGAAAACCAAGCTGAAAGACGATGGCAGCAACTATACGGACTGGGTCCGGAACCTGAGGATCATCCTCATAGCTGCCAAGAAAGATTATGTCCTACAAGCACCGCTTGGTGACGCACCCGTTCTCCCTGCAGAACAAGATGTTATGAACGCTTGGCAGGCACGTTTCGATGACTACTCCCTCGTTCAGTGCGGCATGCTTTACAGCCTAGAGCCGGGGCTCCAAAAGCGTTTTGAGAGACATGGAGCATATGAGATGTTCGAAGAGCTGAAAATGGTTTTCCAAGCTCATGCCCGGGTCGAGAGATATGAAGTCTCCGACAAATTCTTCAGCTATAAGATGGAGGAAAACAGTTCTGTCAGTGAGCACATACTCACTATGTCTGGGTTGCATAACCGCTTGACTCAGCTGGGAGTTAATCTCCCGGATGATGCGGTCATTGACAGAATCCTCCAGTCGCTTCCACCAAGCTACAAGAGCTTTGTGATGAACTTCAATATGTAGGGGATGGAAAAGACCATTCCTGAAGTATTTGCTATGCTGAAATCAGCAGAGGTAGAAGTCAGGAAGGAACATCAAGTGTTGATGGTCAATAAAACCACTAAGTTCAAGAAAGGCAAGGGTAAAAAGAACTTCAAGAAGGACGGCAAGGAGGTTGCCGCGCCCGGCAAGCAAGCTGCCGGGAAGAAGCCAAAGAATGGACCCAAGCCCGAGACTGAGTGCTTTTATTGCAAGGGAAGCGGTCACTGGAAGCGGAACTGCCCTAAGTACTTAGCGGATAAGAAGGCCGGCAAAACAAAAGGTATATGTGATATACATGTAATTGATGTGTACCTTACTAGTGCCCGTAGTAGCTCCTGGGTATTTGATACCGGTGCAGTTGCTCACATTTGTAACTCAAAGCAGGGGCTGTGGAATAAGCGGAAACTGGCAAAGGACGAGGTGACGATGCGCGTCGGGAATGGTTCCAAGGTCAATGTGATCGCCGTCGGCACGCTACCTCTGCATCTCCCTTCGGGATTAGTTTTAAACCTTAATAATTGTTATTTAGTGCCAGCTTTGAGGATGAACATTGTATCGGGATCTCGTTTAATTCGAGATGGATACTCTTTTAAATCTGAGAATAATGGTTGTTCCATTTTTATGAGAGATATGTTTTATGGTCATGCTCCTATGGTGAATGGTTTATTCTTTATGAATCTCGAACGTGATGCTACACATGTTCATAATGTGAGTACCAAAAGAAGTAAGGTTGATAATGATAGTCCCACATACCTGTGGCACTGCCGCCTTGGTCACATAGGTGTCAAACGCATGAAGAAGCTCCATGCTGATGGACTTTTAGAGTCTCTTGATTATGAATCATTTGACACATGCGAACCATGCCTTATGGGTAAAATGACCAAGACTCCATTCTCAGGAACAATGGAGCGAGCAACCGACTTATTGGAAATCATACATACTGATGTGTGCGGTCCAATGAGTGTTGAGGCTCGCGGTGGCTATAGTTATGTTCTCACCCTCACTGATGATTTAAGTAGGTATGGGTATATCTACTTAATGAAACACAAGTCTGAAACCTTTGAAAAGTTCAAGGAATTTCAGAGTGAGGTTGAAAATCAACGTGACAGGAAAATCAAGTTTCTACGATCAGATCGTGGAGGAGAATACTTGAGTCACGAGTTTGGCACACACTTAAGAATATGTGGAATAGTTTCACAACTCACGCCGCCTGGAACACCTCAGCGTAATGGTGTGTCCGAACGTCTTAATCGCACTCTATTAGATATGGTGCGATCTATGATGTCTCTTACTGATTTACCGCTATCCTTTTGGGGCTATGCTTTAGAGACTGCCGCATTCACTTTAAATAGGGCTCCGTCGAAATCCGTTGAGACGACACCGTATGAATTATGGTTTGGGAAGAAACCTAAGTTGTCGTTTCTAAAAGTTTGGGGATGCGATGCTTATGTCAAGAAACTTCAACCTGAAAAGCTCGAACCCAAGTCGGAAAAATGCGTCTTCATAGGATACCCAAAAGAAACTATTGGGTACACCTTCTACCTCAGATCCGAAGGCAAGATCTTTGTTGCCAAGAATGGGTCCTTTCTGGAGAAAGAGTTTCTCTCGAAAGAAGTAAGTGGGAGGAAAGTAGAGCTTGATGTAGTATTACCTCTTGAACCGGAAAATGGCGCAACTCAAGAAAATGTTCCTGAGGTGCCTGCACCGACTAGAGAGGAAGTTAATGACAATGATCAAGATACTTCTGATCAAGCCCCTACTGAAATTCGAAGATCCACAAGGACACGTTCCGCACCAGAGTGGTACCGCAACCCTGTCTTGGAAATCATGCTGTTAGACAACGGTGAACCTTCGAACTATGAAGAAGCGATGGCGGGCCCGGATTCCGACAAATGGCTAGAAGCCATGAAATCCGAGATAGGATCCATGTATGAAAACAAAGTATGGACCTTGACTGACTTGCCCATTGAGCGGCGAGCCATAGAAAATAAATGGATCTTTAAGAAGAAGACAAACACGGATGGTAATGTGACCATCTATAAAGCTCGACTTGTCGCTAAGGGTTATCGACAAGTTCAAGGGGTTGACTACGATGAGACTTTCTCACCGGTAGCGAAGCTGAAGTCCGTCCGAATCATGTTAGCAATTGCCGCATTCTACGATTATGAAATATGGCAAATGGACGTCAAAACGGCATTCCTTAATGGTTTCCTTAAGGAAGAATTGTATATGATGCAGCTGGAAGGTTTTTTCGATCCTAAGAATGCTGACAAAGTGTGCAAGCTCCAACGCTTGATTTATGGGCTGGTGCAAGCATCTCGGAGTTGGAACATTCGCTTTGATGAGATGATCAAAGCGTTTGGGTTTACATAGACTTATGGAGAAGCCTGCGTTTACAAGAAAGTGAGTGGGAGCTCTGTAGCATTTCTCATATTATATGTAGATGACATACTTTTGATGGGAAATGATATAGAACTCTTGGACAGCATCAAGGCCTACTTGAATAAAAGTTTTTCAATGAAGGACCTTGGAGAAGCTGCTTATATATTAGGCATCAAAATCTATAGAGATAGATCGAGACGCCTCATAGGTCTTTCACAAAGCACATACCGTGATAAGATATTGAAGAAGTTCAATATGGATCAATCCAAGAAGGGGTTCTTGCCTGTGTTACAAGGTATGAAATTGAGCTCAGCTCAATGTCCGACCACGGCAGAAGATATAGAAGAGATGAGCGTCATCCCCTATACCTCAGCCATAGGTTCTATTATGTATGCCATGCTGTGTACCAGACCTGATGTTAACCTTGCCGTAAGTTTGGTAGGAAGGTACCAAAGTAATCCCGGCAAGGAACACTGGACAGCGGTCAAGAATATCCTGAAGTACCTGAAAAGGACTAAGGAAATGTTTCTCGTTTATGGAGGTGACGAAGAGCTCGTCATAAAGGGTTACGTCGACGCTAGCTTCGACACAGATCTGGATGACTCTAAGTCACAAACCGGATACGTGTATATTTTGAATGGTGGGGCAGTAAGCTGGTGCAGTTGCAAGCAAAGCGTCGTGGCGGGATCTACATGTGAAGCGGAGTACATGGCAGCCTCGGAGGCAGCACATGAAGCAATATGGATGAAGGAGTTCATCACCGACCTAGGAGTCATACCCAATGCGTCGGGGCCGATCAAGCTCTTCTGTGACAACACTGGAGCTATTGCACTTGCCAAGGAGCCCAGGTTTCACAAGAAGACAAGGCACATCAAGCGTCGCTTCAACTCCATTCGTGAAAATGTTCAAGATGGAGACATAGAGATTTGTGAAGTACATACGGACCTGAATATAGCAGATATGTTGACTAAACCTCTCCCTAGAGCAAAACATGATCAACACCAGAATTCCATGGGTGTTCGATTCATCACAATGTAACTAGATTATTGAGTCTAGTGCAAGTGGGAGACTGTTGGAAATATGCCCTAGAGGCAATAATAAAAGCATTATTATTATATTTCCTTGTTCATGATAATTGTCTTTATTCATGCTATAATTGTGTTATCCGGAAATCATAATACATGTGTGAATAACAGACACCAACATGTCCCTAGTGAGCCTCTAGTTGACTAGTTTGTTGATCAACAGATAGTCATGGTTTCCTGACTATGGACACTGGATGTCATTGATAACGAGATCACATCATTAGGAGAATGATGTGATGGACAAGACCCAATCCTAAACATAGCACAAGATCGTATAGTTCGTTTGCTAGAGTTTTCCAATGTCAAAGTATCTTTTCCTTAGACCATGAGATCGTGTAACTCCCGGATACCGTAGGAGTGCTTTGGGTATGCAAAACGTCACAACGTAACTGGGTGACTATAAAGGTAGACTACGGGTATCTCCGAAAGTGTCTGTTGGGTGACATGGATCAAGACTGGGATTTGTCACTCCGTATGACGGAGAGGTATCACTGGGCCCACTCGGTAATGCATCATCATAATGAGCTCAGAGTGACCAAGTGTCTGGTCACGGGATCATGCATTACGATACGAGTAAAGTGACTTGCCGGTAACGAGATTGAACTAGGTATTGGGATACCGACGATCGAATCTCGGGCAAGTAACATATCGATAGACAAAGGGAATAGCGTACGGGATTGATTGAATCCTCGACATCGTGGTTCATCCGATGAGATCATCGTGGAGCATGTGGGAGCCAACATGGGTATCCAGATCCCGCTGTTGGTTATTGACCGGAGAGTCGTCTCGGTCATGTCTGCTTGTCTCCCGAACCCGTAGGGTCTACACACTTAAGGTTCGGTGACGCTAGGGTTATGAAGATATGTATATGCAGAAACCCGAATGTTGTTCGGAGTCCTGGATGAGACCCCGGACATCACGAGGAGTTCCGGAATGGTCCAGAGGTAAAGAATTATATATAGGAAGTGCTATTTCGGGCATCGGGACAAGTTTCGGGGTTATCGGTATTGTACCGGGACCACCGGAAGGGTCCCGGGGGTCCATCGGGTGGGGCCACCTGTCCCGGGGGGCCACATGGGCTGTAGGGGGTGCGCCTTGGCCTAGATGGGCCAAGGGCACCAGCCCCTATAGTCCCATGCTCCTAGGGTTTCCACCATGGAAGAGTCCATGTGGTGGAAGGCACCCCTAGGTGCCTTGGGGGGGAGGGAAACCTCCCCTTGGCCGCCGCCCCACCTAGTAGATCTCATCTACTAGGGCCGGCGCCCCCCCATGGCACCCCTATATATAGTGGGGGGGAGAGGAGGGATTTCACACCAGCCCCTGGCGCCTCCATCTCCCCCCGTTACGTCTCTCCCTCGTAGTCTCGGCGAAGCCCTGCTGCCGCGACGCCCTGCATCCACCACCACGCCGTCGTGCTGCTGGATCTTCATCAACCTCTCCTCCCCCCTTGCTGGATCAAGAAGGAGGAGACGTCTCCCGTCCCGTACGTGTGTTGAACGCGGAGGTGCCGTCCGTTCGGCGCTGGTCATCGGTGATTTGGATCACGTCGAGTACGACTACATCATCACCGTTCTTTTGAACGCTTCCGTGCGCAATCTACAAAGGTATGTAGATGCATCTAATCACTCGTTGCTAGATGAACTCCTAGATGATCTTGGTGAAACGAGTAGGAAAATTTTTGTTTTCTGCAACGTTCACCAACACCAGCTACAACCCATCTAACCGCAACCCCAGCTGATAGTAACCCACTTATAGTTGACAAAGCACGATGTCCGCCACAGAGTACCCCCACACGAGCAGTTTGTAAAGCTACTGCAGTGCCCAAAGCACGAAGACCACCACAGCTAACCCAAACTCCATGTTTAAAGCAGAAGAGCAAATGTTCTCAGGCCAGATTCCGTAGCTATGGTCCATACTCCTTTGCTGTTGCATCACTGTATTTACTCATACCAACTACTTTAGAATTTGAAGGATCCAATTGAAACTCCAGTGGTGCAACATGTATGTTTTAAACCTATTTCTTCAACTGGATTGCTGTTCTAACTTCTTGCTCTATGTTGATTTCAGTTTAAGTTGTATAAACAGTTATGTTCTCATGTGATGCACATTACAAGTGCTGCCAATGCTGTGTAGTTTCCCACACTTATATTCTGTCTATGTTGCTGTGTCTTAAAAATATATGAGTTGAACTCTGTCTCTATCTTGATTAGGGAACATAAACTAGACTGATATGGATAATATAGTGACCATAGTACATAGATATATGTTTGTTTCATGCTGTTATCTTGTCCACCTTACTACTGAACCGGTTTACCAAAATGAGTTTGGTATACTACAAGCTAAACCTGTGATGTGTCTGCTTGTTTCTCTTGTAGTATGCAAACATAATATTGGAGAAGAGCACCCCACTATGCAATGGTAGAGAAAGTAATGCAGATAAGGTTCAAGATAGTGAGACAACCCTGTTGGTCTCCAAGAAAGGTGATAACAACGATCTTGTAGACAGTGAGAAAACCCCACAGTCCTGCGTTGATGTAGTGTTCGAGTTACTGGCCAGTACCGCTGGCACAAGCTCTTCGAACTCGCTACCTGAATCACTTTGGCTTCTTCAGTCTCAGCTACAAGCTGAAAGGCATCAGTCATCTGTGCTGCAGCAAGAAGCCGAAGGACTGAGGAAGTCCCTACAGAATTCAGATGCGTACTTTCTTGTGCAATAGCAAGCGCTAGAGGATTTAAGCGCCAAACAAGAGAAAGTTAATAAGCTTGCTAAGCATCTTGCCAGCATTATGGGTACCCAGGATATTGTTTCTTGAACTCTTCTGAAGTGGTTTCAGTTCTGGACTTGTTTTGCCGCGGCGTTTATATGCTGCTGTGTTCCCTATATTTGCACTGGTGGTGAACTTTGATGCCCAGTGGATGTAATATGTGTAATAGCCGTGATAGCCTAGCATAAGTTGCTTGCTTATTTATTTCCTTATTGTCTTGTTTATTTGTTTGCTTGTAGTCAGTGCAGTTCTTTTTCCGCGGTTTGCTAGTGGCTGCAATAACCTATTTTTTAAAACTAGGCCACAATAACCATGGGCTAATATTTACTGTAGTGACACTGGGCCTCCTACGGGCCATAGAAACAGTGGGCCTTCTACGGGCCGTAGAAACAGTAGGCCTTCTACGGGCCATGGAAACATTGGGCCTTCTATGGGCCGTAGAAACAATGGGCCTTCTACGGGCCTATCATCAATGGGTCTTATACGGAACGTATGATCGATTGGCCAAACATGGGCCAATAACAGGCCGCATTATGGCCGTAAACGGGCTAGAGTTGGAATCGTCCGTTCATGGGCTGACCATAACGGGCCATCGTTAATAGGCTATATTTGATGACGCTATGAAAACAACCCAATGTATTAACGGACCACAAATGGGCCGACTGTAACCACGGGCTGAATTTGGCCCACAAGCAGAAAATTACAGTAACGGGCCATAAGTAAACGAATGCTCGAAATGAGCCCAAGAATAAATGGGCTCTGAGAAGGCCGAAAGATAACATGGGCTGGAAATAGCCCAACTGAATAACGAGCCATTAATGGGTATAAAGTGATACACTGTTCATTACAGGCCAGTTTCACCACGGGCCATTAATGGGTCTAAAGTGATACACTGTTCATTGCGGGCCAGTTTCACCACGGGCCGTTAATAGGCCAAGAGTTACATAGGGCCTCATATGGGCCGAAAGACGTCATGGGCCATACATGGGCCAGAAGTGAAAACGGGCTGGAATCATATTGGATGGCCTAGATGATGCTACTGGGCCTAATTCGGGTAGGGCGTAACGGGCCTTGGGTTAGCGGGCTGTAAATGGGCTATATGCGAACAGGCCGTTAATAGGCTTTCCATGGGCCGTCCCGTCACCTTTTGACCAAGTCAAACGGGCCGGCCTTTTCACAGGAATGGGCCTCTGTTGGGCCGGGCCACGTGTCGACGTATCATAGGCGCCTTCTGTCCAATGAGTGGATGACATCTGTCCCAACAGTGCGCCGACACGTGTTTCCTCCAGCCAATGACGATTTTACACGTGGAAAATCCCCATTGGTCGGGGCTGTTAATGGGTTATCGGATCCAAAGCCCGACCCGATAGCTTAACGGCATTCCGTTATGGTGGATGCCATGTGTCGGTCACCCTTGACAAAAGCACTTCTATGACCCGCGATTTATTGTCATGGAAGTGGACATTTCCGTGATGATAATTTTGGTAATGTCATGGAACACTTCTACGACAGCACATGTATGACTATCTTGATTCTGTCATAAATTTGTCATGGATGTACATGCATGACAAAAAATGCGACCTACTGTGACAAACACGTATCATCACGGAAGTGTATTTTTTTGTACTGAGATGTGAATATTGGTGTTGAATCACATGGCGATGTGAACTAGATTATTGACTCTAGTGCAAGTGGGAGACTGAAGGAAATATGCCCTAGAGGCAATAATAAAGTTATTATTTATTTCCTCATATCATGATAAATGTTTATTATTCATGCTAGAATTGTATTAACCGGAAACATAATACATGTGTGAATACATAGACAAACATAGTGTCACTAGTATGCCTCTACTTGACTAGCTCGTTAATCAAAGATGGTTAAGTTTCCTAACCATAGACATGAGTTGTCACTTGATTAATGGGATCACATCATTAGGAGAATGATGTGATTGACTTGACCCATTCCGTTAGCTTAGCACTTGATCGTTTAGTATGTTGCTATTGCTTTCTTCATGACTTATACATGTTCCTATAACTATGAGATTATGCAACTCCCGCTTACCGGAGGAACACTTTGTGTGCTACCAAACGTCACAATGCAACTAGGTGATTATAAAGGAGCTCTACAGGTGTCTCCGAAGGTACATGTTGGGTTGGCGTATTTCGAGATTAGGATTTGTCACTTCGATTGTCGGAGAGGTATCTCTGGGCCCTCTCGATAATGCACATCACTATAAAGCCTTGCAAGCAATGTAACTAATGAGTTAGTTACGGAATGATGCATTATGTAACGAGTAAAGAGACTTGCCGGTAACGAGATTGAACTAGGTATTGAGATACCGACGATCGAATCTCGGGCAAGTAACATACCGATGACAAAGGGAACAACATATGTTGTTATGCGGTTTGACCGATAAAGATCTTCGTAGAATATGTAGGAGCCAATATGAGCATCCAGGTTCCGCTATTGGTTATTGACCAGAGAGATGTCTCGGTCATGTCTACATAGTTCTCGAACCCGTAGGGTCTACACGCTTAACGTTCGTTAACGATATAGTATCATATGAGTTATGTATGTTGGTAACCGAATGTTGTTCGGAGTCCCGAATGAGATCACGAACATGACGAGGAACTCTGGAATGGTCCGAAGATGAAGTTTAATATATGGGATAATGTTGTTTGGTCTCCGAAAGGGTTCCGGAATTCACCGGAAGGGGTTCCGGATGTTTCCCAAAAAGTTTGGGTACGAGAACACATTATTTGGGCCAAAGGGGAAAGCCCACAAGGTTTTTGGAAAGCGCAAAAGGAAGTTTTGCAGAGTCTAGGGGCCAGACGCCAGGGTCCCTAGAATCTGGGTCCAGACGCGGGGAACCCTGGCGTCTGGCCCTGGAGTCCGAGAAGGACTCTAGCCTTTCAGGTGAAACCGACTTTGTGGAGGCTTTTACTCCAAGTTTCGACCCCAAGGCTCAACATATAAATAGAGGGGCAGGGCTATCACCAGAGACACATCAGGAAACACCAAGACATGTGCCGGCAACCCCGTCCCCTCTAGTTTATCCCCCGTCATAGTTTCCGTAGTGCTTAGGCGAAGCCCTGCGGAGATTGTTCTTCACCAACACCGTCACCACGCCGTCGTGCTGCCGGAACTCATCTACTACTTTGCCTGTCTTGCTGGATCAAGAAGGCGAGGACGTCATCAAGCTGAACATGTGCAGAACTCGGAGGTGTCGTGTGTTTGGTACTTGGATCGGTCGGATCGTGAAGACGTACGACTACATCAATCGCGTTGATAAACGCTTCCGCTTAGCGATCTTCAAGGGTATGAAGATACACTCCCCCTCTCGTTGCTATGCATCACCATGATCTTGCGTGTGCGTAGGATTTTTTTTGAAATTACTACATTCCCCAACAAGAATGTGATAAAATGTTGAAACTTTTTGCAAAATAAGATCTAATAAATTTTCTATAATGTGGTAAATTTTCATAATTTTTGGAGTTAAAGAAGTATTGATACTCTTGCATTCTTTACAGACTGTACTATTTTGGCAGATTGCTGTTATGTTTGCATATGTTTGCTTGTTTAATGATTCTATTTGAGGATAGGAGTATTAAATATGCAGAGGCATTTAGTATGCAATGTTGAATAATAATTTTAGTAATTTGCTACAGTAGAGAATGATAAGGTTTTTTGCATTGGTTTATACTAACTTATCTCACGAGTTCTTATTGAGTTTTGTGTGGATGAAGCTTTTAAGATTTAGGGAAACCGTGATATGAAAGGAGTTAAGGAGACACAAAAGCTCAAGCTTGGGGATGCCCAAGGCATCCCAAGATAATATTTCAAGAAGTCTCAAGCATCTAAGCTTGGGGATGCCCCGGTAGGCATCCCACCTTTCTTCATCAATAATTATCGGTTGATCCTAAGTTTTTGCTTCTTCACATAATGTGTGCTATTCTTGGAATGTCATTTATTTTGTTTTGCTTGCTGTTTTAATAAAATGCTCAAATCTGAATGTTTTTAAATAAGAGAGGGTCCACAAATTAGCTACCTATTTACTTAACTACTCACCTGATCTTCACTCATATCTTTTTGGAGTAGCTTGTCATTTACTCTTGTGCTTCACTTATATCCTATGAGTAAATTGCTGAATGAATTGAATATCATGAAGCTGAAATTATATGTTCATATCATGCCTAGTGGTAGCTTCACATTGGGTTTAGAAAGTGAAATCTTTTGAAGCTTGACAATCACAATATTGGTCATACAAGCAATTCATGAATGATTAGTAGAAGGAAGAGAACTTTCACATGCAAATACACTATCTTGGAAATCTTTTGTGATTGTGAGCCCCCATCAAAATATTATATGCCAAAATTGTTGACGTTGGACAAGGAAGACAACGTAATGGTTTATGTTTGTTCATATTCACATAGAAGTTATATTGTCATAGATCCTTCAACATGTGGTGCTTGCCCCCCATCTTTGTAGCCAAAAATTCTGCACCAAGTAGAGATACTACTTGTGCATCCAAAAATCCTTAAACCCAAATCTTTTCAAGAGTCACCCATACCTACCTAAGGATTGAGCAAGATCCTTCAAGTAAATTGTCATCGGTGCAATAAGGCAATAAAAATTGCTTCTAAAAGTGTTAGATCATTTAGTGTAAGAGAAAATTGAGCGTTGTATGAACTTGTGATGGCA
This sequence comes from Triticum aestivum, assembly GCF_018294505.1. NCBI lineage: Eukaryota > Viridiplantae > Streptophyta > Magnoliopsida > Poales > Poaceae > Triticum > Triticum aestivum. Next base: position 391,182,186 of record NC_057804.1, on the reverse strand, counting down.
AAGAATAAAAGTGACAGACTGCATAATAAAGGTTGCTATCATAAGGGGCTATATAATGTGACGTTCTTTTGCACTAAGGGGTTCAGCATACAAACAAATAAGCGCATGGCAACCTCTGCTTTCCTCTGCGAAGGGCCTATCTTTTACTTTTATGTATTTACTTTCATGCAAGAGTCAAAGTTTCTCTCTCTATTCCTTTTTGTTTTTCTCTTTTGGCAAGCATCATGCGGTGAGGAAAGATCTAGGCACATATATCCAGTTGGATATGGGTAGCATGAGTTATTATTGTTGACATCACCCTTGAGGTGAATATGTTGGGAGGCGAAATTATAAGCCCCTATCTTTCTATGTGTCCAGTTGAAATGTTTTGCTCATGTGTATGCGGTCAGTGTTAGCAATCATAGAAGACTATATGATGGTTGAGCATGTGAAGCTCTCACTTAAACTCTATTGAATAATTTGAATTACAATTGCTTGGTGACTGAGAACATAGGTTGTCGAGTTTCAAGAGAATTCATTGTTTGAACCTTAACATGTGAATTGGCTGCTACTTTTAACATGATGGGTTTTAAGAGAAAGAGTTGCTGTTATGATGCTAGGAAAAGTGATTGAAAGTATCATTGATCAAACTTATGCACTTTGCTAGCATTCACACTTCATAAATTACTTCTTTTATCGTTTACCTACTCGAGGACGAGTAGGAATTAAGCTTGGGGATGCTGATACGTCTCCAACGTATCTATAATTTATGAAGTCTTCATGCTATTATATTATCATTCTTGGATGTTTTACAATCATCTGATAGCAACTTTATATCATTTTCTGGGACTAACCTATTGACCCAGTGCCCAGTGCCAGTTGCTGTTTTTTGCTTGTTTTTTACACTGCAGGAAATCAATATCAAACGGAGTCCAAACACCGCAAAACTTTTTGTGGATTTTTTATGGACCAGAAGACATCCAATGGGCCAGAGCAGCACCTAGGGGGTGCCCCGTGGGGGTACAACCCACCAGGGCATGCCTGGGGGCCCAGGCACGCCCAGGTGGGTTGTGCCCACCTCGGTGGCCTATGCACCCCCTCTTTGCCCTATAAATCACCAAATATTCCAAAAACCCTCGGGGTAACCCTAGATCAGAATTTCTGCCACCGCAAGGCTCTATAGCCATGAGAAACCAATCTAGACCTCGTTCCGGCACTCCGTCGAAGGGGGGAATCATCACCGATGGCCATCTTCATCGTCCCGGCGACCACCACGATGAGGAGGGAGTAGTCCACCCTCGGAGCTGAGGGTTTGTACGAGTAGCTATGTGTTTAATTTCTCTCTCTCTCTCTCTCTTGTGTTCTTGAGATGGCACGATCTTGATGTATTGAGGACGAGCAAAAATTAAGCTTGGGGATGCTGATACGACTTCGCTGTATCTATAATTTTTGATTGTTTCATGTCAATATTCTACAACTTTATATTGTTTTGGCAACTTTTTATACTATTTTGGGACTAACATATTGATCCAGTGCCCAGTGCCAGTTCCTGTTTGTTGCATGTTTTTTGTTTCACAGAATATCCATACCAAACGAAGTCCAAACGCGATAAAAAACTTACGAATATTTTTTTGGAATATATGTGATTTTTGGGAATTGGAATCAACGCGAGAAGATGCCCGAGGGCCCCACAAGCCCTGGAGGCGCGCCCCCCTCCCCAAGGCGTGGCCAGGAGGCTTGTGGCCACCCCGTAAGGCGGTTGGTGCCCTTCTTCAGTTGCAAGAAAGCTAATATCCAGATAAAAATCGTGTTAAAATTTCAGCCCAATCGGAGTTACAGATCTCCAGGAATTTAAGAAACGGTGAAAGACCAGAAAACAGTAACACAAAAACAGAAGGAAACCGAGAGAGAGATCCAATCTCGAAGGAGATCCCGCCCCTCCACTGCCATGTAGGCCAAGGACCATAGGGGAAACCCTCCTTCCATCTAGGGGGGAGGTTAAGGAAGAAGAAGAAGGAGGGGAGCTCTCTCCCCCTCTCTCCCAGTGGCGCCGGAACGCCACCTGGGCAATGATACGTCTCCAAAGTATCTATAATTTTTGATTGTTACATGCTATTATATTATCTGTTTTTGATGTTTTATATGCATTAATATGCTATTTTATATGATTTTTGGGACTAACCTATTAATCTAGAGCCCAGTGCCAGTTGTTTTTTCCTTGTTTTTGAGTTTCCCAGAAAAGGAATATCAAACGGAGTCCAGTTGACCTGAAAATCTATGGATAACATTTTTGGAAAATATAAGAAATACTGGAACGAAAAGTTATCGGAGAGGAGTCCCGAGGCCACCACAAGGGTGGAGGGCGTGCCCCTAGCCCCCCCGTCCTTGTCGTCGCCTCGTGGCCCCCCTAGGGCGTGCCCCCCGTCCATGTGGTCGCCTCGTGGGCCCTCCTGACTTGTTCTCGACACCAAAACCTCTTATAAATCCCAAACCCCCATAACATAATCTAGGTCGGAGTTCCGCTGCTGCAAGCCTCTGTAGCCATGAAAAAACAATCGGGAGCCTGTTCCGGCACCCTGTCGGAGGGGGAATCCATCACCGGTGGCCATCTTCATCATCCCGACACTCTCCATGACGAGGAGGGAGTAGTTCACCCTCGGGGCTGAGGGTATGTACCAGTAGCTATGTGTTTGATCTCTCTCTCTCTCCCTCTCTCTCTCTCTCTCGTGTTCTTGATATGGCATGATCTTGATGTACCGCGAGCTTTGCTATTATAGTTGGATCTTATGATGTTTCTCCCCCTTTACCTTCTTGTAATGGGTTGAGTTTTTCCCTTTGAAGTTATCTTATCGGATTGAGTCTTTAAGGATTTGAGTACACTTGCATGTGCTTATTTGTGGTGACAGTGGGATATTCACGTGATCTGCTTGATGTATATTTTGGTGATCAACTTGCGAGTTTTGTGACCTTTTGAACTTATGCATAGGGGTTGGCACACGTTTTCGTCTTGACTCTCCGATAGAAACTTTGGGGCATTCTTTGAAGTTCTTTGTGTTGGTTTGAATACATGAATCTAAGATTGTGTGATGCCTATCATATAATCAAACCCGCGGATACTTGTGGTGACATTGGAGTATCTAGGTGACATTAGGGTTTTTCTTGATGTGTGTCTTAAGGTGTTATTTTAGTACGAACTCTAGGGCTGTTTGTGACACTTATAGGAATAGCCCAATAGGTCAATCAGAAAGAATAACTTTGAGGTGGTTTCGTACCCTACAATAATCTATTTGTTTATTCTATGCTATTAGTGACTTTGGAGTGACTCTTTGTTGCACGTTGAGGGATTGTTATATGATCTAATTATGCTATCATTGTTGAGAGAACTTGCACTAGTGAAAGTATGAACCCTAGGCCTTGTTTCCAAGCATTGCAATAATGTTTCCGCTCACTTTTGTTACTTGCTACCTTGCTGTTTTTATTTTGTCAGATTGCAAAAACCTACATCTACCATTCATATTGCACTTGTATCACCATCTCTTCGCCGAACTAATGCACCTATACAATTTACCATTTTATTGGGTGTGTTGGGGACACAAGAGACTCTTTGTTATTTGGTTGCAGGGTTGTTTGAGAGATACCATCTTCATCCTACGCCTCCCACGGATTGATAAACCTTAGGTCATCCACTTGAGGGAAATTTGCTGCTCTCCTACAAAACTCTACGCTTGGAGGCCCAACACGAGTCTACAAGAAGAAGGTTGCGTAGTAGACATTAGGCAATCATCGTGTGATGGCGATCTACTCCAACAACTCCGTCATCTTCATCAACACCTCGATCACCTTCCCCCATCTATCTATAGCGGTCCACTCTCCTGCAACCCGCTGTACCCTCTACTTGAACATGGTGCTTTATGCTTCATATTATTATCCAATGATGTGTTTCCATCCTATGATGTCTGACTAGATTTTTGTTGTCCTATCGGTGATTGGTGAATTGCTATGATTGGTTTAATTTGCTTGTGGTTATGTTGCTATCCTTTAGTGCACATTATATGAGCGCGCGTCTGGATCACACCATAGGGTTAGTTGTATGTTGATGGGACTATGTATTGGAGGGCAAGGGTGATAGAAGCTTCAGCCTAGCATAGAAATTGATGCATACGGTATTGAAGGTGGACCAATATATCTTAATGATATGGTTGGGTTTTACCTTAATGAATGTTAGTAGTTTCAGATGCTTGCTAATAGTTCCAATCATAAGTGCATAGAATTCCAAGTAAGGGTGACATGCTAGCAGTGGCCTCTCACATAAAACTTGTTATCGGTCTAGTAACGTAGTCAATTGCTTAGGGACAATTTCGCAACTCCCACCACCACTTTTCCACACTCGCTATACTACAAAGTACTTCTAGTTTCATGTTTGTTCTAGGTAAATCGAACGTTAAGCGTGTGTAGAGTTGTATCGGTGGTCAATAGAACTTGAGGGAATATTTGGTCTACCTTTAGCTCCTCATTGGGTTCGACACTCTTATTTATCGAGAAAGGCTACAACTGATCCCCTATACTTGTGGGTTATCAATGTATACCTTGGTTTCATAACTGAGGGAAATACCTATTGTAGCTGTGCTGCATCATCCCTTCCTCTTTGGGGAAATACCAACGTAGTTCAAGTGACATCAAAAGGAATTTCTGGCGCCGTTGTCGAGGAGACATCATCAACATCTATCAGGTTCCTAATCACAAATCTCATGTCCTTGCAATTTACATTATTTTCCATTTGCTTCTCATTTTCATCTCCTCCACTTCACAGAAAAATGCCTTTTTATTTGCCTTCTTTTCCATTTGCCTTTTTCTCGTTAGATCTCTTGTTTGCTATCTCTGCTTGTGTTATCATGTGCCTTCTATTTGCTCACATCTTTGCTTGCTAAAAGTCTATTGATATGGTTCCTCATCCACCTACTAATCTTTTCAACAGATCCAATTATGATGAACCATTGATAGTGAATTGAGTTTACTAGATTATCGTTATGAAGTTTTGCTTGAGATTCATGAATCGGAAAATTATGATGAATTGTTAAATGAAGAAATTTATAAAGTTATTCATGATAGCTCCTTGAATGAAAAGCATGATTGCAATGATGTTATTATAAATTATACTAATGTCAATTGAGTTAGTGATATGCAAAACCCCAAGCTTGGGGATGCTTGTTTTGTTATGTTCACTACTTATTGCAATGATCATGATTGGTGTGATAACGATTCTTATGATCTTGAAAATTTATTTAAACCTCGTGATGAATATGCTTGCGATAATACTAAATGTGGGTTTGGAAGAGTGTCAACTTTAGCTAAAAATAATCCTACATATTTGGAGAGTTTTCAATCTTATAAAACTCTTGATAAAAGTGGGCTTGGAGAGGTCATGACTTTATTTGATGAAGATCCCACTATTTTGGAAGAGTGTCAACTTTGCATGCATGTGGATCATGAAGAGAGTATTTTATGTGATGGTTATGTTGTTGAATTTGATTATGATCCTACATGTAATTATTATGAGAGAGGAAAATATGGTTGTAGAAATTTTCATGTTACTAAATTACCTCTCGTTATGTTGGGGTCGTCAATGTTTTACTCCTCTTCTTTGCATATGTTAGATGTTTCTTGTCTTGATAATTTGTTTGCTTATAAAATTCTTATGCATAGGAAGTATGCTAGACTTAAATGTGTTTGTCATATGTTTCATTATGCTCTCTTTGTGTTTCAATTGTCATCTTCCGTGTGAGCATCATTGAAATCTTAGGCCTATCTTAATGGTTATAAAGAAATATCTTGTTGGGAGGCAACCCAATGAATAAAATTTATTTTTGCATTTTTGTTTCAGTTTTTGAGTGTTTGCACAATTATGCCACTGTTATGATTGTGTTTTCTATGTTTTAGTTAGTGTTTGTGCCATGTAAAGCCTTTGGGATCATGTTGGGTGATAGTTGATTTGATCTTGTTGAAAAACAAAAACTTTTGCATCTAGTAGCAGAATTTTGTAATATCACAAAAGCAGCAAAAAATTCTGATTTTTTAACACAAGATTGATATACAAATTTCCCACGTAGTTCTAATTTTTCAGAATTTTTAGAGTTTTATAAGTATATGAAGTTTCCAGATTACTACAGACTGTTCTATTTTTGACATATTGTGTTTTCGTTGCATTGTGTGTTTATTTTGATGAATCTATGGATTGTATCAGGGGGTATAAGCCATTCTAAAGTTGGAATACAGTAGATATAATGCAATAATAAAATATGAATGTGTTTGCACAATACTTAGAGTGGTGGTTTGCTTTATTATACTAACGTATCTCACGAAGGTTTTACTAGGTTTTGTGTGATTGAAGTTTTCAAGTTTTGGGTGAGATCATGATGGATGAAGGAATAAGGAGTGAAAAGAGCCTAAGCTTGGGGATGCCCCATGGCACCCCAAGATAATATTTCAGGAGAACCAAGCAACTGAGCTTGGGGATGCCCCAGAAGGCATCCTGTCGGTGTCAAAACCGGCGGATCTCGGGTAGGGGGTCCCGAACTGTGCGTCTAGGCGGATGGTAACAGGAGACGAGGGACACGATGTTTTTACCCAGGTTCGGGCCCTCTCGATGGAGGTAAAACCCTACTCCTGCTTGATTAATATTGATGATATGGGTAGTACAAGAGTATATCTACCATGAGATCGGAGTGGCTAAACCCTAGAAGCTAGCCTATGGTATGATTGTTCTTCGTCCTACGGACTAAAACTCTCCGGTTTATATAGACATCGGAGAGGGCTAGGGTTACATAGAGTCGGTTACAATGGGAGGGGATCTTCATATCGTATCGCCAAGCTTGCCTTCCACGCCAAGGAAAGTCCCATCCGGACACGGGACGGAGTCTTCAATCTTGTATCTTCATAGTCCGGGAGTCCGGCCAAAGGTCTTAGTCCGGCCATCCGGACACCCCCTAATCCAGGACTCCCTCAGTAGCCCTCGAACCAGGCTTCAATGACGACGAGTCCGGCGCGCAAGTTGTCTTTGGCATTGCAAGGCGGGTTCTCCTGCAAATCCTCTGTATCCGTTGAATAGTGTCCGGCTTCTAGTGTGTGCTGTCCTTCTCGGCTTCCGTGCCCCATAATGACCATCTTCCACGCGTCAAACGAATGCGAAAAGCCAGGGGGTTTTCTTTTCACTTACCCCCCCGGTTGCGTTAATGAGCCGCCCATAAAGGGACGGGGATTTAGATCCAATTCGCACCATCTTCCCTCCACGAGTCTTCATCAAAGCGCCTCTGACAGAGATCCATTCCATCATGGCCAGTCGGTGCCGCTCCTCTGCTCGCCCTTCCAGCCCTCGGCCCGGAGATTGGGGGCGGTGCTCCGTCCCTCATAGCAAGTTAGTAGTGCTTCGGTCCAAGGGGCTTCTCCCCCCAGCATATATGGTCCCAGTTCGAGCCGGGATTGCTGCCTATAGCGGCGGAGAGCAGGCAAAGGGTCTTCCCAATCCCTCTCAAGGAGAGCGTGTATGCCTAGTCCCTTACTTGATGAGAGGATTAGGATTTCCAATTCATCCGTTTCTCCGAGGGTTGCTGGAGTTCTACGGCCTCCAGCTACATAACCTCACGCCCGCCTCCATTTTGCACATCGCGGGCTTCGTGGCCCTCTGCGAGCTGTTCTTGGGTGTTGAGGCCCATTTCGCACTGTGGAAGAGGTTGTTTTGCCTTGTGCCCCATTCTCAGGAGGGGTCTATTTACCAGGTGGGCGGAGCCGAACTATGGCGCATCGCCAGGACCGGATATCTATCCGGCACCCCAAAGAGGGCGTCCGAAGACTGGCCCTTGGAGTGGTTTTATATAGACGACGTCCCCCTGCCGGACCCTATACGGATTGGTCTCCCCAAGTTCAATAATGCCCCATTGAAGAAGTGCCTGAGTTGGCGCCCACGGAACCCTCAGAGGGAAGCTGACAGGGACATCCTGTACCTGATGAGCCGGATAAGGTTGTTGGCTCATTCCGGACTGACCATGATTAAGGTCATGGCCGTATGCATTACACGAGGGGTGCAGCCGCTTCAATACAGAGGCCACCCCATGTGGGATTTCAACGGGGAGGATGACGCTACCCGGTGCGGTCGCAAGGGGCCAGATTCGGCCGCCACTTTAACGAGAATCTTATCCGCTTTGTACAAGGGGGAAGAGGAAGAATTCCTCCGTGTCAACCCGGAAGGCGGATTCTCTATGTACAATCCTCCTAGTTGGGTGAGCGGACACTTTCACTTGCCTATCCGTTTGTGAAATTCCCGTAGTTGAGTACTTAGACTAGTAATGTTCAAACGCAGGAGCTGCGCCAGGCTGTGAAGGAAATAAACAACCCTGCTCCACAACCCGAGGACCCGGAACGGCCCCTCGATCCGGACTCCCAAGAAGATCCGGACTTATGCATGGAGTTGATTGATGGAGTATTTCATCAATTGAGCAAGGATAACTCCTTAGTGGCCATCACGGCCGACTATCCCGGACTACTTCCAGCCTCCAAGGTAACTAAGACCGAAGTCCCAGTATTCTCATGTTTTATCTTGCATGCCGTGTACTAACATCGTTTCACAGGGTAAATCCTTGAGGCGGAAGGCCGAGCCCACGGTGGGCAGCCAACAAGGGCCGCTGAAGCCAGGCGGGCCAAAAAGAAGTGCGGACCGAATCGAGATTCCGGCGCAACGGTATGGCATGCGGATTTAACGCCTAGGGTTTATGCCCTTGAGTCTTACTAATGCTCATGATTTTCTTATAAAGAAGAGAGCCCGCCGGACTATGTCCGCCGGCCAAGGTTCGAGGCCGGGTCCAGAAGCGGAGGCGGACACGGGACGCGCCTCGGGCGCTCCTCCGACAGAGGGCGCCGACGGGCTATCTGCCACCAATTCAGAGGTGGAGAGTGCCCTGAACCACAGGCGTCGCCGGACTGTTCTTCGTGACGCATGTTTTTCCCCAGAGGCGTTGGACGCCTTTAATACAGGAGATGCGTATGTCCGTGCTGCTCAAAATGGTCTAGCCAGAGCCACGGAGCAGTATGTGAAAGACATACAGGTGAGTAAAATTGAAGGTTATATATGTCATTAGCCCCCGAGACTTGAAACAGTGAAGATAACTGTTTGAAGGATCATGTGCTATGCAGTGTCTTACAAAGAAGAACACGCAATTGTCCCAGGAGCTCGAAGAGTGCAAGGCTCAGCTCGAGGCTGCATTGGCCACTTCAGAGAATGTCAAGGGGACGTCCGCAGGTAATATATGCTTCGAAAGGTACTTCCGTTTTGAAATGCGGCAGGTGTGCAACCCTGACGATAATAATGTAGATGAGGCCGGAGTAAATCCGGACCAGCAACAACTCCTACGCCAACTAAAGGCTGGCGAGAGCATGCTGACGAGGGTGAGGCAAGAGAATAACAAGCTTCAAGACGCCAATACCCAGCTAGGCGAGGAACTGAAAGATGTTCGTATTCAGCTATCTTCTGCCGTGAAGGAGAATCGGCGACTTTGACACGACATTTTTAGTAAGTGCTTGAACGAATCTTCAAAAAAATAATTCGGCGAGGAAGTCGATTGGCAGAGCTATGTCTGTAAGTCTGCTGATGGGTCGTCCGGCGGAGGAAATGCCCGGTTCATCAGGAGACCTTCTTCCCGAGCTGTTGCAACTACACGAACGAGTTCGGCAGGCAATGCAAAGCATCATCCAGGCTATGTGGCCATCCCTCTCCGTGCCCGAAGGCCTTGAGGAGCTTACCAAGAAGCTGGAGGGAGTGCGGCAGCGCTTTCGGTTGTGGAAGATATCGGCTTGCCGTCAAGGTGCCAGGGAGGCCTGGGCCATAGTGAAGACTCAGTACACGAAGGCTGACCCAAACCACATGGCCGAGGTCGGCCCTATAGGTCAGGACGGAAAGGAGATCCCGGTCAGCTTAGCATATGGCCAGGTGGAGCTGGCTGCAAAGTATTCCCAACAGGACAGTAAATTAGACCGCCTGTTGGATGGTATTGAAGAAGAATATGCCGAGTCGGATTGACTCTGTAAAAATGACATAAAAATGCCTTCTAGCCGGATTGTAGATCGTTTGTCATTGCGGACCTTTTCGCTTCGACCTCTGGACCCTATAGTCCGGAGTGTGTCCGAATACCCTCTTGGTTATGTAAGAACCAGGGCATGCATGGAGACAAGGCGTAGGGGTCATAAGTGCTTTAGCAGACAAGTGCCCAACTAGTTATGTTATATTACATGGTTAGTAAGAAACATCTTCCAGAGAGAATAGTTCCGTTAGGGGTTCCTTTCCCTGGGAGGCATGCCCTAAAGTGCATGTCCGAACTGCCGGAAAGAGCAGAAAAGCATCTGGGGGCAAATGAATAAATACGAAAGATCATCTTTTAGTTCACCGACCGAATATTCCCTTAAGAACGCTAGCTTTCGGCTTCACCCAGTCTGAGGTACACATCCGGCTGACCCGGCAGTAACAATCGCAGAGGTGCTCCCTTTACCACCTAGCCGAACGAACGGGAACGTAGGGGTAAGCACAGGAGCCAGGCAACCCAGCTTGGCCAAAACTTAAGTCATATCGATGCATATAATGGTGTATAAAAGGTTCATACGGAAGCATCACACATGTTTTGGGCATGAGGCCCGTTTTATATAAACTTCTTGGTAGAGAAGCCCCCAGGTATTATGAGCGCAGGTAGCGCGTCGGGTATGTGCGAATATTGCACAGGCAAGCCCCTAAGGGCTTGTGAGAAAAAAGGGGAAGGAGAAGGAACAAAATCCCGGACTGCTAAAAATAAAAATAAAAATAAAAAATAAAACAAAGGGACTAGGGAAGGAAACGAACACGGAGTCCGGCGCTAGGCGTAGAACCTTCGTAGGCGTGCTGCGTTCCATGGGTTCGTCTCGAGTCGGTTATCCAATGCGCTTCGCAGACGGTACGCTCCGCCGGTCAGTACTTGGTCGATGATGAAGGGCCCCTCCCATTTGGGCTTTAATTTATCCTTTTTCTTGTTCGGCATGCGTAGAACTAGTTCGCCAACGTTATAGGTTTTGGCCCGTACTTCTCTGCTTTGGTATCTTCGAGCCTGCTATTGATAGAATGCGGAACGAGCTTTTGCCACGTCGCGATCCTCTTCCAATGCGTCCAAGCTGTCCTGTCGATCGAGCTCGGCTTCTCTTTCTTCATACATGCGCACTCGAGGTGAGTCATGTATTATGTCGCATGGCAGTACTGCCTCTGCCGCCGTATACCATAAAAAATGGTGTGAATCCGGTAGTGCGATTCGGCGTGGTCCGCAGCCCCCAGAGTACGGAGTCAAGCTCCTCTACCCAGTGCGTGTTAGATTCCTTGAGGGATCGCACTAGTCTGGGTTTGATGCCACTCATAATGAGAGCATTGGCCCGTTCGACTTGACCGTTAGTTTGAGGGTGATAGACTGAAGCATAGTCGACCTTGATGCCCATGTTTTTGCACCAAAGTTTGACTTCATCAGTCGTGAAGTTTGTGCCGTTGTCGGTTATGATGCTGTGGGGGACGCCGTAACGGTGTACGACCCCGGATATGAAGTCTATCACTGGTCCGGATTCGGCCGTCTTTACAGGCTTGGCTTCTATCCATTTGGTGAATTTGTCCACCATGACCAGTAGATATTTTTGCTTGTGGGTTCCTCCTTTAAGGGGTCCGACCATGTCAAGCCCCCAGACCGCGAAAGGCCAGGTAACGGGTATAGTTTGTAGGGCGGTAGGCGGCATGTGGCTTTGGTTGGCGAATAACTGGCAACCAACACATCATTGCACTAAGTCCTGAGCGTCTGCCCAGGCCGTTGGCCAATAAAATCAGGTACGGAAGGCCTTGCTTACAAGGGCCCGGGCTGCGGCGTGGTGCCCGCCGAGTCCGGCATGAATTTTAGCCAAAAGGTCTCGCCCTTCCTCTTCGGAGATACACCTTTGAAGGACTCCGGTTGTGCTTTTCTTGTAAAGCTCTCCCTCGTGGACTTTGTAGGCTTTAGATCGCCGCACTATGCAGCGGGCCTCATTTTGGTCCTTGGGAAGTTCCTGGCTAGTTAGGTAGGCTAGGAATGGTTTTGTCCAAGGGGCAATGACTGCCATTATTGCGTGGGCTGACGGCGTTGTTTCGTTGGCGGAGCCCCCAACTGTGTCAGAATGTTCGGTGAGGGGCAGTGTAGTTGTGTCCGGGCTATTGTTTCTGGATTCTCCTTCCCATGATACAGATGGCTTGAACAGCCTTTCTAGGAAGATGTTGGGAGGGATGGCCTCGCGCTTGGCGCCAATGCGTGCCAGCACGTCTGCTGCTTGGTTATTTTCCCGGGCTATGTGATGAAATTCGAGCCCCTCAAACCGAGCTGACATCTTTAAGATGGCGTTGCGGTAAGCTGCCATTTTCGGATCCTTGGCGTCGAAGTCTCCATTTATTTGGGATATTGCGAGATTTGAATCCCCGCGGACCTCTAGGCGCTGAATGCCCATGGAGACTGCCATCCGGAGGCCATGTAAAAGGGCCTCGTATTCGGCTGCATTGTTGGAATCCGTGTACATTATCTAAAGTACGTATTGGACTGTGTCTCCGGTTGGGGACGTCAGAACGACGCCATCCCCCAGGCCAGCCAACATTTTGGAGCCGTCGAAGTGCATGATCTAGTTGGAGTATGCGCCGTACTCTTTAGGGAGTTCGGCTTCAGTCCATTCGGCGATGAAGTTGGCCAAAACCTGCGACTTAATAGCTTGCCCTGGCTTGTAGGTTATGTCGAATGGGAGGAGCTCGTTGGCCCATTTGGCAATCCAGCACGTTGCGTCGTGGTTGTTTATAATATCATTAAGGGGTACTTCAGATGCCACTGTTATGGAGCACTCTTGATAGTAGTGTCGCAGCTTCCGGGATGCCATGAACACCGCGTATGCTATCTTTTGATAATGCGGGTACCATGACTTGCATGGAGTTAGTACGGTGGACACGTAGTACACTAGTTTTTGGAGGGGGAACTTGTGTCCGCCCGCTTCTCATTCGACGACGAGCACCGCGCTTACAACTTGATGGGTTGCCGCGATGTATAATAGCATTGGTTCGCCCGTGTTGGGCGCGGCCAGGACCGGATTTGTTGCCAGTATGGCTTTTATTTCTTCGAGTCCGGCCGTGGCGGCATCCGTCCACTCAAAGTGGTCGGTGCACCGCAGGAGGCGATAGAGGGGTAATGCCTTTTCTCCTAAGCGGGAGATAAAGGGGCTTAGAGCCGCCACGCATCCTGTCAGTTTTTGTATTTGTTTGAGGTCCTTTGGGGTATCCAATTGTGACAGAGCTCGGATCTTGGCTGGGTTTGCTTCAATTCCTCTACCGGATACGATGAAGCCCAAGAGCTTTCCGGCTGGTACGCCGAAAACGCATTTTTCCGGCTTGAGCTTAATGTCATATGTTCGGAGATTGTCAAACGTGAGCCTCAAGTCGTCTACTAGAGTATCGACGTGTTTTGTTTTGACGACCACGTCATCTACGTATGCTTCAACTGTTTTGCCGATCTGGTTGGCCAGACATGTCTGAATCATGCGCTGATATGTTGCGCCGGCGTTTTTGAGCCCGAAGGGCATCATGTTGAAGCAGAATGGGTCGTATGGGGTGATGAATGCCGTTGCGGCTTGGTCTGACTCTGCCATCTTGATTTGATGGTAGCCAGAGTATGCATCGAGGAAACACAACGAGTCGTGTCCTGCGGTGGCGTTGATGATTTGATCAATTCGGGGGAGTGGGAAAGGGTCCTTTGGACAGGCCTTGTTTAGGTCTTTGAAATCGACACATAGGCGCCAAGATTTGTCCTTCTTTGGTACCATCACCAGGTTTGCTAGCCAGTCCGGATGTTTTATGTCTCTGATGAATCCGGCTTCCAGCAGTTTTACTAGCTCCTCTCCCATGGCTTGTCTCTTGGGTTCGGAAAAACGCCGTAGGGTCTGCTTGACGGGTTTAAATCCTTTTAGGATGTTCAGGCTGTGCTCGGCCAGCCTGCATGGGATTCCTGGCATATCTGAGGGGTGCCAGGCGAAAATGTCCCAATTTTCTCGCAGGAAGTCTCTGAGTGCGGCGTCTACATCGGGTTTTAATTGTGCCCCGATGGAGGCCGTTTTTGTAGGGTCCGTTGGATGGACTTGGAATTTGACTATTTCGTCCGCTGGTTTAAAAGAGGTGGACTTGGATCTCTTGTCTAGTATTACATCATCCCTGTCCACCGTAGAGCGCAACGCCGTTAATTCCTCGGCCGCTAGGGCCTCAGATAATGCCTCTAGGGCCAGTGCGACTGTCTTGTTTTTAGCACGAAGCGCTATGTCCGGATCACTTGCGAGAGTGATGATTCCGTTGGGTCCGGGCATTTTGAGATTCATGTACCCGTAATGGGGTATGGCTTGGAAAATTGTAAATTCTTCTCGCCCTAGCAGAGCGTGGTATCCGCTGCTGAACGGGGCCACTTGAAACGTGACCTCCTCGGATCTGTAATTGTCCGGCGTGCCGAACACCACATCCAGTGTGGTTTTTCCTGAATAGCATGCTTCCCGACTTGGGATTATTCCCCTAAAAGTTGTGTTGCTTCGCTTAATGCGGCTCCAGTCAATTTCCATTTTTCGCAGGGTTTCCTCGTAGATGAGGTTGAGTCCGCTGCCGCCATCCATGAGTACCTTTGTAAGTCGGAAGCCGTCCACTATCGGACTGAGGACCAATGCGGCTGGTGCTTGGGCTGTCCGGATTTTAGGTTCGTCACTGGCATTAAAGGTGATAGCCGTGTCACTCCATGGGTTTATTGGTGCTACTTGGTAGATTTCGGCAAGGTTGCGGAGCGTTCGTTTCCTTGAATTGTTTGATGTGAAGGTCTCGAATACTGTCGACACCGTACTGGGGAGGTATTCTTCGGGTGCTAGAGTTAAAATCTCCTCGCCACTTCTGGCCACCTGCCGTAGTATCCAACATGCTCTGAGGCTGTGCGTTGGTGTGGCTTTCGCTGAATTATGAATTTTACAGGGTCCATTGAGCCATCCTTCCAGTACGGTCCTGTACCCTGTAGAGGGTTTTTGTTTTTTGATGTTTGGCTCAGATGCCTGGCGATAATGCGCCCTTTTGTTTCGGACTCGTGATATATTCAGGGCCGGATTGTCCCAGAATTTATCTTCGGTTTTTCAAACACTTTCAGTCGCACAGTACTTTCATACTATGGATGTCAAGTCGGCGAATCGTGTAATTTCGCGGCGACTTATGGCGTTGAGGATTCCGATGTCCGTGCAGTTGTTACAGAAGAGTGAAATTGCTTCTTTCTCACGACAGTCCTTTATCCTGTTCATAACCAGGAGGAATCTGGCCCAGTAGTGGTGTACTATTTCTCTGGACTCTTGCCGTATTAGGGATAAATCCCGTATAGTTGGGTGGGCGGGTGGAATTAAATCCGGAACCCTTCCCGATGTAAGATTCAGGGGCCGAGCGGCTTCCGAATTCGGAAGCTTGCTTTCTCGGATATTATTCAATGAATCGGGCCTGCTGCCCGACTTTAGGTTCAGGGTTTGGGCGACATCCTCCCCTCCGCGGGTATCCGGCTTGGAGGGATTGGGAATCCGGACGCATGTGGTCCTTAGGGCGGGCGAAGACTCGCCACATTGTTCTTCCACCACTTCGACGTGATGGGTGATCTGGGGAGAGTCAATCTCTCTCTGATCGGGTTTAAGCCCAATCTGGTCGTAATCAGTAGTGACTCCCAGGGCCGCGATGCGATCCAAGAGCTCGTTCAGGGAGAAGAGCTCCCTCGGATCTAACTGCTCGGCAAGCTCCAAGCTGATGTGAAGATTGCTTTCGATGGCCCGAGAGGTCATCGTCGGCGCGACGGCGGGACAGGCGGTCATCAAAAACCTGCCTAGCCGAAGAGTTCTGCTGACAGCCAAAGATCCTTTAGCAACGACGCCGTCTTTAAAGACGGGATGCGGCATCCTTCCTGATGGTGACGACACAGCGGAACTCTCAATGAAAGCACCAATGTCGGTGTCAAAACCGGCGGATCTCGGGTAGGGGGTCCCGAACTGTGCGTCTAGGCGGATGGTAACAGGAGACGAGGGACACGATGTTTTTACCCAGGTTCGGGCCCTCTCGATGGAGGTAAAACCCTACTCCTGCTTGATTAATATTGATGATATGGGTAGTACAAGAGTAGATCTACCATGAGATCGGAGTGGCTAAACCCTAGAAGCTAGCCTATGGTATGATTGTTCTTCGTCCTACGGACTAAAACTCTCCGGTTTATGTAGACACCGGAGAGGGCTAGGGTTACACAGAGTCGGTTACAACGGGAGGAGATCTTCATATCGTATCACCAAGCTTGCCTTCCACGCCAAGGAAAGTCCGATCAGGACACGGGACGAAGTCTTCAATCTTGTATCTTCATAGTCCGGGAGTCCGGCGAAAGGTCTTAGTCCGGCCATCCGGACACCCCCTAATCTAGGACTCCCTCACATCCCGTCTTTCTTCTAACGACCATCGTTATTTTACTTGGAGCTTTATTTTTATTCGTCACATATCATGAGTTTTGCTTGGAGTGGCTTGTATTATATGAGTCTTTGCTTGTTTTGATTTTCAATTTGTCACAAGTATCCTTGCTGGACACACCTATTTGAGAGAGCCAAAATTATGCTATGATTTGTTAGAATTGCCCTTTATACTTCACTTATTTTTTTGAGCTATGGAATTACTAGTGCTTCACTTATATCTTTTTTAGCACGGTGTGCTTTAATATTTGTGAAGAAATGCTCTCATGCTTCACTTAGATTTATTTGAGAGTTAGTAAAACTTTGAAGAAATTCTCTCATGCTTCACTTATATTATTTAGAGAGACGAAAAAAATTATACTCATGTTCTTCACTTAAATTTGTTTGAGCTTGTCAAAAGCAATTGCAATATATGAAACTAGTCCCAAAGTGATAGATATTCAAGAGGGATATAATAAACTTTCATGAAGATCATTGGACAAAACAAACTTGATACTTTGTAATAGTTTTGATATATGATGATAGTGATATGTGAGTCATGTTGGTGTGTAATTGTGCTTTAGTAAGAATATTAGTGTTAAGGTTTGTGATTCCCTATGCAGGCACGAAAGTTAATACTTATGCAATGAAATTACATCCTACTTGTGGTGCATTATTCGGTGCTAGTTATGCTTAATGCTCGCTTATGTGATTTTTTGTTTCTTGGTTGGTTGCTTGTCAATCTTTTTGCTAGCTTCCACTTGTACTAAGTAGAAATACTACTTGTGCATCCTAAATCTTTAAACCAAGTATTGCCATATGAGTCAACCATACCTACCTATATGCGGTAATTCCTTGTCGTTCTAAGCAAATTTATATGTGCCATCTCTAATTTTCAAAATAAATTTCCTTTTTGTGTGCCTGTACCGCTCATGAAGAGGCAAGGGGTGGCCAATATTTTCCATGCTAGATGTGTTATTGTCAAGATGAGTGTTTATTCACTTGTCATTGCACGAGAGTACGGCGGTAATAGGGATGCCCAGTGCCGAAATGAAAAAGAAATTTACTTTATGTTGTCAAATAATAAATTCCTTGGAAAGTGTTGGTATGTAAGGCACCCGTGGATACAACTAGCCATGGATTGTGAAAGACTGGTGTAAAAAGGAATAAACTTTATTTTATGTCTGGGAACCGCCTATGATATATCTAGCATGGAAAGTGTTGGGAATTAATCGGTCATTTTCGTTGACGGGAAAAGTATGCCTCTCAAAAAGAATATCTCTCAATTTAAGCTTTGAGCTCTGGAACCTCTACAAATCCCTACTTCCCTCTGCGAAGGGCCTATCTATTTAGCTTATGCAATTTTTATTTTTATTTGAGTCTCCATATTCTCTTATAAAGCACCAACTAAGGGGCACTATGATTGTACTTGAGCATTGGATGTAGCTCATATGTGAGTGTGTTTCATGAATGGATCAATGATTGAGCATGATGGGCTAGGGATAACTTTATTTATTGTAGATATTTTGAAAGACATGGTTGCTTGTTGATATGCTTGAGTATTGAAATCTTCATGTCAAAACTAGACTATTGCTCTGAACCACATAAAAGTCCAAATGTCCATGCTACAAACGAAAAGAGTATGTGATGAACATGTTAGGAAGCATTCCACATCAAAAATCCGGTTTTTATCATTTACCTACTCGAGGATGAGTGGGAATTAAGCTTGGGGATGCTGATACGTCTCCAGCATATCTATAATTTTTTCTTGTTCCATGCTGTTATATTATCATTCTTGGATGTTTTACAATCATTTTATAGCAACTTTATATCATTTTTTGGGACTAACCTATTGACATAGTGCCTAGTGCCAGTTGTTGTTTTTTGCTTGTTTTTTTACTCCATAGAATATCAGTACCAAACGGAGTCTAAACGCAACAAAACTTTTTGGAGAATTTTTTTTGGACCAGAAGACACAAGATGGGCCAAAGAAGTACCAGAGGGGAGGCCCGAGGGGAGCACAACCCCCCAGGGTGCTCCTAGAAGCCCAGGCGCGCCTTGGTGGGTTGTGCCCACCTCGATGACCTCCCGCACCGCCTCTTCACCCTATAAATACCCAAATATTCCAGAAACCCTAGGGTATTCAACGAAACACAATTCTAGCCGTCGCAAGTTCCAGAACCACAAGATCCAATCTAGACACCATCACGGAGGGGTTCATCTTCCTCATTGGTGCCTGTCCGATGTTGCGTGAGTAGTTCATCATAGACCTACGGGTCCATAGGCAGTAGCTAGATGTCTCCCTCTCTCTCTCTTTTGATTCTCAATACAACGGTCTCTTGGACATCTATTTGATGTAACTCTTTTTTGCGGTATGTTTGTGGGGATCCAATGAACTTTGAGTTTATGATCAGATCTATATCCATGAATATTATTTGAGTCTTCCTTTGATCTCTTATATGCATGATTATTTGTAGCCCCGTATTTCTTCTCCGAATATTTTGTTTAGTTAGGCCAACTAGATTGGTTTTTCTTGCCATGGGAAGAGGTGCTTTGTGATGGATTCGATCGTGCGGTGTTCTTTCCCAGTGTCAGAAGGGGCAGCCAGACACGCATGTATCATTTCTTTAAGGATAATAAGATGGGGGCTATTCCTACATGAATAGATCTCATCTACATCATGCCATCGTTCTTAATGCATTACTTCGATTTTCCATGAACTTAATCCAATAGATGCATGCTGGATAGCGGTCGATGTGTGGAGTAATAGTAGTAGATGCAAGTAGGACTCGGTCTACTAATCTTGAACGTGATGCCTATATATTGATCATTGCCTTGGATATCACCATAATTATTTGATCTTTTATCAATTTCCCAACAGTAATTTGTTTACCCACCGTGTGCTATTTTCTTGAGAGAAGCCACTAGTGAAATCTACGGCCCTCGGGTCTATTCTTTATCATATTTGCTTTGAGATCTATTTCTATTCGCTTTTATTTTCAGATCTATTATTCAAAAAACCCAAAAATACCTTGCTGCACTTTATTATTATTTATTTTATTTTGCATTTCATCGAGATCTATTTATCCAATCTACACAAATTTTATCCTGTCAATTTGACAATTTCCGGCGTCGTTACCCGTAGAGGGATTGACAACCCCTCATAAGCGTCGGGTTGCAAGTATTTGTTCTTTGTGTGCAGGTACCGTTTACATAGTGTTGCTTGGTTCTCCTACTGGATGGATACATTGGTTTCATAACTGAGGAAAATACCTACCGTAGTTGTGCTGCATCATTCCTTCCTCTTTGGGGAAATACCGACGTAGTTCAAGCGACATCACCCTCCTCCTTCTCTTCCTCCTCCTCGGGCATGGAGGGAACATGATTACTTTCGGAACGCCTCTAAAGTTGCTCTTCGGCTGCGCAGGCCCTTCCTCTTCTTCTTCGGCTCCTTGGTTGGGACCTCATATGGCTCTTTGGCCAGAAGGGCTTCAAGCTGAGGGGACCTAGCCTTCTCAGGCAGCAGCACTGATGACTTCATATCTCGGGCCCGGTTGCTGCATTTCTAATTACGGAATGACAAATTGATCACTTTATCAAAATCTTTAAAAATATTGAAGGGACGGTGACGTAAATGAAGTTGTTCCATACCTCGAAGGGCTTGTTATCGGCAGCATAGCCGACGTCTCCTTCCTCTTCGGGGAAGTCATTCTGGGACGGCTTGAAGAGCGCATCCACATCTCATCAAGGTTGGTGTGAAATAAGAGCTGCATCGTTACCTCGTACTCGGGGTCGTCGCACCACATCGGTTGGCCCTGAGCTGAATAGGAAGGGTGACATAGTAAAGCATGACATGGTCCGCGTCTACTAGCTTGATACCCTGCTTGATCACCATGTCGAGCCGCTTCTGGAGCGCCTAAACTTTGGCTGGGCTACGCTGATGACCCACAAGTATAGGGGATCTATTGTAGTACTTTTGATAAGTAAGAGTGTCGAACCCAACGAGGGGGTAGAAGGAAATAACATGCGGTTTTCAAAAAGGTATTCTCTGCAAGCACTAAAATCATAGGTAACAAAATAGTTTGTTAGTAAGATGATTTGTAACGGGTAACAAGTGACAAGTTTAACAAAGGTGCAACAAGACGTCCTGTTGGTGTACAAAAGTATGGGCTCTTATGTACCCCTTACTTGTGCACGGGCGGTCGTAGCCACACCTGTGGCAAGGCTTGGCAGGGCAGTAGAAGGCGAAATACAAGACTACCAAGACAAGCATTCAAGCCAGTGAATACAGAACAAAAGATAATCTAGGCCTCCCCCGGAAAACACCTTGCTAGGGAGGCTTGTGTATCCCCAACAACACCCTTGCTAGGGCGATTTGCGAAGCACCAGAAAAGCCGCCACCCTTGAGGCTGAGAGCTCTAACGCCATTGACAACGTCAAAGCCAAGACTCGGGGGCGCGCACATGGTAGCATGCAGATCTTTGTGGAGACTAATGGCCTGCAGGCTTCCGCAGAGAGCAGAAGACAAGGACCCCTGGCAAGATCCTTGTCGGGGATGACTGCGAGGCCCTGACAAGATTCTTTGAAGCACAAGTGCTCCCTGGGTGATTTTGGTAACTAATGTCAGCATATCTCTTGTTGGACTAATATCTCTACCTAGCATATTTCAGATAAGTTCAACATTGGAGTGGCATGGACAAGGGGATGTGGAACCCCTTCAAGATGCTAAGGACAAACATTGGTAAAAAGCTCAAGACTCTACATTTTCATTTTAGTGATCCAAGGTCACATTGAGTCCATAGGAAAGCCAATACTATTAAAAGGGGATGAGGTGCTGATTAATGGCTTGCTTGCTCAAAATGCTTAGTGATATGCTCCAAAACCCTCAACCACTTTCTCACATCCACATATGTCCTAAACCTAAAAGTCAAACTCGACCCCACCGATTTGATCTATCCGGCGCCACTGAGTTCATTTTACATAGCCACTACCAAACCCTAATCAGTTCGGTCTCACCGATGGGATCTCGGTCTCACCTAGAGTCTTGCAAATTCTCTATTGCATGTTGCAACAATTTCGGTGCGACCAAAATTGTGCAATCGGCCCCACCGAGTTTGCTTGACCAATCCTCCATTTGCTCATTACCAAAATCGGTCCCACCGAGTTTGTGTAATCGGTCAAACTGAGTTGAGGTTTTATCCTAACCCTTTCACATCGGTCCCAGCAGCCTTGTCGATCCCACCGAAAACTCTAACGTTGACATTTTGACCTGAATCAGTCTGACCGAGTTTCACCATTCGGTCTCACCGAGTTTGGGAATCTTTGTGTAACGGCTAGATTTTGTGTAGAGGCTATATATATACCCCTCCACCGATTCTTCATTCGTGGAGAGAGCCATCAGAACATGCCTACACTTCCAGCATTCATGTTCTAAGAGAGAACCACCTACTCATGTGTTGAGACCAAAACATTCCATTCCAACCACAAGAATCTTGATCTCTAGCCTTCTCCAAGTTGCTTTCCACTCAAATCATCTTTCCACCATAGCCAAATCTATGAGAGAGAGTTGAGTGCCGGGGAGACTATCATTTGAAGCACAAGAGCAAGGAGTTCATCATCAACACACCATCTATGACCTTTTGGAGAGTGGTGTCTCCTAGATTGGTTAGGTATCACTTGGGAGCCTCCGTCAAGATTGTGGAGTTGAACCAAGGAGTTTGTAAGGGCAAGGAGATTGCCTACTTCGTGAAGATCTACCCAAGGAGGCAAGTTCTTCGTGGGCGATGGCCATGGTGAGATCGACAAGGTTGCTTCTTCATGGACCATTCGTGGATGGAGTCCTCCGTGGACTCGCACAACCGTTACCTTTTGTGGGTTGAAGTCTCCACCAACGTGGATGTACAATGGCACCACCTATCAGAACCACGCCAAAAATCTCTGTTTCTCCAATTGCGTTTGCACACTCCAATCCCATCCCTTTACTTTCTTGCAAGTTGCATGCTTTACTTTCCACTGCTCATATACTTTTTGCATGCTTGCTTGAATTGTATTGTGAATGCTTGAAATTGTGCTAATTTCCAACCTCAACTTGAAAAACTTAAAAAATGTAATCTTTGCTTGTTGAGGGTCTAATCACCCCCCTCTAGACACCTCTTCTCGATCCTTTCAATTGGTATTAGAGCATTGGTCTCCATTGCTTTGGTTTAATCACCATTGGACGAAGATGGATGAGTCTACGATTGGGAGTATTAGACGTAGAGTGCCTATGCTTGATGGAGAGTTCTTTATTGAGTGGAAAAATGAGATGCTTGGAATTTTTCATGAATATCACTTCAACAAGTACATTACTAGTCCTTGTGAACCCCTTGTTGACCCCTTGCATACCCATGATTAGTCTCTTGGCATGATTCACAATCTTAGAACTATCAATCTTATCACTAGAGGTTTGCCTAGAAATTTGATTGGTCACTTGCCAACTCTTGATTGTGCTTATACTATATGGAGATTTATTGAGGAACGATTTCTGGACTATTCCTTGAAAAACTTAGATGAAATTCTTCATAAGTCTATTGCTTTGAATAAGATGAATCCTGATGATCCTAAGTTTGGAGATTATTTATTTGAGCTTCGAGACCTTATGCGTGCCAAAGGATATGTTGGAATCATTAGCAATAGCATTTCCGAAGCTATTAGAATTCATAGAGATGAACATTGTCAAAATCATATACCTAATGAATCACTCTCTCTAGGAAATGATCATCTTCAAGATGATGTGGAAGATGGATACTATGATGGGGATGATGGTAGTGATCTTGATCTTGAAGAGTCTATGAGACACTTTGGTCTTATGGCTAACCTTCGCGGCTACATGGCTGGAGGAAAGGAATGGGTCCTTGATAGTGGATGTACCGATTACATGACCGAAGACAAAGGTATGTTTCATGAGCTTGCTGAAAACGACGGAACTCGAAAGTATGCCACTTTCGGTGATAACTCAAAGGGTAAGGTGGTTGGCCTCGTTAAGGTGGCCATCTCACATGATAGCTCCATACAAAATGTAATGCTCGTTGAATCTCTTGGCTATAATCTACTTTCTATATCCAGACTAGCTGATTTTGGATTCAATGTCCTATTTACTAAAGTAGATTGCCAAGTGTTTCAAAGAGATAATCATAAAATGGTCTTTACTGGCATATGTAGAGGTGATCTATACATTGTTGATTTCACTAAAAAGGCTCAACCTAAAACTTGCTTAATTGCTAAATCCTCTAAAGGCTGGTTGTGGCATAGATGGTTACGTCATGTGGGCATGCGAAATCTTGACAACCTTATTAAAGGTGATCATATCCTTGGTGTTAAAGATGTCATATTTGATAAGGATAGACTTTGCAATGCTTGCCAAGCAGGTAAACAGGTTGGAGGAAGCCACCCCGTGAAGAACACCATGACCACGAGGAGACCGCTCGAGCTACTTCATATGGAGCTTTTCGGTCCCAATGCCTACAAGAGTCTCGTTGGTAAATCATTTGGACTAGTCATTGTTGATGATTTTTCAAGATTTACGTGGGTGTTCTTCCTTGATGATAAGTCGCAGGTCCAAAAGATCTTCAAAAACTTCGCTAGGAAGGCCCGAAACCAATTTGAAGTGAAGATCAAGAAGGTTCGCAGCGACAACAAAACGGAGTTCAAGGACGCCAATGTGGACACCTTTCTTGACGAAGAAGGGATTTCACACGAGTTCTCGGCTATGTACACACCTCAACAAAATGGCGAGAACGATGCTTGATGAGTACAAGACGTCGAAACACTTTTGGGCGAAAGCGGTTGAGACAACTTGTCATGCAACGAATCGTCTATATCTTCACAAGCTACTCGGCAAGATGACATACGAGCTTCTCACCGGTAACAAACCCCAATTTGGATACTTTCGAGTATTCGGCTCAAAGTGTTACATTCTTGATAAGCATCATTGTTTGAAATTTGCTCCTAAATCTCATGAAGGTTTCCTACTCGGCTATGGCTCAAACTCTCATACTTACCATGTCTACAAAAATTACACCCAAAAGGTTGAAGAGACGGTAGATGTGAAGTTTGTTGACTCTAACGGCTCGCAAGTAGAGCAATTGCCAATTGATGTAGGTGACAAAGATCGTTCGGAAGCAATCCAAGACTTGTCTATTGGCAAGATTTGCCGAAAGAAGGTGAATGAGAGTACCTTGTCCGTCCAAGTGGAAGTCTCAACTTCACGCCAAGGTGAACCACAAGTTGACTTGGAGGCATCCACGAGTGGGACACATCAAGACGATGAGAACGAGGATGTACGACAAGATGAACCTCGACGAC
The DNA here is from genome assembly GCF_018294505.1 of Triticum aestivum. Classification (NCBI taxonomy): domain Eukaryota; kingdom Viridiplantae; phylum Streptophyta; class Magnoliopsida; order Poales; family Poaceae; genus Triticum; species Triticum aestivum. The sequence continues at coordinate 391,157,331 of NC_057804.1, read as the reverse complement.
CTCCTTCTCCACCTCCATGGTAGAACAACAACACCAACAACAACGAAGAAAGACAAGAGGAAGAACAAGACAATGAATAGGATGTTCCACCCCGACCCAAACAAAAGCTCTCACGAGTTCAAGCAAGAGTCTCAAGAGATCATCCCGTCGAACAAATCTTTGATGACATCCAAACTGGGAGAATTACTCGCTCTAAAACTCGTTTGGCTAACTTTTGTGAACATTACTCATTCATTTCTAGCATTTAACCTATGAAGGTTGAAGAAGCGTTGGAAGATTCGGATTGGATAAATGCCGTGCATGAAGATCTACACAACTTTGAGAGGAACCAAGTGTGGACGTTGGTTGAAAAGCCTGATGAGAAGCACAATGTCACTGGAACCAAATGGGTATTTCGGAACAAGCAAGATGAAGATGGACAAGTTGTACACAACAAGGCTCGTCTCTTTGCTCAAGGCTACACTCAAGTCAAAGGTATGAACTATGTGAGACTTATGCCCCCGTTGTTAGACTTGAGTCCATTCGCATCTTACTTGCTTATGCCAATCATCATGACATTACCTTATATCAAATGGACATCAAAAGTGCTTTTCTAAATGGTGAAATTGAGGAGGAAGTTTATGTTAAACAACCTCCCGTCTTTGTTAATCCTAAGAAACCTGACCATGTTTACAAACTCCACAAAGCTCTTTATGGTCTTAAGCAAGCTCCTAGAGCTTGGTATAAATGATTGACTAAGTTTCTTCTTGAAAAAGGGTTTGAAATTGGTAAAATTGATTCTACGCTCTTTACTAAAAGGGTTAATGGAGAATTATTTGTGTGCCAAATTTATGTTGATGATATCATATTTGGATCAACTAACCCTCATTTTAGTGAAAAGTTTGGAAAGCTTATGTTGAAGAAGTTTGAGATGTCTATGATGAGTGAACTCAAATTATTTCTTGGTTTGCAAATCAAGCAAACTAAGGAGGGAACCTTTATCTCTCAAACAAAGTACACCAATGACTTATTCAAGAAGTTCAACATGCAAGAATGCAAAGGTATGAATACCCCCATGCCTACTAGTGGACATCTTGACTTGACAAAGGATGGCGAACCGATTGACCAAAAGGTTTGCCACTCTATGATTGGTTCATTGTTATATCTATGTGCCTCCCGTCCCGATATTATTCTAAGTGTGTGCATGTGTGCACGATATCAAGCGCCCCCCAGAGAATGTCATCTTAAGGCCGTGAAAAGGATAGTGAGATACTTAATTCATACACCAAATTTTGGCATTTGGTACCCTAAGAGGTCTTCTTTTGATCTTGTTGGCTACTCTGGCTCAGACTATGCAGGTGACAAGGTTGATAGAAAGCCCACTTCGGGTACTTGTCAATTTCTTGGTAGATCTCTTGTGTCTTGGTCCTCCAAGAAACAAAACTTGGTATCCTTATCCACCGCCGAAGCGGAATACATTGCCGCCGGTTCATGTTGTGCTCAATTACTTTGGATGACCCAAACTCTTAAAGATTATGGGATATATGTGAAACATGTTCCATTTCTTTGTGACGATGAGAGTGCTATTAAGATTGCTCATAATCCCGTGCAACATTCTCGAACTAAGCATATTGAAGTTCGTCATCATTTCATTCGAGATCTTGTTGCTAAGGGAGATATCAAACTTAAGCATGTTCGTACCGATAAGCAATTGGCGGATATATTCACCAAACCACTTGATGAGAAAGTGTTTTGCCGTTTGAGTGGTGAATTGAACATCATTTATGCCTCAAACTTGGAGTAGAAACTCCATATGGATGCATGCAAGGCATGAGCCTTACTATGACTAATCCTTGATATTTCTCTTATGATGATGATCATATGTCTTGGATATTCTTGTACTCTTGCATGCTATCTAACCCTTGTAGGTACTTGGATAAGCCCAACTCTATGAGATTGCAACTCAATCACATTCTAAGCAATCTCTACATCTCCAAGTCTCTACAAAATGGTGGTTGAAGACAAGGAAGCATGGATCCTTTCAATATATCCTTTAACAATTTCTTTATATCAAATTTCATGATTGTAATTTTGGATACACAAGTGCTCTTCCTTGCAAGACTAATTCATGTAGGTAGATGAACTTGAACCACAAGTGGTGCTCCCAACTCATGATGAACTACATCAATCTTGAGCATCCTACAGAAGTTCAACTACCTGATCAAGATCAACACCACCACCAAAGGTATGTCATTCCATCTTAGAGAAGCTTTACCCCAAGACATGGGTCAAAGCAACTCAACAAGATGTGAACACATCAAAATGCTTAAACAAAAAATGGCAACCCCATTTTGAGCTTAAAAGATGAGTATGACCTATGATCAAGTGTCTTCACTTGACTCCTAAGTCAATATACTCTAACATAGGTGACTTTGTCGCCGACCAATTCTAGATGAAGTTCTCCTTTGTTTCTCTGTGTTCTTGCATTTCTCTCTTGCATGCTTGTTCCCCTTTCAAAAAAAACTTCATTTGGATTTCTTTTTTTCTGTCATGTTCTGCATTCCCTGCATCCAATTCATTGCAAATCCTTCCGTTAATTCCTTGCATATCTTTGTGAGATCTTATTTGCCTAAGTGAGCTGAGGTGACATGTGTTTTCTCTCTGGGTTGAACTCGGCATCACCGGTTTGTTTACTTCGGCTAAACCGAACTATCTCGGTGCCACCGAAAGTAACAACTCGGTGCTACCGATTTCAATACCGAGGAAAATACTGTTTCATTTGCATCCTGCATATTTGTTCCAGCTCCAATCAATGATACTTGTCCTCTACCGGCATCCTATTACATGTTGCTTTGTAATGTGACTCAAGGACCAAACATACTTGAATCATGCTCCAGAAGACCCTTCTTGGAAATTGATGTCAAAGGGGGAGAGAGAGCACATCAAAGCTTATCACATAAGAGAGAATGCTAAAGCTTCTCCTGGTGCTTCTTATTCTTAAGAGGAAAGTGGTCTCATGTCTTCAAGAGGGGAAAAACATGATAGTATATGTTATGATTTTCTTTTCCTATCTTCTCCCATTATCCAATATCAGATTTAGGGGGGGAGAGAGCTCATCCTAACGGAAGAAAATCTTTCAAATTCATTGCATATCTTTATTCTTGGGTACATGCTTGTAACCAACTAGGGTACCTAGTACTCACTCTCTCTACATGTCATCCTAGTCTTGGTATTCTTGTGATCTCCTAATCTTGCTCTGTCTAGTAGATGTTCTTGTGTTATCTAAACTTGTTTACTCAGGTTCATCTCTTCCAAAGCTAGTTCAAGACCACAAGGTAAGTATATGCATCACACTCATGTGCATGAAGATCTCTTGCTATAGTATATATTGTTTGCAAGAAAGACTCATAAACATGAAGGTATATTCCCAGTATCTACACCATTTGCTCTGTTGTATATAGACAAGACACATGTAACTCATTACTTGCTCTGTCATGCTTATGCATTCTCATACTCTTATGTTCTATCATCACATGATTGCATACATGTAGGGGGAGCTAATGCATGTTGCATGTCCTTCCAAAGCTTTACTTGCCACTTTTATCATATCTTTATCTAAAGCCTTGATGTATGTTGTCATCAATTACCAAAAGGGGGTGATTGAAGCACAAGTGCTCCCTGGGTGATTTTGGAAATTAATGTCAAAATATCTCTTGTTGGACTAATATATCTACCTAGTATATTTCATATAAGTTCAACATTGGAGTGGCATGGACAAGAGGATGTGGAACCCCTTCAAGATGCTAAGGACAAACATTGGCAAAAGCTCAAGACTCTACATTTTCATTTTAGTGATCCAAGATCACATTGAGTCCATAGGAAAGCCAATGCTATTAAAAGGGGATGAGGTGCTGATTAATGGCTTGCTTGCTCAAAATGCTAAGTGATATGCTCCAAAACCCTCAACCACTTTCTCACATCCACATATGTCCTAAACCTAAAAGTCAAACTCAGCCCCACTAATTTGATCTATCCGCTGCCACCGAGTTCATTTGACATAGCCACTACCAAACCCTAATCAGTTCGGTCTCACCGATGGGATCTCGGTCTCACCGGTATGGGCTTGCAAATTCTCTGTTACCTTGTTGCAACAATTTCGGTCCCACCGAAATTGTGCAATCGGTCCCACCGAGTTTGCTTGACCAATCCTCCATTTGCGCATTACCAAAATTAGTCCCATCGAGTTTGTGTAATTGTTCAAACCGAGTTGAGATTTTACCCTAACCCTTGCACATAGGTCCCACCGAGTTGACATTGTCGGTCCCACTGAAAACTCTAACGTTCACATTTTGACCTGAATCAGTCTGACCGAGTTTCACCATTTGGTCTCAGCAAGTTTGGGAATCTATGTGTAACGGCTAGATTTTGTGTGGAGGCTATATATATACCCCTTCACCCATTCTTCATTCGTGGAGAGAGCCATCAGAACGTGCCTACACTTCCAGCATTCATTTTCTGAGAGAGAACCACCTACTCATGTGTTGAGACCAAGACATTCAATTCCAACCACAAGAATCTTGATCTCTAGCCTTCCCCAAGTTTCTTTCCACTCAAATCATCTTTCCACCATAGCCAAATCTATGAGAGAGAGTTGAGTGCCGGGGAGACTATCATTTGAAGCACAAGAGCAAGGAGTTCATCATCAACACACCATCTATTACCTTTTGGAGAGTGGTGTCTCCTAGATTGGTTAGGTGTCACTTGGGAGCCTCCGTCAAGATTGTGGAGTTGAACCAACGAGTTTGTAAGGGCAAGGAGATCGCCAGTTTGTGAAGATCTACCCAAGTGAGGAAAGTCCTTCGTGGGCGACGGTCATGGTGGGATAGACAAGGTTGCTTCTTCATGGACCATTCGTGGGTGGAGCCCTCCGTGGACTCGCGCAACTATTACCCTTCGTGGGTTGAAGTCTCCACCAACGTGGATGTACGATAGGACCACCTATCGGAACAATGCCAAAAATATCCGTGTCTCCAATTGTGTTTGCACACTCCAATCCCATCCCTTTACTTTCTTGCAAGTTGCATGCTTTACTTTCCGCTGCTTATATACTCTTTGCATGCTTGCTTGAATTGTATTGTGAATGTTTGAAATTGTGCTGATTTCCAATCTCAACTTGAAAAACTTAAAAACGACTATCTTTGCTTGTTGAGGGTCTAATCACCCCCCTCTAATCACACTTGCTCTTTGTGCAACTCTCTCCCAGTCAACTGTAGAAGGGATCCTCGTGATCCCATAGGTGTCGTATCCCCGACATCTTTGGCGCGCCAAGTAGGTGGAGAAGTGGTGCAAATCTGGTCTAGTAGTTAGTGCGTCACTTTCTTCATCACCATGGCTCTAAAGAAGAAGACGATCACGGCGATCGGTTCGTCTGGAGCCGGTCAGCCCGTGCCAACACGGACATGCGACGTGGCAGACTCTGGTGGCGGAGGTGATCAAGACCATCCACACCATTTTGGTACTAGAAGCCAGGCGAGCGGTGTCGTCCGTAGCAGCGATGACGGTCCGCGCGCCGCCGCCCAAGGATGGACCCGTGCTGCCTACGGGCACTGCGGGGAACTCTAAGGGTAGGAAGATGACCCCGGCGACGCACGCACCATGGACCTCCCATGCCATGCGCGACAAGCAGCGCCACGACGTTGGTGAACCCGGGCATCGTTGCGGCAAGAGCCCTCAGCATCATTCTCAGGATGCGCAGGGCCGACATGTACGCGCTAGATGCTGGTGAAAAAGGCGCGCGGCTGTGGAACCGTGACGAAACTCCTTCTAACATAGTTAGAAGTCCAAGTTCCTCCCATTCCTCGCGCGTGTCGTTGCCACCGACGCGAGCAGAAGCATTGGCACGAGTGCAGTTGCTCCACGACTTTCCTCCTGCCGCGGAGAAGCAAGAAGAATGGAGGGCTGCTATCCAAAGCCTTATTGTCCACGCCAACAGGGACGAACACCAGGAGGCAAGTCCCTCACGACGCCGGACCACTGAGCCGGTGCGTGTTGATAGTGGAAGGATTGGAGGCGCCATGACCACGGTGCACTCCCCTCCACCGCGGTAGCGGCGGTCGCCAGCTCGTCGGGTTGACACCCGTGATAACGTGTCCACGGCATCGTCCGATCCACGAGCACGTCGCGACCAACGTCAAGTTCTCCGGGAACGGCTCAAGGCGGACGCCCGGACCACCTTCGAGCAGCGACGGGAAGTGCGCCACCAATCTGATAGGCATGCAAGGCCCACCACGTACATGCCTTCAACGGGGGATGCCGACGACTTGCCTTATGCAATGACCTGTCCAGCATTTACCCGTGAGTTGCGGCAGTTCGGGTGGTCCACAACCCGCACGTTCTAGCCAGAGGTCCTGGAGAAGTACGATGGCAAGACTCATCCGTCCGAGTTCCTGAGCGTTTACACCATTGCAATGCAAGCCGCCGGGCTCGCGACGGCAAGATGCTCGCCAACTACTTCCCGTTGGTGCTCAAGCCCAACGTTAGGTCATGGCTAATGCACCTGCCAATAGATTCCATCTCCTCTTGGTCGGATCTGTGCAACGAGTTCATCGGTGCCTTCATTGGAGGCCACGTAGCTCCTGGCCAAGCAAGTGATTTGCATGTCATCCCTCAGAAGGATGGCGAATGCTTACACAAATACATACAAAGGTTCAGCCGTGTGCAGTACAACATCCCCGATGTCCATCCCGCTGTTGTTATCAGCGTGTTCCATCAGAACGTGCGCAATCGTAAGATGCGTGAAGAGCTGGCGATGAACAAGGTTATGGATGTTGCCGAGCTTTATGTTCTGGCCGACAGGTGTGCCCGAGCTGAAGAAGGGAGGAAGTACCCCGGCGAAGATGTCGATGCAGGAAGTGACTCTGAAGATGAGGACGTCGTCGCCCCGGCAAATAAAAGTCGACAATGCAACAAGAAGCACAAAGGTAAGACGGTGCTTGCTGTCGAGGAATCCGGCAATCCTGGCACCATCAAGAAGGCCAAGGTTGACGACCCCAGCAAGGAGATTGCCGGGTGTGATGCCTGCCGAGCCTTGGCAGATGCCGACAAGCCAAAGGACTCCGGCAAGCAATATTGCAAGATTCACCGCACCAAAGGCCATGACCTCCAAAACTGCCATCAAGTTGAGCAGCTGATGGAAAAGCAGAGGGCTGAGTACGAGAGACGAGACAAGGAGAAGGGCCAAGATGGAGCTGAGGGATCCGGCAAGAAGCGCGACGGCCGAGGAGGTCGCCGCGGCAAAGACAAGAAAAAAGAGAGGCCTGCTCGAGGCTGCGACAAGAAAGAGGGAGATGATGATCATGACGATGACGACGAGTCCAGCGAGCACGAGTTTCAAAAAGCTACAGAGGTTATGTGTGTTGATGGAGGCGCATCGTTGCATTCTTCCCACCGTCATCTTAAACAGTGGGCACGTGAGATCAATGCGACGGAGCTGATGATTGATGCACATAACCCACTGAGATGGTTCAACACGCCTATCATTTTTGACACTGAGGATCACCCTGACTGCACAACCACGATTGGGTGTTTTCCGTTGTTGGTTTCACCAACAATCCGTAACCTCAAGGTGAACAAAATGCTAGTTGACGGTGGAGCTGGTCTAAACTTGATCTCGCCCAATGTGATCAAGAGGTTGCAGAATCCCTGATGAAGATCTCAAAGAAACAGGGACGTTTCAAGGGATCAATCCAGGGAGGAGCCAGCCTAAAGGAAAGGTCACACTACCAATCATGTTTGGTGGCCATCTGAATTACAAGACAAAGAAGATTGTTTTTGATGTCGCTAAGATCTCGTTGCCACACAACGGGATCCTTGGCCGTCCAACACTGGCCAAGTTCATGGAGGCGTCACACTACACGTACAACAAGCTGAAGATGCCCGGCCCAATGAGTATCATCACTGTCGACTGCGACAAGAGGGATGCGCTCATATGTGCTGACCAACTCTACCGAGAGGCAATTGTAGCACTTGCCGCCAAAACACTTGCTCCTGCCAATGGAACCCTCGAGGGGAAGAAGACCGGCAAGGCCTCAGTCGCCGGCAAGACCTCGACCACCGGCAAGACTTCTGGCCCCGGCAAGGACTCCTGCACCCACTCTGGCAAACACGCCTCCTCGGAGTGCTGCGTTCCCGTCGAGGACGTGCCAGAGAGCTCCGCTGGCAAGATCAAGAAGCCCAAGGCAACACCACCAGAAACCAAGAGGGTACCCATCAAGGAGGATGGCACGGGTGGAGCTTTTACCATAAGCTCCACCCTTGACAACAAATAGGAAAGCGCGCTCGTTGCCTTCCTGTGGGCGAATGTTGATGTGTTTGCATGGAAAGCATCCGACATCCCCGGTGTTCCCAGGGAGGTGATTGAGCACCACCTTGCTGTCTGTCCTCATGCGCGGCCCGTCAAGCAGAAGGTCAGGAAGCAAGCTTTGGAACAGCAAGAGTTCATCATTGAGGAGATCAGGAAGTTGGAAGCGACAGGCTTGGTCAGAGGAGTGCTCCACCCAACGTGGTTGGGCAACCCAGTCATGGTGCGGAAGGCAAATGGGAAATGGAGGTTGTTTATTGATTATACTGATATCAATAAAGCCTGTCCGAAGGATCCTTTCCCTTTGCCATGCATTGACCAGATAGTGGACTCCACTTCCGGGTGTGACCTGCTGTCGTTCCTCGATGCCTACTCAAGGTACCACCAGATCTTCATGACGTCGGAAGATGAAGAAAAGACCGCGTTCATCACCCCATGTGGTACATACTATTTTGTATGAATGCCTTTCGGGTTGAAAAGCGCTGGTTCGATGTTTGCCCGAGCGGTCAAAATTGGTTTTGGGCCCCAGCTACATAGAAATATGGAAGCTTATATGGATGATATAGTGGTCAAAACCAAGGATAAGGCCATAATCGTGCAAGATCTGGAGGAAACACTTGCAAATTTGCGCAAGATCAACCTGAAGCTCAACCCTAAGAAGTGTGTGTTTGGCGTCCCATCCGGAAAACTTCTTGGGTTCTTTGTATCTCAATGCAGAATCGAAGCAAATCCCGACAAGATCAAAGCGATTGAGCAGATTGAGGCGCCAAGACGAGTCAAGGATGTCCATAGGCTCACCGGCTGCGTTGCTGCTCTGAGTAGGTTCATCTCTAAATCTGCTGAGTGCGCCCTGCCCTTTTTCGAAACTTTGAAAAAGGCGGGTCCAATGAAATGGACTCCAGAAGTAGAGGCACCGCTGCAAGATTTGAAGAGGTACCTCTCCTCTACGCCAATACTAGTTGCACCTAAACCGCAAGAGCCGTTGCTGCTATATCTAGCAGCGACGAATCAAGTGGTCAGTGCTGCACTAGTGGAGCAGAGAGAAATTGAGGAAGAAGCATTGGCAGCGCGAGGCCGTCAGATGATGAGCTGGAGCCTTCCCCGGTAGGGCCTGATGCCAGTAAGGTGGGGCCCCTGGTGGAACCCAGTCCCGGCAAGACAGGATCTGTGCAAGCAAGCGGAGTAGAACGGAAGAAGAAGGTGATGCAGCACCCGGTTTATTTTGTCAGCTCCCTCTTGTAGGGGGCTAGATCAAGATATTCTGGTATGCAGAAGCTGCTTTCCGACCTTCTTATGGCATCGAGAAAGTTGCGTCACTATTTCCGAGCACATGAGATCACCATCGTCACTCGCCTCCCATTGCAACGGATCTTGCACAACCTAGATGCAACCGGGAGGATTTTGGAGTGGGTGTTGGAACTGTCAAGCTTTGGTCTCAAGTTTGAAAGCACTTCAACAATTAAGAGTAGAGCCTTGGCAGAGTTCATAGCGGAATGGACCTCAACGCCTGACGAAAAAATTCAAGACCATCCTTCCCGGCAAGGAGACAAGCCGTGATTGGATTATGTACTTTGATGGGGCTTTCTCTCTGCAAGGTGCTGGTGCCGGCATGCTACTTGTCGCGCCCACCGACGAGCACCTCAAGTACGTAGTCCATATGCACTTTTCCCTGGAAAAATCAACAAACAACACTGCAGAGTATGAGGGACTACTTGCCGGTCTCAGGATCGCAGCAGACCTCAAAATCAGGAAGCTCGTCATCAGAGGTGATTCACAACTTGTTGTTAAGCAAGTTAACAAGGATTATAGGAGCCCGTTGATGGAAGCCTATGTAGATGAAGTGAGGAAGTTGGAGGAGCGTTTTGATGGTCTGCAAGCAGAGCATGTCCCTCGAGTGGAAAATAGCATTGCCGACGAATTGTCAAAACGCGCTGCCCTCAAGTTGCCTGTGGAACTAGGTACCTTTGTGCTCCAATTGACTCAGCCATCCGTTGAACCATCAACAGGACAGAATAAGCAAAGGAAAGCGGGTCCTGGCAAGTACTTTCCCTCTGAGCTCCCAGGAGCCGCCGACAAGGAAGTTATCGGGGACCCCAGGCTTGCCGATGAGCAGCAGGCTCCGGCGGGGCCTCAAGCCCTTGCCGTAGAGACCTCTGCCCCCACGGCAGAAGATGTGCCTTTAGTCCTTGCCGTCAAGCCTCAGGCCCTGGCATGGGCACAGCACACCGTTCAGTTCCTCCAAACAGGGAACTCCCTGAGGAATAGGAAGAGGCAGAAAAAGTAGCCCGTCGGTCTAGCATGTACCAGTTTGTGGATGATGTCCTATGTAGAAGGAGACCGAATGGCGTGAAATTGAAGTGCATTCCTCAGGAGGCCAGACTGGAGCTGTTGGCAGAGATACATGGAGGCATATGTGGCTCCCACATAGTGTCTAGAGCCCTTGCCGGCAAAGCATTCCAGCAAGGTTTCTTCTGGCACACCGCTCTCCAAGATGCAACTACACTAGTAACCAAGTGTGAAGTGTGCCAGTTCCATTCAAAGAAGCTTCATCAACTAGCTCAAGCTCTTCAAACAATCCCTCTTTCATGTCCATTTTTGGTCTGGGGGCTCGACATACTAAGCCCCTTTCCCCGAGTTGTGGGAGGCTTTGAGTACTTGTACGTCGCGATCGACAAGTTCACAAAGTGGCCAGAAGTGGAACCAATGAGAAAGGTGACACACAGTCAGCCGTCAAGTTCTTCAAGGGACCAGTCTGCCATTTTCGTGTGCCAAACAGAGTCATCACCGACAACGGCACCCAGTTCACGAGCCGCACTTTCATGTAGTATATCCAAGACCTCGGCAGCAAAGTTTGTTTTGCTTCTGTTGATCATCCAAGAAGCAATGGCCAAGCAGAAAGGGCAAATGTTGAAGTGTTGTGAGACCTCAAAACAAGAAATTTCGATAGGCTACACATGTGCGGAAGATGCTGGATTGATGAGTTCCCAACGGTTCTTTGGTTAATTAGAACGACACCAAATCGAGCCACTGGCCAGACACCTTTCTCACAAGTATACGGGGCAGAAGCAGTTCTCCCCACATAACTCATATACGGGTAACCTCGAGTGCTCTCTTATGATGATCTTGAGCAAGAGCAGTTGCACCAAGACAATGCTACGCTCCTTGAGGAAGATCGTCTTGAGGCTGCTGTGCGAGCCGCGCGCTACCAGCAAGCCTTGCACCGCTACCATAGCCGCAAGGTTCATGCCCGAAGCCTTGAGGAAGGCGACCTTGTTCTTCGGCGTATTCAATCCGCCAAGAATTCAAACAAGTTGACGCCGAAGTGCGAAGGCCCTTATCGGGTAATACGAGTCACCAGGCCTGGCGCAGTCCGCTTGGAGACCGAAGATGGTATTCCGGTGAGCAACTCCCGGAATATCAAACATCTTCGCAAGTTTTACCCATAAGGCACGGTTGTCGGGAGCCCCGAAAACCCCCTTTTGTACTAGCCTTGCCGGCAAGGCATGTAACCCTATGTACAGAGCCAGGTGCAGACCCTGTGCGCAGTCAAATAACTTTTAGTATGTACGGTTTCCTGTTGATTTCCATGTTTATGTGTATACATATGTGCATGCTTGTCCAGGATATTGTGCTACCCTTGATTCCAGCAGGTACTAATGAACTGCTAAGGTTCCATACACCTATTCTCTCTTCCTTTCAGCCACAGTGAAGATGTCAGATTCCACCGTTCTGATCATGGACTTGGCTTTCGCAAGAGGATGAGAAGACTGCCCGGCACTGCGATCCCCAGCAAACCAAACAGATAAAGTTTACCTCTTGTCCATCCATGTCCGTAACCTATAACTTCTGCATTAGAAAACCTCACCACTCTTTTTTTAGACTTAGGTGCTCTCATCCCTGACCCGAATGCTGCTTCAGTCAAAATGCTCGCAGTAGCCTTTGGTAAAAAAGAGATTGGCAGGGGGCTGGGCCCTTTGACTATAACCCGACAGATGTGACTCTCCGGCAGGCATAGAGGGCACCTACAAGGTGGCTTGCCGGGAAAACTCATTTATTTACATTAAAGAGGCATTTCGCCTCTGCATGGACATACACATGCATGGGTTCCCGACAAGATTCATCTTTTTCATTAACACGCTGATGCAAGTGCAACGTTACAGAACACGAGCATGCACTCGAGAGATTACATTATCTAAAAATTAAGATTTGGCAAGTGCCTACAAGTTCAAAGAAAGATAAGTGCCTCGTAATCCCCATTCTTGCCCCTTTCCTCCCAGGTATGGCAGGTGAAGGCAGAAGGGGACACCGCAGGGGACGCGTCGATCGAGAGCATGGCGGAGGCGACCCGCTGGCCACCGACACCAGAGCCAGTAGATGATGGTGATGCCATTGATGGTCAGCCAGAGTCGGAGTCATCGTACTCCCGCCAGCTACCGTCGTCGTTGTTGTTGTCCTCCTTGCCACTATCACTCAAGGAGGAGCTTTTGTCGTCGGTGGAGCTCTCCGTGCAGCACCCTAAATGGATTCCCGAGCGCCCAAAGACCTTGATGGAGAGTAGGCCATTCTCCATTAGTTTGAACTGGAGAACGTGCCCCACCGACAAGCTATGGGTGCGGGCAAAAGTTTTCCACCCATGGCGGAGATACATGACGTGTTGTGCGGGGAAGTCAACGTCGACCCACGTGCTGCCGTTCCCGCAGCCCCTCATATGCAGCCTCAAGGCCTGCGGCGGGTAAAGCTCCATTACCCAAGAAAACGGGGTAGGGAGGCAGAGATGACCGCACAACCTGATGAAGAACTCGCGGGGCTGGTCTCCGACATGGCCCTTGATGTCGGTTGAAGCTACGTCGGTATTTCCCTAAAGAGGAAGGGATGATGCATCACAGTGGTGGTAGGTATTTCCCTCAGATATGAAACCAAGGTTATCGAACCAGTAGGAGAACCAAGCAACACAACATAAATAACACATGCATGCAAATAACAAATACTCACAACCCGACGTGTTAAAGGGGTTGTCAATCCCTTTTGGGTACAACGCCTCTAGTGGGCAAATAACGTGAGGTAAAAAGTGATAGATAGGATAAATAGATCGTGGAACAAATAAATTGCAGCAAGGTATTTTTTATATTTTTGGTTTAATAGATCTGATAATAAATGCAAGGGAAAATAGATTGCAAAGGGAAATATGATGAAAAGAGACCCGGGGGCCGTAGGTTCCACTAGTGGCTTCTCTCAAGAAAAATATCAAACGGTGGGAAAACAATTACTGTTGGGCAATTGATAAAACTTCAAATAATCATGACGATATCCAGTCAATGATCATTATATAGGCATCACATCCAAGATTAGCAGACCGACTCCTGCCTGCATCTACTACTATTAGTCCACACGTCGACCACTATCCAGCATGCATCTAGTGTATTAAGTTCTTGAGGAAACGGATTAATGCAATAAGAATGATGACATGATGTAGATGAGATCCATTTATCTAGTGCAGCAGATATGTATCCCATCTTTTTATCCTTAGTAGCAACAATACGTATGTGTCGGTTCCCCTTTTGTCACTGGGATCAACCACCATAAGATCGAACCCACTACAAAGCACTTCTTCTCATTGCAAGGTGAATAGATCAAGTTGGCCAAACAAAACCCAAATATCGGAGAAGAAATACGAGGCTGTAAGTAATCACGCATATAAGAGATCAAAGAAGACTCAAATTTCTTTCATGGATAAAAACATAGATTTGATCATAAACTCAAAGTTCATCGGATCCCAACAAACACACCGCCAAAAGACTTACATCATATGGATCTCCAAGAGACCATTGTACTGATAATCAAGAGAAATAGAGGAAGCCATCTAGCTACTAACTACGGACCCGTAGGTCTACAAAGAACTACTCACGCATCATAGGAGAGGCACCAATGGAAGTGGTGAACCCCTCCATGATGGTGTCTAGATTGGATCTTGGTGGTTCTGGACTCTGCGGCGGCCGGATGAATATTTCGTCGACTCCCCTACGGTTTCTGGAATATTGGGGTATTTATAGAGCAAAGAGGCGGTCCGGGGGGCACCCAAGGTGGGCATAACCAACCAAGGCACGCCTGGGCCTCCTGGCGCGCACTGGTGGGTTGTCCCCTCCTCGGGACTACCCCCAGGTGCAACCAAGGCCCATATTCTTCCTTTTGGTCCATAAAAATTAATCATAAATTGGCGTGGCATTTGGACTCCGTCTGATATTGATTTCCTGCAATGTAAAAAACATGCAAAACACAACAACTGGCACTTGGCACTATGCAAAGGTTAGTACCAAAAAATGATATAAAATGACTATAAAATGATTGTAAAACATCCAAGAATGATAATATAATAGCATGGAACAATAAAAAATTATAGATATGTTGGAGACGTATCGCCATCCCCAAGCTTAATTCCTGCTCGTCCTCGAGTAGGTAAATGATAAAAACAGATTTTTTGATGTGGAATGTTGCCTAACATGTTCATCACATTCATTTATTTATAGCATGGACATATGGACTTTTATATGATTCAAAGAAATAGTCTAGTTTTGACATGAAGACTTCAATACTCGAGCATACCAACAAGCAACCATGTCTTTCAAAATATCAACACTAAAGCAAGTTATCCCTAGCCCATCATGCTCAATCATTGATCCATTCATGAAACACACTCGAATATTAGCTACACCCAATGCTCAAATACGATCATAGTGCCCCTTAGTTGGTGCTTTATAAGAGAAGATGGAGACTCAAAAATAAAAATTGCGTAAGTAAAAGAAGGGCCCTTCACGGAGGGAAGTTGTGATTTGTAGAGGTGCCAGAGCTGGAAGCTTAAATTGATAGATACAATTATTTTTAAGAGGCATACTTTTCCTACCAACAAAAACGACTTGGAGCATCCCAACACTTTCCATGCTAGATACATCATAGGCGTTTCCCAAACAGAAAATAATTTTTTATTCCTTTTTTCACCATAACTTTCACTTTCCATGGCTAGGCGTATCCATGGGTGCCTTCCATACCAACACTTCCCAAGGAATTTATTATTTGACAACATAAAGTAAATTCATTTTTCATTTCAGACTGGGCATCCCTAATACCTTTGTCGTACTCTCATGCAATGGCAAGTGAATAAACACTCATCGTGAGAATAACACATCTAGCATGGAAATTATTGGGTACCCTTTACCACCTCGCGAGTAGTAGAGTGTCGGGGAAACTGATCAACTATGGGGTCACAAGGATCCCTTCTTTGTTTGACGGGGGATTAGTTGCACGAAGAGCAGGTCGAGCCATTAGCACACAGGGGATTTTTATCCAGGTTCGGGCTGCAAAGATGCATAATACCCTAGTCCTGCTTGTTTGGTTATATGTGTGTTCTTGAGCTCTTGAACTAGCTACCACGCGTGCTTTGTCTAAAAGTCTGAATCCTCTCTGTGTGTGCCTTGGGCCTACTTTTATACGAAAAGGGGTTGCCACAGTGGCACACAGGAGGTGGCAAACTACAGTGCACGAGCTTATCGCTCGGCAACATAGGACAAACGCATTTAATGTGTTGCCTACGTGTCCTATCGCTTTATTGGGGACGACAACAGAGGCCATCTCATCCTTCGCCGCTCCTCCTCGCCTTGACGCGCGTCAAGGTTGACAAGGCATGTAGTGCCACACTGGCTAACTAGCTGCTGCATTGGCGCAATGGTAAGCTTCCACGAAGATCTGCATGCCGCCATGCACGCGCCTACTTAGTTGACCCGCCTATCATCGCACTGGAGTGGTAGTGAGGTGGCGAAACCTTGCCGGGCGCGGGTTTGGCTGCGGCCCAGCAATCATCCCCGGCAAGGATTGCCCGGGGCCTTGGTGTCTTCCCTGGCAAGGGTCTTGCCGGGGTTCTTTGTCTTCTGGTCCCACGTGGATCTTTGAGCTGTCAATCTTTATGAGGATTTGAATGTCGTCGAGCATGCTCTCTCCAGATCTTGGTATTAACATTGTCGATGGTGTCAGAGCTTTCAGCCCCAAGGGTGATGGACTTGCTGGTGTTAGTGCAGGTTGCCCCATCAACGCCCTTGCCGGGGGCGGTCCAGCTTGCCCCTCGCCCCTCGCGCTTCGAGTGCTTGTTTTGATACTCTTCGGGCTTTTCCTTCCTCTGCCTTGCCAGGCCTACTGTAGGTGTGGCTGTGACTGCCCGTGCACTAGTAAGGGGTATAGAAGTACCCATACTTTTGTACACCGATAGGAGCCCCCGGGCCTGGGCCACACATAAGCGCAAGTCATAGTTGGGCCAGGCCCAAGGCAGTGCGTGGGCAAGCGTGGCAGAGATGGATCGCCATGATCCTTCTATCAGTTGCGCCTCCCCACGACCCGCGTCGAGCACGTGACGTGGGGGTCGTGCGTGGGATGGCTTCAGCATGCTTGCGTCATGTCGCAGTCGATAGCAAAGAGGCGGCCCATGCTTCCCTTATTAAAAAAGAAGGAATCTGCAGGGGCGCTACTTATTTACTAAGTGGACTCGGGCCGTAGCTTGCATGGCGTCACACCCCACGATCACGGGGTAGAAAACTGTCGTCCCACCTATCCTCACGCCCCCTTCCACTTCACCATGTATCCCTCATGCCTTGGGAAGGGTAGGCGGTGGATGTGGAGGACGTGGGCATTAATGCTCAGGCGGAAACCCAGGCGTTTGTTGATTGGGGGAGCGGGTCGGCCCTGATTCCCCATGCTTCCGGAGGCCGCATTGGCCGTGCGGGGTGGCCGCCCTTTAGGCTGGGTGGCCCGGCCTCGGTCTTGCTCTTCTATAAGAAGGGAGAGGGACGGTGCTGCTCTGCACTCGCCCTCTTCTCCCCCTCTTGCTTACCGTCTTTCTCCCATTTGCCATGGTGAAAGGGTGTGCTGGCGCCTCGACGGTGGCAATGAGGGCTTTTGCTCGACAACGCGTCCCTCCTCCACCGGAGCCTCTGGCGGCGGAGCCCACCGCTAGGGTGAGAGGAAGGGGATGGGGCCGAGGTTGTCGCGGCGCTCGGGGAGGAGGCGGACGGGGCGGCGCACTCTCTACGCTCCCGCCGGCGGCCCCTCCTCCAATGGGCGGCCACATCGGGGACCAACCCTACTGTCGGATTACGGGATCCTCATACCCTTGATAGGTTCAAACTCTAGGGTGCGTGCGGAGATCTCAACCTACCTAGCCTGCCTGCTCACGATCCTCCTAAGCCTAGCACGACAAGCTCGAAGAGACAAAGAGACACAATAGTTTATCCTGGTTAGGGCCACCTTGTGGTGTAATACCCTACTCCAGCGTTTTGGTGGATTGCCTCTGAGGGCTGAGGATGAACTAGTATAGTGGATGAACTGGCCTTAGGAGGTGAGGTGTTCTGGAGCTCAAGGGAGCTGGTGAGGTGTGAGCTAGTTCATCTTGTCCCTCCTCTACGGTGGTGGCTAGTCCTATTTATAGTGGCCTTGGTCCTCTTCCCAAATGTTGGCGGGAAGGGATCCCACAATGGCTGGATTTGGAAGGGGACGAGTAGTATAGCTTTTCCTGACAAAAGTAGTCTTCGCCTATGAAAAGCCTCTGGTCGTGATGCTGCGGTGGGCTCGTTGATGACCTCCGTCCTGCCGTCCTGGTGGTCTTGGTCTCATTGCACTAGAATGGAAACCTTTGGCTGATTCCTCGTGACTCTGCACCTGTGGCCTGCCTCCTTTGCACCAAAGAGGAAACCTGCGTTGTGCGCCCACCTGGCGCTCGCCTGGCCTTGGTCGTCATGGCTCACGTCAGCCGAGCCTCGTGAGGTATACCTTGCATAGAACTCTCCACCCCTCGGGAGTCAGCCTGAGGAGGCCGATCCCCTCGAGGGTCTTGGCATCGTCTGCCTCACAAGGCTTGGCCCTCGCGAGGGTTTTGTGCTGTTGATGCTGAAGCTGGGCCGTACCAGGCCATCAATAGAGCCACGTGGTGGGCTGCAGGTAGGCAGGGCTGGATACCCCCATATCGAGGATGCACAGTAGCCCCTGGGCCCAAGGCGCGCTTGGACTTGGCTTCTGGGCGAAGCCAAAGGGCAAGTGCGGAGCACCGCGAGCCCTAACCGCCTGCGGCCTTGATGACATGTGGCGGTTGATGGGACGTGGGCGTCTCCACTTCCCCATGCCGCCTTGATATCTGGCAGGCCTAATGGTTGCTCGTTGTCAATGCATCTAGACCTTCGCAGATTGTCGCACTTGGCCCTTGTTTCTTCCCTTCCAATATTGCCGCCCCATCCATAGATCCGCCACCAGCGCCTCGCCCCTCTTTTGGCGCTCATCATGGCCCCCAGCCGAGGAAGAAGAAGGGGAAGCTGCGTGCCCCGGCCAGTCCTCTGCCGGCCTTGGAGCCAGCCCTCGAGCAGTCGACGGTGATCAACCAGGAGGGGCTGGACAAGGTCCGCCACACGCTTGCAGCCGATTCCAATGAGTGGAGGGTGACATTCATCCGCCCTACATCTTGGCGAGTGAATGAGATGAGTGCCACCGAGATACCCATCTAGCTCCATGCTCTTCTCCCAAGGATGATTCCTCCCTTCTCCCCCTTCTTCAATGCTATGATATCACATTACCAAATCCACCTGCTGCATCTGGACCCCCGCTCTGTTATCCTTCTCGCCGTCTTCGCCTTCCTCTGCGAGGCCATGGTCGGCATTACTCCTTCTGTGGCCCTATTTCGCCATTTCTTCTTGCTTCGGTTGGTCACCTTCTCTATTAGCGCTCAAACAAGGCGGCCTTCGCTGGGCAAATGCCCCTGTTCGACGAGTGGGGGTTGCTTCTAGAGGGACTCAAGGGGCCCTGCGAGAACCCTGTCTTCGTGGCTCCCCTTCTATTCGATCCTGCCGCATGCGCCCCAAGTACAGAAACGGGGGAGTGTTCACGGCCTGCAGCTGTTGAGGGCTCCTCTGGAGGCTTGGAGCCAACGAGGGCCCAGGAGATCGAGGCTCCTGAGGCCCTGAAGGGGGTTGACGCAGGGCTGGCGCGACCACAAGCTCTAGAGGCGGAGGCCCCTGACATCCGGGGCGATGGCTTCGAAGTGGCTGCCGATGGCGAGGAGCCACCAATGGCTCCGGAGCCATAAACCAGAGGATCCTGTCGGGTGCCTCAGCCCCTGGGATCCCTGATCCGGCTGCCCCGCCGAACGCTCCTCCTTCCGGTCGGCCCCACCTGTGCCTTGAGTCACTCCTGAAGAGGAAGAGGTCCCCGTGCCACAGTGATGGCACCCGTCGGCCGCTGAAGCCAGGGAGATATGTGGATGCCGATGAGTAAGTCCCTTTGCTCTTGATTCCTTGCACGCCGTGTTTTCTCCTAACCAGGGCCTTGCAGGGCTCCCACGAAGGCGAAGCCTCAGGAGGCGGGCGCCCCCAAGGATCCTAGCTTGACGCCCGCACACAACCCCCGGCGCCCTGGTCCTGTGCAGGGCGTGGGGCCGACTCTAGCTGCCACGACGCTGCGGGGGTGCCTCGGGTCCGGGCTCCCTGCTCCCTCTCCCCGCGACTCAACCTGTGAGACGGGGGATGCATCGGCAATCCTTCCTCTTGTCATTGCTGGCAGGGGGGTGCCCCTTGGGCGGCCTTCATCTTCATGTTGTGGGGTTGCACCGGCCATCCCCTGGTCGGCGTCTGGCGGGGCACCTAGCGCCTCCCCGGCGGCCTCCGGGGCCAACGATGGTCTTGGGCATGCGCTCGCGCTTGCTCGTGGGCGCAGCGCCGTGTGCTTCGAGTTCTTCGGTGAGGCGATGCGTGCGATGATCCATCTTGGCGGGGAGCTCACCAATGTCGACACTAGGCTTGAGGCGGAAAACCGCTGCCTGGCACATGAATGGTAGCAGCTGAAGGTTGCCATTAATTAACCTCGGTAGACTTCAGCGCGATGAAGCTGATGCGCGTGCGGTAGCCTCGCTCACGACTTCTGGCGAGGCTTGCGCCCGTGCCATGGAAGAGGCCGAGGCCACCAACTGCCGTCGAGAGGCGGCCGAGGAGCGGGAGCGAGAGCTTCTGTCTTCAAATGTGGCCCTTGAGCGTGAAGCCGAGGAGCGCTGCGCCCTTCTGTCCTCCGCACCAGGCGAGGCGGAGCTCCTGAGGCACCACGAAGACTTGATGTTGGAGACTGTCGGTGTAAAATCGGCGGATCTCGGGTAGGTGGTCCCGATTTGTGCGTCTTAGGCTGATGGTAACAGGAAGCAAGGGACACAATGTTTACCCAGGTTCGGGCCCTCTCGATGGAGGTAAAACCCTACTTCCTTCTTGATTAATATTGAAGATATGTGGAATACAAGAGTTGATCTACCACGAGATCATAGAGGCTAAACCCTAAGAGCTGGCCTATGATGGTATGATTGTAAATGTGATCGGCCTTCTAAGGACCATCCTCTCCGGTTTATATAGACACCGGAGAGCTAGGGTTTACATGGAGTCGGTTACAAGGAAGGAAACATAATATCCGGATCGCCAAGCTTGTCCTCCACGCAAAGGAGAGTCTCATGCGGACACAAGCCGAAGTCTTGAGTCTTGTATCTTGATGCTTCTATAGTCCGGACGATGAATATAGTCCGGCTGTCTGGATACCCCCTTATCCAGGACTCCCTCGGTAGCCCCTGAACCAGGCTTCAATGATGATGAGTCCGGCGCGTAGTCTTGTCTTCGGCATTGCAAGGCGGGTTCCTCCTCCGAATACTCCAAGGTTCCCATCATGACGAACAGTATCCGGCATCTTCATCAATGTTGTACTTCTCGGCTTCAGTGCTTCAATAATGACCATTTCCACATGTCGAGCGAATTCGAGGAGTCAAGGCATTTTTGCATTTGCCACCCTCAGACCTTCGGGCTAACCATTTATTTGAAGAGACGGGGATTCCCAGATCCAAATCTCACTCTCCCTCCTCGAGCAAGCATCCAACAGAGTGCCCATAAAAAACCACCCCAACATGGCCGGTCGTCGCAACTCTTCTGCTCGCTCCCCTTGCCCCAAGCCGGGGGACTGGGGAGAGTGTTCAGTTTCTCATAGCCATTTGGTAAAGTTACAAACCCAAGGGCTCCTCCCACCAGCGTTCATGGTCCCTGTCCGAGCCGGAGTGGCCGCCTATAACGGCGGAGAACAAGCGGAGAGATCCCCCAATCCATCTCCAGAGGAGCGGGTATGCTTAATTCCGCATGTTATAAGGGGCTTCGAGTTTCCTATTCACCCGTTCCTTCGTGGCCTTCTGGAGTTCTACGGCCTCCGGTTGCACAATTTTACCCCAGCCTCCTTATTGCATATAGCAGGGTACGTCGCCGTTTGCGAGCTATTCCTAGGCTGCGAGGCCCATTTCGGATTGTGGAAGAAGCTGTTCTGCCTTGTCCCTCGCAACCAGGGAGAATCCCTATGTCAAGTGGGCGGGGGCGAAGTATGGCGTGTCGCTGAGACCGGATACCCATCCGGTACTCCCAAGAAGGCACCAGATAACTGGACTTCAGAGTGGTTTTACATCGACGACGCTCCCCTTTCGGATCCAGTCCGGACAGGACTCCCTAAATTCATTAACACCCCGCCGAGGGCATGTCTAATCTGGCGCCCCCGCAGCCCCCGAGAAGAGGATTCCAGGGAAGTACATTTCCTAATGAGTAGGATAAAGTTACTTGCCAAATCCGGACTAACGATAGTCGAGGTGATGGCAATATGCATAATGCGGGGAGTGCAACCGCTTCAATACCGGAGCAATCCCATGTGGCACTACAACGGGACAGACAATGCCACCCGCTGCGGCCGTAAGGGTCCGGACTCCCCCACCGCACTGGCAAGGATACTGTCCGACCTGTACAAAGGAGAAGAGGACGTTCTCGATGTACAGCCCCCCAAACTGGGTAAGTCGTTATTTATTTCATCGCTTCACTTATTGTGACGTACTTTGCTAAAGTTACCTGCATTTTCTGAGCAGGAACTGAGGAGGAACGTGGAAGGAATCTCTATCCCTTCCCCGCTGCCAGAGGACCCCAAAAGGGCCCTAGATCCGGGACTCGAAGAAGACCCAGATGCAGCCGTGGAGCTTGTCGACGGGATATTTTATCAGGCGAGCCACGACGGTGCCCCGATAGCTATTGTAGCTAATTATCCTGGACTGTTGCCTTCGTTGCGCGTAAGCCAAGACAAAAACTCGATCCTCCGAAGAGGATTCTTTCGTGATGTCACACCTTATCCCTGACATGTCACGCTTTTACAGAAGCGATGCTCGGAGCGCAGGGCCGAGCCCCTAGGGACCCGTCAGCCACAGGTGTCCGGATCGAGTATGCTCAAGAGGAAGGCGATAAGGACCGACACGCCTCTACAGAGGTAATAAAACAACTTGTCGTGTAATTTTTTGTCGTTTGAAGTATAACAGTGCCCTTTGTACATCTTGGCAGGAAGAGGAATATCCGGATAGTATCCGGAGATCCTGCCAACCACGCCTCCACCAGTCGGGCTCCAGGACCAACTCCGAGAGAGGAGGCGGACATAGGGACGACGCCACGTAGTCCTCCGACAGAGGACGCAGACGTGCTCTCTGCCACAAATTCGGAGGTAGAGAGCGCCATGCATCACCGGCGTCGACGGGCCGTGCTTTGCAACAACATCTTTTCCGAAGAGGCATTTAATGCCTTCAATTTGGGAGACGCAGACATCCGAGCTGCTCAAAGCGGACTTGCTCGAGCGACAGTCCAGTATACCAAAGATATACGGGTAAGAAAGCTTGATTAGCATACATATAGCAGTAGCCCCTGAGACTTGAAATGGTTGAAGCAACAGTTTTAAGTATCAATTCATGCACAGGTTCTTGTAGACAAGAATGAGCAATTGTCTCGGGAGCTAGAGGAGTGCAAGACTCAACTGAGGGCCATGGTTGCCAAGCTAGAGGAATCCCAGAAGGCCTCATGTGGTAATATTTATCCAAATTTTATGAAAATACACCAGTTGGCAACTGGCTAGTATGTCGAATTTAACAGAGAGTTCTGCAGACAACCCCGGAGTAAATCCAGAGGGCGGTGGGGATGACGAGTCGCATCTCCAGAGGCAACTAAAGGCCAGTGAGCGCATTCTGACGCAAGTGAAGCATGATAAGAATATGCTCCAAGATGCCAATGTTCGACTGGACATGGAATTGAGAGACGTCCGCGCACAGCTGGCGGACTCTGTGAAGGAGAACAGAAGGCTTCACCGCGGCATTTATTGTAAGTGCCTAAATGAACTGTAGTATAGTTCGGCGAGGAAGCATATTGAAAAAGTTATGTTTGCAGGAATGCTGACGGGTTGCCCTGAGGAGGAGATGCCCGCTTCTGCAGGTGATTTACTGCAGGACCTCTCACAACTGCACGAGCGAGCTCGACAGGTGATGCAGGGCATTGCGCGGTCTTTGTGGCCATCAAGCTCCCTGCCAAAAGGCATGGGGGGCCTTGTGGACATGCTTCAGGGAGCACGGCAGCACTTCCATTTATGGAAGATATCAGCCTGCCCGCAAGGTGCGAGAGAAGCATGGGCGATGGTGAAGACGCGCTACACCAAGCTGGACCCGAACCATATGGCCGAAGTTGGGCCGGCCGGGCCAGATGGGCAAGAAATTCCCGTGAGTCTGGTATATGACCAGGTGGCGCTAGCCGCAAATTATTCTCAACAGGATTGTAAGTTAGATGGCCTGTTGGATGGTATAGAGGAAGAATATAATCAGTCCAAATGACTATGTAATTCGATGGACATAAGTAGCCCCTAGCCGGATTAAAATTATTTGTCGTGGCGGACCTTTTCGCTTCAGCCCCCAGATCCTAAAGTCTGGGGTGTGTCTGAATACCTGCTTGGTTATATAAAACCGGAGTATGCGTGGAGACTAGGCGTAGGGGTCATAAGTGCTTGAATAGACAAGTACCCAACTAGTTAT
This sequence comes from Triticum aestivum, assembly GCF_018294505.1. Classification (NCBI taxonomy): domain Eukaryota; kingdom Viridiplantae; phylum Streptophyta; class Magnoliopsida; order Poales; family Poaceae; genus Triticum; species Triticum aestivum. The sequence continues at coordinate 391,133,080 of NC_057804.1, read as the reverse complement.
GTTATATTGCATGGTTAGCAAGAAACATCTTCCAGGGAGAATAGTTCCGTTAAGGGTTCCTTTCCCTAGGTAAGCATGTATCAAGGCACATGTCCGGACTGTGAACCAAAGCGCAGGATACAAAACTTCTGGGGATTAATGTTATAATAAACAAAGACATCTTTTGCTCACCGACCAAATATTCTCTTAAGGAAACTAGCTTTCGGCTTCACCCAGTCTGAGGTACACATCCGGCTCAACCGGCAGTAACAATCACAGAGGTGCTCCCCTTATGCCCTAGCCGAATTAACGGGAATGTAGGGCATAAACACAGGAGCCAGGCAACCCAGCTTGGCCATGTCTTAAGTCATATCGATGCATATAATGGTGAAGAAAAGGCACACATGGAAAGAGAAATGCATGTGTGACGGGCAAAGAGCCCTGGAAGTAATTTATATTAAGCTTCCATATAGGAAGCCCCCAGGTAAAGTTTACACACATAGTGTGGCCGGAATAGTCCGGGAATCCCCACTGTATTGAATAATGTGTGTGAAAGGGAAGAGATCGAGAAAGGGAAAGGGGGGGGTTATAATTGAAAAAGGAGGGTTAAGGAGACGAACACTGAGTTCGGTGCTAGGCGTAGAATCTCCGGAGTCTGGCCGTGTTCCATGGGTTCGGCTCGAGTCTGTTATCGGACGCATTACGTAAGCGGTACGCTCCTCCTGTGAGAACTTTGTCGATGATGAAGGGGCCTTCCCACTTGTGTTTGAGCTTGTCCTTCTTCTTCTCTGGTAAGCGTAGAATGAGTTCGCCAATATTATAAGTTTTGGCCCGCACTTCTCTGCTTTGGTAACGTCGGCTTTCTTCTCTTCGTACATGTGTACGCGTGGCGAATCATGTATTATATCGCATGGTAGTACTGCTTCCGCACCGTACACCATAAAAATGGTGTGTATCTGGTGGTGCGATTCGGCGTGGTCCGTAGCCCCCAGAGTACAGAGTCAAGCTCCTCGACCCAATGAGTATCCGGCTCTGTCAAGGATCGCACTAGTCTGGGTTTGATGCTGCTCATGATGAGACCGTTTGCCCTTTCAACCTGACCATTTGTTTGAGGGTGGTATACGGAAGCATAGTCGAGCTTAATGCCCCTTTTGCTGCACCAAGCCTTCACTTCATCGGCTGTAAAATTTGAGCCATTATCGGTGATGATGCTGTGGGGGACACCGTATCGGTGTACGACCCTGTATATAAAGTCTATGACTGGTCCGGATTCGGCCGTTTTCACTGGTTTGGCTTCTATCCATTTGGTGAACTTGTCAACCATGACCAATAAGTATTTTTTCTTATGGCTTCCCCCTTTAAGGGGTCCGACCATATCCAGCCCCCAGGCCGCGAAGGGCCAAGTTATGGGGATTGTTTGGAGAGTGGTAGGGGGCATATGACTATGATTGGTAAAGAGTTGGCAACCGACGTAGTGTTGGACAAGGTCCTGTGCATCTGCTCGGGCCGTCGGCCAATAGAAACCTGTACGGAAGGCCTTGCTGACTAGTGTTCGAGCCGCAGCGTGGTGCCCGCCCAGTCCGCCATGGATCTCAGCCAAGAGCTGCCGCCCTTCCTCTTCAGAGATGCACCTTTGGAGCACTCCGGCAGCACTTTTCTTATAGAGCTCTCCTTCATGGACTTTGTAAGCTTTAGAACGCCGGACAATGCAGCGAGCTTCGTTTTGGTCTTCAGGGAGCTCCTGCCTATTTAGGTAGGCCAAGAAAGGCTCAATCCACGGGGCGATTACAACCATTATTTCGTGGGCTGACGATGTTATTTCGGTGGTAGAACCTCCAACTATGTCTGATAGTTCAGAATCTGGGGATGCGTTCGGATCCATGCTGGTATTACCGGATTCTCCTTCCCATACCATGGATGGCTTGAACAGTCTTTCCAGGAATATGTTTGGTGGGACAGGGTCGCGTTTAGCGCCGATGCGGGCAAGGACGTCTGCCGCTTGATTGTTTTCTCGAGCCACATGGTGGAATTCGAGCCCCTCGAACCGAGCTGACATTTTAAGGACGACATTGCGATAGGCCACCATTTTCGGATCCTTGGCATCAAAGTCTCCATTTATTTGTGATATTGTGAGGTTTGAGTCTCCACGTACTTCTAGGCGTTGAATGCCCATAGAGACTGCCATCCGAAGACCGTGCAACAGAGCCTCGTATTCGGCTGCATTGTTGGAGTCTGTGTATAATATTTGGAGGATGTATTGGACCATGTCTCTGGTGGGAGAGGCCAGGATGACGCCTGCTCCCAATCCGGCCAGCATTTTAGAGCCATCAAAGTGCATGATCCAGTTAGACTACGCGCCGTACTCTTTAGGGAGTTCGGCTTCCGTCCATTCGGCGACAAAGTCAGCTAATACTTGCGACTTGATAGCCCGCCGAGGCTTGTATGTTATGTCAAACAGAAGGAGCTCGATGGCCCATTTGGCAATCCGACCCATGGCACCGCGGTTATTTATTATGTCATTTAGCGGCACTTCGGAGGCCACCGTAATCGAACACTCTTGAAAGTAGTGTCGTAGCTTCCGGGATGACATGAAGACCGCGTATGCTATTTTTTGATAGTGTGGGTATCGGGCTTTGCATGGGTTGAGGACTGTGGATACGTAATAAACCGGCTTCTGTAGCGGGAATTTGTATCCGTCAACCTCTCGTTCGACGATGAGTACTGCGCTTACAACTTGATGTGTTGCAGCTATGTACAGCAGCATGGGTTCGCTGATAGTTGGCGCTGTTAGAACTGGGTTACTGGCCAATAAGGTCTTTATTTCATCTAGTCCGGCCACGGCTACGTTCGTCCACATGAAGTGTTCGGTGCGCGGTGCGCCGAAGGAGGCGATAAAGAGGCAATGCCTTTTCTCCTAATCTGGAGATAAAGCGGCTTAAAGCAGCCACACATCCAGCTAGTTTCTGGATGTGTTTGAGGTCTGTTGGTATAGCCAACTGTGACAAAGCTCGGATTTTTGCCGGGTTAGCTTCAATTCCTCTATTGGAAATGATGAAGCCCAACAGTTTTCTAGAGGGGATGCCGAAAACGCACTTCTCCTCAGCTTGATGTCGTATGTTCGTAAGTTGTCGAACGTAAGCCTCAAGTCATCAATTAGGGTTTCGACGTGTCTTGTTTTTACAACTACGTCGTCCACGTATGCCTCCACTGTTTTGCCGATTTGCTTTTCCAGGCATGTTTGAATTATGGGTTGATAGGTTGCTCCGGCATTCTTAAGCCCGAAAGGCATAGTGTTGAAGGAGAAAGGGCCATATGGCGTTATGAAAGCTGTTGCAGCTTGGTCAGACTCTGCCATCTTTATTTGATGGTATCCAGAGTACGCGTCGAGGAAACACCGCGAGTCATGTCCGGCTGTGGCATCGATGATTTAATCTATGCGAGGGAGGGGAAAGGGATCCTTGGGGCAAGCCTTGTTAAGGTCTTTGAAGTCGACGCACAGGCGCCAGGATTTGTCCTTTTTTGGTACCATTACCAGGTTCGCCAGCCAAATCCGGATGTTTGATATCTCTGATGAATCCGGCCTCAAGTAGCTTGGCTAGCTCCTCCCCCATGGCTTGCCGTTTAGGCTCCGAAAATCGCCTTAGGGTCTGTTTAACAGGTTTGTATCCCTTCAGTATCTTGAGGTTGTGTTCGGCCAATCCACGTGGGATGCCCGGCATGTCCAATGGGTGCCAGGCGAAGATATCCCAATTCTCGCGCAAGAAGTCGCATAGTGCGGCGTCCATAGTGGGGTTCAACTGTATCCTGATGGAAGCTGTCTTCGTGGGGTCCGTTGGGTGGACTTGGAATTTGACTATCTCATCTGCGGGTTTGAATGAAGTGGACTTGGGTCGCTTGTCGAGTATCATGTCGTCCCTGTCCACGGTGGCGCATAGCATGGTTAATTCTTCTGCCGCTAGGGCTTCGGATAATGCTTCCAAGGCCAACGCTGCAGTTTTGTTTTCGGCGCGGAGTGCGACATCCAGATCACTAGCTAGAGTGATGATTCCATTGGGTCCGGGCATTTTAAGCTTCATGTACCTGTAATGGGGTATGGCTTGAAAGCTCGCAAACGCGTCCCGCCCTAGAAGGGCGTGGTATCCGCTGTTGAAAGGAGCCACTTGGAAGGTGATTTCTTCGGACCTGTAATTCTCTGGGGTACAAAATACCACATCGAGTGTGATTTTTCCCACGCACCGTGCCTCCCGACTAGGGATTATTCCCCTGAAGGTCGTGCCACTTTGTTCAATGCGGCTTTTGTCAATCTCCATCTTCTTGAGTGTTTCTTCATAGATTAGGTTTAGTCCGCTCCCGCCATCCATGAGTACTTTAGTGAGCCGAAAGCCATCCAATATTGGGCTGAGGACCAGAGCGGCCGGCGCCCGGACGGACTGGAATTGGAGTTCGTCACTGGCATTGAAGGTTATAGCAGTGTCGTTCCACGGATTTACCTTTGCCACATGGCAAATTTCAGCGGAGCTTCGATGCGCTCGCTTGCGCCTATTGTTTGTGGCGAAGGTCTCGAAGACCGTCAACACCGTATTGTGTTCCTTGGCGGGATGTGGTTCTACTTTATGGCTCTCGAGGAGATCCTCGCCACTCTTAGCTACCTGACGAAGTATCCAACATGCTCTAAGGCTATGGGTCGGTGTTGCATGCGGCGTGCTGTGAAGCTTACACGGCCTGTTGAGCCATTCCTCCAATACGGTTCCGCGCCCTGGGGCGGGTTTTCTTCTCTTGGGAATTGAGTTGGTTGACTTACAAGAGTTCGGCCGTTTAGTTCGGACAAAGGTTCCGGTGAGGGCCGTACTATCCCAAAATTCTGTTTGGGTTTTCCAGGCACTTTCCATCGCATAGTACTTTTGTACTATGGTTGCTAAGTCTGTAAAGTGCACTATGTCACGGCAACTTATAGCATTAAGGAGTCCTTTGTTCGTGCAGTTCCTGCAGAAAAGAGAGACTACGTCCTCCTTGTGGCAGTCCTTGACCTTATTAAGAGCAAGGAGGAATCTGGCCCAATAACGATGTACCGTCTCCTGGGGTTCCTGCCAGACACGGAAGAGGCGGATCAAGTCCGAGCGGGCGTCATTGGCTGAATCCGGATTTTGATCCGATCTGATGCCCGAGGGCATGGGAAGTGTCGAGCCTGACAGTTCGGGATCTAGAGTATTACCTAATCCCTTTGGCCCAGCGCCCGATTCTAAGTCTGGGACCTGGGTCACGTATTCCTTAGGGTGGGTGTTCGGCTCGCTGAGTTCAGTGATCCGGACATAATTCATCCTCAAAGTTGAGGAGCTACCCATGTGTGGTTCCTCCACTACCGCTATCTCATGGGTGACCGGCGAGGATCTAATTTCCCTCTGGTCGGGTTTAAGCCCAACCCGGTCGTAGTTCGTAGCGACTCCCAAAGCGGCGATGCGATCCAAGAGCTCGTTAAGAGAGGAGCGCTCCATCGGATCCATCTGTTCGGCAAGCTCCGAATCAATGCGAAGGTTATGCGTGATGACCCGAGAGGCCATCGTCGACGCGACAGCCGATGGGGCGGTCATAATGAAGCCGCCAAGTGGGAGAGTCTGGCCTACAGCCAGCGCTCCCCCGCAGGTGATGTCGTCCCTGATAACGAGACGAGCCATCGAGCCTTTGCAGCGGCGACACATAGGAACTCTCAATGAAAGCACCAATGTCGGTGTCAAAACCGGCGGATCTCGGGTAGGGGGTCCCGATCTGTGCGTCTTAGGCTGATGATAACAGGAAGCAAGGGACACAATGTTCACCCAGGTTCGGGCTCTCTCGATGGAGGTAAAACCTTACTTCCTGCTTGATTAATATTGAAGATATGTGGAATACAAGAGTTGATCTACCACGAGATCGTAGAGGCTAAACCCTAAGAGCTAGCCTATGATGGTATGATTGTAAATGTGATCGGCCTTCTAAGGACCATCCTCTCCAGTTTATATAGACACCGGAGAGCTAGGGTTTACATGGAGTCGGTTACAAGGAAGGAAACATAATATCCGGATCGCCAAGCTTGTCCTCCACGCAAAGGAGAGTCCCATCCGGACACGAGACGAAGTCTTGAGTCTTGTATCTTGACGCTTCTATAGTCCGGACGATGAATATAGTCCGGCTGTCCGGATACCCCCTTATCCAGGACTCCCCCAGAGACCTTGGAGCACAGCATGGCGTTGGAGAGGCTGGAGGTGAGGGAGCCCTAGGATGCCGTGGCCGAGGACGACGTTGCCGCCCGAGAGGCCCAGGTTCAGCTGGAGGTGGAGGAGAGGGTGGCGAAGGCGTGTGCTGACTTGGCTGAGGGGCACCGCCTAGATCTGGAGCTGCTCAAGGCCGAGCTTGAAGGTAGGACCTCTGCCCTGAAGGCTAAGCTGCAGTATGTGGAGCAACGTGAGAGCGCTGCTTGAGAAGCCCTGATTTCTTCCGAATCTGCCTTGGCCTCCGCCCGAGCCGAGCTGTCTTCCCTTCAGCAGCAGATCAAGGACACCGCGTCCCTGGTGGAGAGGACCGCGGGCAAAGAAAATCGCCTCCAGGCGCTACAGCGCGAGCACGCGTCGATGCTTCAGGGCCTCAGACTCAGAGCTAATTCCTCCTTGGGCACCATCTATGAAGAAAGCGCTCCTCATCCGCACGAGAACGACTATGCCAGCCACCTCAACTTCTGCACCGACATTGTGAGCTGCCTGGAGGCTTGGGCTGCAAGGTCTTGTGAGCTTGTAGTGGAGAGGAGCTCGGGTCTTCTGGGGCGCGCGTTCTTGCGTGTCTTCAGCCACCTCCTCAACCGTGACCCTCACTTTGACTTTGACGCTGTGCTAGCCCCCGTGCCTTTGGTTGTTCAGGACAACCTGACTGGGTAGGTGGACGACCATGTGGATGCCTTGGTAGAGGAATTTGCTCCGGAGGACGACATGGTCGTGATTGCAGCCGGAGAAGACAGCGCGGATAGCGATGATGAGGAGGATGGCCGCCATGACGCAAGCAGCGCGGACGGAGGTGACGAGGAAGGCGCACCCAACTAGGCCCGTGTTTCTTTTTTCTTTGACCTGTATGACGAAAAATTGGATGCATCCTCGTGAGAGCATTTTGAGAAGGGGGGGGGGGCTTTATGATGTACGAAACCCTGAAATGCTTTTGAAGTAGAACCCGAAGCACGGCCCTGCGGGGCTGCGGGCCGTTAAGCGAGGTAGTTGTATATGACTTATCTTTGGTTTCGTGGATCTCGAGTGAGGCCTGGTGTCGCGGTGTTGCTCCTTCTCCTGAGGCGAGCCTGCCATGGGCTCACGAGGTTTTGTGCCTCTCGAGGGGCCTGCTGGCCTGTCATAGAGTGCCTCGTGAGGAACCAACTACCAGATCATGGAGAGGTGGGCGCGCGGGGTGGCCACACCCTCGAGCCCCCCCCCCCCAGGGGGGAGCGATCGACACCAGCGCGCGTATCGTACCCAGCCCCCACTCGCGAGGCGCTTGAGGGCAGGGCAACAGTCACGAACTCTAGAAAGAATGCAAGAACTGAAGGCAAGAGAGCAACACAAGACGAGAAAACTACCCCCATTTTTATAAACACACGAAAATCAAACTACTTCAAGAAGTCGACGAGCAAGTACAGAAAGGAGGCAAAAGCAAATGGTTGTGTCCGGCGTCTAGCTAGTCTTCAAGTCTTCTCACCAGTGCGGAGCTAAGTGCTTCCATTGGCTGGGGATAGTGTCGACGGCTAGCGCGGAGCATGGTGCTTCCACTAGGACGTGGGCGGGAGCCCCGTGAGGCCCCAGGGCAACACTCAGGAGACTACGGGGCATGTACAACCCCACTCATTATTACGTGAGAGTGTCACGAGCGGAGACCTTCACAAGCCATAGCCTTGCTTCATGTTGCCCGATGAGGACCCCGTTGTGCGCTGCTGCTGATCCACCGTCCTGAGAGTCCTGGTGGCAGCTGCGCCCTGGTTCGCCTGCGATCCATGGTCATTGTAAGCATGCCCCTGCGGCGTTAGCTGTACCCAGAGATTGTCGCCGTTGGAGATGTCGACGGGGCTTGGTGGCAGCTCGAAGGAGAGCTCGACCTCGTGTATGTCCAGCACCCAGCCTGGCATGGGGGATCGGCTGGGTGCCTCTCCCAGCACATGCCTTGGATCCGTCATAGTGGGGATGTAGGCTTCCGGGCTGGCCGCACCAGAAACGCCGCCCGACTGCCTCACATTCCCGCCTTCTTCAGTTGCGCTCTGATCCTGTCAACCAGGGGCCGGTACTCCAGCGCAGCACCTGGTGGTGTCGCCCGGAGCAGCCCCACGCCGAGGTAGCATGTTCGGAGGGGTGCGGGCTACTCCGTGGGCATGGTCGGCACCGAGGGGCTCTCCAGGGGCCCTGGGAGGGGCACGCAGTTGCATCGAGGATGGGTGCGCGGCCCCACCACCACATGCGATGTGGGCAGGGTGCAGAATGGTGCCGCCCCCTGCATGCCGCATCCAGCAGCTTGGCGGCCCGTTCCAGCAGGGCGTCGTGGCCACTTTCCAGCAGCCTGCACGGTAAGAGCTCTCAAGCCACGATGACCGCTGCCCACATGTTTGCCTGTCCCTGCGAGTGTGTGGTGTGGTTAATGCAGCATAGTTCGCAGATCGCGTGGCAGCCCGGTTGCGGTGCGGCACCAAGGGAGAAGATCGCGCCGCGCGCCCCATGGCCGGTCGCCCCTGGCGGAGCATGGGCCAGAGTAGGGCGTAGTGGAGGTCTTCCTAGTCGGCGGGCGCTGCCGAGGAGGCCTGGACGACCCAGTGCTTGGTGTGCGCCCTCGGGGCGTCGGCCATGGCGTCGGTGGAGCGGCGGAGGACCGGTCAACGGAACAGAAGATCCGATGCACCCCTACCTGGCACGCGAAATGTCGGATTACGAGATCCGCAAACCCTTGAGAGGTTCGAACTCTGGGGTGCATGCGGAGATCTCAACCTACCCAGCCTGCCTGCTCGCGATCCTCCTAAGACCATGATACATCTCCAAAGTATCTATAATTTATGAAGCATTCATGCTATTTTATTATCTGTTTTGAATGATTACGGGCTTTATTATACACTTTTATATTACTTTTGGGACTAACCTATTAACGGGAGGCCCAGCCCGTATTGCTGTTTTATTGCCAGTTTCAGTATTTTGAAGAAAAGGAATATCAAACGGAGTCCAAACGGAATGAAATCTTTGGCAGCGTGATTTTTGGAACGAACATGACCCAGGAAACTTGGAGTGCAAGCCAGGGGAGCATCGAGGAAGCAATGAGATAGGGGGGAGCGCCCACCTCCCCTTGGCGTGCCCTACCCTCTCGTGGGCTCCTTGAGGCTCCCCCGACCGACTTCTTTCGCCTATATAAGCCTACGTACCCTAAAAACAACGATAACAAAGATAGACCAGGAGTTCCGTCGCCGCAAGCCTCTATAGCCACCAAAAACCTCTCGGAAGCCCGTTCCGGCACCCTGTCGGAGGGGGGATCCATCACCGGTGGCCATCTTCATCATCCCGACGCTATCCATGACGAGGAGGGAGTAGTTGACCCTCGGGGCTGAGGGTATGTACCAGTAGCTATGTGTTTGATCTCTCTCTCTCCCGTGTTCTCTGTATGGCACGATCTTGATGTATCGCGAGATTTTCTATTATAGTTGGATCTTATGATGTTTCTCCCCCCTCTACTCTCTCGTGATGAATTGAGTTTTCCTCTTGAAGTTATCTTATCGAATTGAGTCTTTAAGGATTTGAGAACACTTGATGTATGTCTTGCCGTGTTTATCTGTGGTGACAATGGGATATCAGGTGCCACTTGATGTATGTTTTGGTGATCAACTTGCGGGTTCCTCCCATGAACAGATGCATAGGGGTTGGCACACGTTTTCGTCTTGACTCTCCGGTAGAAATTTTGGAGCACTCTTTGAAGTACTTTGTGTTGGGTGGATGAACCTGAGATTGTGTGATGCATATCGTATAATCATGCCCATGGATACTTGAGGTGACAATGGAGTATCTAGGTGACATTAGGGTTTTGGTTGATTTATGTCTTAAGGTGTTATTCTAGTACGAACTCTTGAATAGATTGATCCGAAAGAATAACTTTGAGGTGGTTTCGTACCCTACCATAATCTCTTCGTTTGTTCTCCGCTATTAGTGGCTTTGGAGTGACTCTTTGTTGCATTTTGAGGGATAGTTATATGATCCAAGTATGTTATTATTGTTGAGAGAACTTGCACTAGTGAAAGTATGAACCTTAGGCCTTGTTTCCTATCATTGCAGTACCATTTACGCTCACTTTTACCATTAGTTACCTTGCTGTTTTTATTATTTCATATTACAAAAACCTATATCTACCGTCCATATTGCACTTGTATCACCATCTCTTCACCGAACTAGTGCACCTATACAATTTGTATTGGGTGTGTTGGGGACACAAGAGACTCTTTGTTATTTGGTTGCAGGGTTGTTTGGGAGAGACCATCTTCATCCTACGCCTCCTACGGATTGATAAACCTTAGGTCATCCACTTGAGGGTATTTTGCTACTGTCCTACAAACCTGTGCACTTGCAGGCCCAACAACGTCTACAAGAAGAAGGTTGTGTAGTAGACATCAAGCTCTTTTCTGGCGCGGTTGCCGGGGAGGTGAGTGCTTGAAGGTATATCTTTAGATCTTGCAATCGAATCTTTTTGTTTCTTGTTTTATCACTAGTTTAGTCTATAAAAGAAAACTACAAAAAATGGATTGAGTTTGTCTCATATGCTTCATCTTTTTAATATCTTTCGTGAGTATGATGGAAAGGAAAATTGTGCTCAAGTGCTAGAAGAAGAAGTCTACAAAATGTTTGGTACTAGATCTTTGTATGATGAGCATGATTGCAATATTGTTAGTATGAATTCCTTGAATATCCATGATGCTAATGATATGCAAAGCCACAAGCTTGGGGATGCTATGTTTGATGAAGATGATATGTTTAGTCCCCCAAGTTTTGATGAGAATATTTATTATGATGAAAGCATGCCTCCTATTTATGATGATTATATTGATGAAAGTGGATTTGGAGAGGTCATGACTTTATTTAGTGATGATTCCACTATTTCGGAAGAGGTTCCAGTTGATTATGAGAACAAAGTTGCTATCTGTGATGATTATTGTGATGATTTGTATGCTATTAAGAATAATGATAACCATGAAACTTGTCATCATGATTTTAGTTTTCAATTGGATTATGCCTCACATGATAGTTATTTTGTTGAGTTTGCTCCCACTACTATTGATGAAAAGAATTTTGCTTATGTGGAGAGTAGTAAATTTTCTATGCTTGTAGATCATGAAAAGAATGCTTTAGGTGCTGGTTATATTGTTGAATTCATTCATGATGCTACTGAAAATTATTATGAGGGAGGAATATATGCTTGTAGGAATTGCAATAATATCAAGTTTCCTCTCTATGTGCTTAAAATCTTGAAGCTATGCTTGTTTTACCTTCCTATGCTAGTTGATTATTGTTCCCATAAGTTGTTTGATCACAAAATCCCTATGCATAGGAAGTGGGTTAGACTTAAATGTGCTAGTCATATGCTTCATGATGCTCCCGTCATGTTTCAATTCTTATCTTTTATGTGAGCATCATTGTCATCATCATGCCTAGCTAGAAAGGCATTAAAGAAAAGCGCTTGTTGGGAGACAAACCAATATTTACCCTTACTGTTTTTGTGTGTCCACATGATTATGCTACTGTGGTAATCATGTTTTATAGATTTTTTTTAAATAAAGTGCCAAGTAAGACCTTTAGGATAGCTTACGGTGATAGTTGTGTTGATCCTGCTGAGAATCAGAAACTTTTGCACCCAGTAAATTAGTTTTGTTAATTCATAGAAACGTGATCTTGGTCTGATTATTTTTGATCTGGATTGGTACACAAATTTCTTAGGACTTCCTAATTTGGTAGAATTTTTGGAGTTCCAGAAGTATACGTTTGATACAGATTACTACAGACTGTTTTGTTTTTGACAGATTCTGTTTTTCGTGTGTTGTTTGCTTATTTTGATGCATCTATGGGTAGTATTAAGTGGTATGAACCATAGAGAAGTTGGAATACAGTAGATATTACACTAATATGAATTTATAATGAGTTCATTACAGTACCTAAATGGTGGTTTTATTTTCTTATACTAACGGAGCTTACGAGTTTTCTGTTGAGTTTTGTGTTGTGGAGTTTTCAAGTTTTGGGTAAAGATTCGATGGACTATGGAATAAGGAGTGTCAAGAGCCTAAGCTTGGGGATGCCCAAGGCACCCCAAGGTAATATTCAAGTACAACCAAGAGCCTAAGCTTGGGGATGCCCCGGAAGGCATCCCCTCTTTCGTCTTCGTTCATCGGTAACTTTACTTGGAACTATATTTTTATTCACCACATGATATGTGTTTTGCTTGGAGTGTCATTTTATTTTGTTAGTATTTGCTTTCTTTTATTTAGAATAATGTTTTTCATCTTTAGTTTCAATAAAAATGTCAAGGATAGCCTTTACCATGCTTATTTTGCTAGTATACATGTTGCTGTTTGAAAACAGAAAGTTTACTGCTGTTGCAAAAATTCCCTAGAAAAGTCAGAGCATGATATAATGTTGAAACCGTTTGCATAATGAGCTCTGATAAATTTACTACAGTGGGAATTTTCTCTCATAATTTTTGGAGTTAGGGAAGTATTGATACTCTTGCATTCTTTACAGACTATACTGTTTTGGTAGATTGCTGTTATGGTTGCATTGTTTGCATATGTTTGCTTTTTTAATGATTCTATTTGAGGATAGGAGTATTAAATATGCAGAGGCATTTAGTATGCAATGTTGAATAATAATTTTAGTGATTTATTACAGTAGAAAATTATAAGGTTTTGCATTGGTTTGTACTAACCTATCTCATGAGTTCTTGTTGAGTTTGTTGTGGATGAAGCTTTTGATAAAAAGAGAAACCATGATATGAGAAGAATTAACGAGACACAAAAGTTCAAGCTTGGGGATGCCCAAGGCACCCCAAGATAATATTTCAAGAAGTCTCAAGCATCTAAGCTTGGGGATGCCCTGTTAGGCATCCCACCTTTCTTCTTCAACAACTATTGGTTAGTATCGGTTGAACCTAAGTTTTTGCTTCTTCACATGAGTTGTGCTATCCTTGCAATGTCATTTTATTTTGTTTTGCTTGCTGTTTGAATACAATATCAAGATCTGAAATTCTTTAATGAGAGAGAGTCTTCATATAGCTACATAATTATTTAGCTACTCATTGATCTTCACTTATATCTTTTTAGAGTAGTTTTTCATTTACTCGTGTGCTTCACTTATATCCTATGAGTAAATTGATGAATGAGTTGATAGTCATAAATATGAAATTATATATGTCTCATTTGCTTATCCCTTGGGTAGTTATGACTTCACATCTAAGAAGTAGTGGTTGTAAATTTATTGAAGGTTAGTAAGCATTGTATTGGTCATTTGAACAATTCATGAAAGAATATTGAAGGAAGAGAGATTCCACATGTAAATATACTATCCTAGACATCTTTTATAATTGGGAGCACTCATTAAGTATGATATGCTAAAGATTTGATGTTGGACAAGGAAGAAAACGTAATGGGTTATGTTTTCGCACATCTCAGTTAAAGTATATTGTCATGGATCATTCAAACATGTTGAGCTTGCCTTTCCCCCTCATGCTAGCCAAAATTCCTTGCACCAAGTAGAGATACTACTTGTGATTCCAAATACCCTTAAACCCAGTTTTGCCATGAGAGTCCACCATACCTACCTATGGATTGAGTAAGATCCTTCAAGTAAGTTGTCATCGGTGCAAGCAATAAAAATTGCTCTCTAAATATGTATGATCTTTTGGTGTGAAGAAAATAGCTTTACACGATCTTGTTATGGAAGCAATAAAAGCGACGGACTGCGTAATAAAGGTCCATACACAAGTGGCAATATAAAGTGACGCTCATTCACATTAAGATTTTGTGCATCCAACCCTAAAAGCGCATGGCAACCTCTGCTTCCCTCTGCGAAGGGCCTATCTTTTACCTTATGTCTTTTACTTTATGCAAGAGTCAAGGTGATCTTCACCTTTCCCTTTTTCATTTTATCCTTTGGCAAGCACCTCATGTTGGGAAGATCCTGATATATATATATATATATATATATATATATATATATATATATATATATACACATCCAATTGGATGTAAGTTAGCATGAACTATTATTGTTGACATCACCCAAAGGTGAATACGTTGGGAGGCAACACTATAAGCCCCTATCTTTCTCAGTGTCCGATTGAAACTCCATAACCATTAGTATTGCGTGAGTGTTAGCAATTGTAGAAGACTATATGATAGTTGAGTATGTGGAGTTTGCTATTCCTGAAAATAAGATGAATTGCAATTGTTTAATGACTGAGAATGAAGTTTGCTAGTTTTCAAGAAATTTTATGGTCTATGCTTTGACATGTGAATTGCTAGTTACTTTATCGTGAGATGTTTTATGAGATGAACTACTGTTATGACATATTATCATGCTAGAAAAGGTGATTGAAATTATCATTGATCAAACTTGTGCACCTTCTAGCATTCAGACTTCATAAATTCTTTCTTTTATCATTTACCTACTCGAGGACGAGTAGGAATTAAGCTTGGGGATGTTGATACGTCTCCAACGTATCTATAATTTATGAAGCATTCATGCTATTTTATTATCTATTTTGAATGATTACGGGCTTTATTATACACTTTTATATTACTTTTGGGACTAACCTATTAACCGGAGGCCCAGCCCATATTGTTGTTTTATTGCCTGTTTCAGTATTTCAAAGAAAAGGAATATCAAACGGAGTCCAAACGGAATGAAATTTTCGGCAGCGTGATTTTTGGAACGAACGTGACCCAGGAAACTTGGAGTGCAAGCCAGGGGAGCATCAAGGAAGCCACGAGATAGGGGGGCACACCCACCTCCCCTGGGCGTGCCCTACCCTCTCGTGGGCCCCTCGAGGCTCCCCCGACTGACTTCTTTTGCCTATATAAGCCTACGTACCCTAAAAACATCGATAAAGAAGATAGATCAGGAGTTCTGCCGCCGCAAGCCTCTGTTGCCACCAAAAACCTCTCGGGAGCCCATTCCGGCACCCTGCCGGAGGGGGGATCCATCACCGGTGGCCATCTTCATCATCCCGACTCTATCCATGACGAGGAGGGAGTAGTTCACCCTCGAGGCTGAGGGTATGTACCAGTAGCTATGTGTTTGATCTCTCTCTCGTGTTCTCTCTATGGCACGATCTTGATGTATCGCGAGCTTTGCTATTATAGTTGGATCTTATGATGTTTCTCCCCCCTCTACTCTCTTGTGATGAATTGAGTTTTCCTCTTGAAGTTATCTTATCGGATTGAGTCTTTAAGGATTTGAGAACACTTGATGTATGTCTTGCCGTGTTTATCTGTGGTGACAATGGGATATCACGTGCCACTTGATGTATGTTTTGGTGATCAACTTGCGGGTTCCACCCATGAACGTATGCATAGGGGTTGGCACACGTTTTCGTCTTGACTCTCCGGTAGAAATTTTGGGGCACTCTTTGAAGTACTTTGTGTTGGTTGGATGAATCTGAGATTGTGTGATGCATATCATATAATCATGCCCACAGATACTTGAGGTGACAATGGAGTATCTAGGTGACATTAGGGTTTTGGTTGATTTGTGTCTTAAGGTGTTATTCTAGTACGAACTCTTGAATAGATTGATCCTAAAGAATAACTTTGAGGTGGTTTCGTACCCTACCATAATCTCTTCGTTTGTTCTCCGCTATTAGTGGCTTTGGAGTGACTCTTTGTTGCATGTTGAGGGATAGTTATATGATCCAAGTATGTTATTATTGTTGAGAGAACTTGCACTAGTGAAAGTATGAACCTTAGGCCTTGTTTCCTATCATTGCAATACCGTTTACGCTCACTTTTACCATTAGTTACCTTGCTGTTTTTATTATTTCAGATTACAAAAACCTATATCTACAATCCATATTGCACTTGTATCACCATCTCTTCGCCGAACTAGTGCACCTATACAATTTACCATTGTATTGGGTGTGTTGGGGACACAAGAGACTCTTTGTTATTTGGTTGCAGGGTTGTTTGAGATAGACCATCTTCATCCTACGCCTCCTACGGATTGATAAACCTTAGGTCATCCACTTGAGGGAAATTCGCTACTGTCCTAGAAACCTGTGCACTTGCAGGCCCAACAACGTCTACAAGAAGAGGGTTGTGTAGTGGACATCAGCCCAGTGCGACAAGCTCGAAGAGACAAAGAGACACAACAGTTTATCCTGGTCTGGGCCACCTTGCGGTGTAATACCCTTCTTCACCGTTTTGGTGGATTGCCTCTGAGGGCTGAGGATGAACTAGTACAGTGGATGAACTGGCCTCAGGAGGTGAGGTGTTCTGGAGCTCAAGGGAGCTGGTGAGGTGTGAGCTAGTTCATCTTCTCCCTCCTCTACGATGGTGGCTAGTCCTATTTATAGTGGCCTTGGTCCTCTTCCCAAATGTTGGCGGGAAGGGACCCCCACAACGGCCGGATTTGAAAGGGGACAAGTAGTACAGCTTATCCTGACAAAAGTAGTCTTCGCCTGTGAAAAGCCTCTGGTCATGACACTACGGTGGGCTCGTTGATGACCTCCGTCCTGCCATCTTGGAGGTCTTGGTCTTGTTGCAGCAGAATGGAAACCTTTGGCTGATTCCTCGGGACTCCGCGCCTGTGGCCTGCCTCCTTTGCACAGAAGAGGAAACCTGTGCTCTGCACCCGCCCGGCGCCCGTCTGGCCTTCGTCGTCATGGCTCACGTTAGTTGAGCCTCATGAGGTATACCTTGCATAGAACTCTCCACTCCTCGGGAGCCAGTCTGAGGAGGCCGATCCCCTCAGAGGTCTTGGCGCCGTCCGCCTCGCGAGGCTTGGCCCCTCGCGAGGGTTTTGTGCTGTTGATGCTGAAGTTGGGCCATACCAGGCCGTCGTTGGAGCCACATGGTGGGCCGCAGGCAGGCAGGGCTGGATACTCCTATATCTAGGAGGCCGACACCCACGAGTTCTTCATCAGGCTGTATAAGCCTATGTGCAGCCGTCTCCGGCTTCCAACTCCATTCGCCCGGGTGATGGAGCAGGAGGCCCCACAGGCCTTGAGGCTTCACATGAGGGGCTGCAGGAACGACAACATGTGGGCTGAAGTTGACTTTCCCCGCCCTCACGGCATGTATCTTCGTCAGGGGTGGAAAAACTTTGCACGTGCCCACAACTTGTCGGAGGGGTACGTTCTGCATTTTGAGTTAATGGAGAGCAGCCTGCTCTCCATCAAGGTCTTCAGGAGCTCAGGAATTCGCTTAGGGTGCTACGTGGAGAGCTCCAGTGACGACGAAAGCTCCTCCTCGAGCGACAATGGCGAGGAGGACAGCGCCAGCAACGATGACGGTAGCGGGCGGGAGGACAAAGACTCCAACTTCGGCTGACCGCCAGTGATCGCACCATCATCGGGCCCACCCCCTCCCCCAGCAACACGCCTTGCCGAGGGCCTCGTCCTGCTGTCCCTAGCGACGGTGATTGGCGGGCTTCCTCGTCATGCTCTCCATCGCCCAGTTCCCCATGCCCATCACCTTGCGCGGCCTGCCGTACCTGGGAAGGAATAGGGCAAGAACGGGGATTGCGGGGCACTTATCTTTTTCTCAATTTGTAGGCACTTGCCAAATCTTAACTTTCTAGGAAATGTATGTATGCGTTCATGCTTATGGTCTGTAACATCTGTACTTGCATCAACATATCAATGAAAAATATGAGCTTTTGTCGGGAACTCACGCATGTATGCGTTCGTGCGGAGGCAAAATGCCTCTTTTATGAAAGTAAACGAGTCTCCCCGGCGAGCTACCTTGCCGGCGCTCCTGTGCCTACCGGAGAATCACATCTGCCGGGTTACAGGCGTAGGGTCTAGCCCCGCTGCCAAACTCTTTTTACCCAAGGTTACTGCAACTACCCCGAACGAAGCAGCGTTTGTGTCAGGGATGGGAGCACCTAAGTCTTAAACAGAGTGGTGAGGTTTTCTAATGCGCAAGTCACAAGTTACGGACATGAATGGGCAGGGGAGGAACTTTATCTGGTTGAGTTATCGGAGGAGACACCACGCCAAGCAGTCTTCTCAGTTCCTTGCCGGGACGTTGTTACCACGGCCGGAAGGAGGAGAGGATGGGGGCACGGACCTTGGCGGTTTCCCAGTACCTGTTAAAATCTAAGGCAGCACAATATCCTAGGCAAGCACGCATGCATACACATATATATAAACGTGGAAACTAGCAGGAAACTGTACATGCTAAAAACTATCTGGCTGCGCGTAGGATCTGCGCCTGGCTCTGCACATAGGGTTACATGCCTTGCCGGCAAGGCTAGTACAAAAGGGGGTTGCTGGAGCTCCTGGCAACCGCACCCTATGGGTAAAACTAGCGAAGATGTTTGATATTCCAGGAGTTGCTCACCGGAATGCCATCTTCGGTCTCCAGGCCGACTGCATCGGGGCCTGGTGACTCGTATTGCCCGATAGGGGTGAAAGTGCGTTATATCGACTAGAGGGGGGGTGCATAGGTGATTTTTATGAATTCTTCACTGAGCAATTTTCTGGTGAGGAAATTCCTAAATGAAGAACTACTTGCAGCGGAATAAGTACTCAAAAGTAAACATAGCAGAACACAGGCATAGTCATCATGATGAAATGAAGACAAGCACATAGTACAGAAAGCGTAAGCACAGGATAACACAGGATAAAGATGGACAAACTTAAGAAATTAAACTGAGGAAATTGAGAAAGTCTTCAGTCAAAGTCTTCAAACAGATATGAACAAGCACACAACAACATAAATGAGGAAATGAATGAGTTGAGGAAATAGAACCAGTAAGCTTGGTGAAGACAATGATTTGGTAGACTAGTTCCAACTGTTGTCTCAGTTGTACGTCTGGTTGGAGCGAATGAGTATTTAAACTCGAGGACACACAGTCCCGGACACACAGTCCTCACCGTATTCTCCTTGAGCTAAGGTCACACAAACCTCGCCCAATCACTCGTGGTAAGTCTTCAGGTGACTTCCAAACCTTCACAGACTAGGTCACTCGGTGATCCACAATTCCTCTTGGATGCTCTAGACCATGACGCCTAACCGTCTGGAAGAAACACAGTCTTCAAAGGTAACAAGCATCGGATCCACGCAGGATCAATCTCTTCAGTGATGCTCAATCACTTTGGGTTGTAGGTTTGTTGGGTTTCGGTTTTCCTCACTTGACGATTTTCGCTCAAAGTCCTCGGAGGATGGGATGCTCTCAAATGACAAGTGTCGGTTTCTCTTGGAGCAGCCAACCAGCTAGTGGTTGTAGGGTGCGGCTATTTATAGCCTAGGGAGCAGCCCGACATGATAAGACATAAATGCCCTTCAATGATACGACCGTTGAGCATCACATGGTAGGTGTAGGATTTCCAATGGCTTCACTCGAAGGGATTGGTAGGTGTAGGATTTTGAGTTGAGCATCACATGGAAATTTTTCCTTAGTATTTCCTCGACCCCCTTTAACAGTATGGTGTTTCCTATGACTCAAGAAAGAGAAAATGAAACTACAAAAACAAAAGTCTTCACGCTTCATGTTCCTCGAATTAATGCCAAGTCTTCAAGGTCACACCAATTTCTTCACTTTCAAAGTCTTCAGTAAGTCTTCAGAAATCCGAAGTCTTCAGTTGAAGAACATCATTTTTAGGGGTTGACTTTCTCTGTAAATATCAAACTCCTCATAGACTTATAGACCTGTGTACACTCACAAACGCATTAGTCCCTTAACCTATAAGTCTTCAATACACCAAAATCACTAAGGGGCACTAGATGCACTTACAATCTCCCCCTTTTTGGTAATTAATGACAATATAGGTTAAGTTTTCAACGGGGATAAACATATGAAGTGTAAATACTGATATTGAGGAATTTGATTGCAAGATATAGAAGAACTCCCCCTGAAGATGTGCATAGTGAGGATTTTGCTTTGAAGCAATGCACACTTGAAGAGTACAATCATGGAGATCTCCCCCTATATCTTGTAATTCATACACACATTTGACATATAATATGAAGAATTTGAAATGCATGATGAAATATGGTGACTGATGTAATTTAGGATGCATGCATTGGCATTAATGAGGAATAAGCATGCAGAAGAACTCAGCAAAAGTATCAGGCCACCGTAGAGTTTAAGTTTACAACTCAATCCAGCAAAGTCATCAAAAGAACGAGAGTTGTAACTTAGCAAAAACACCCATATAAGATAGACCCGCTTGAAGACTAACTCAAATTTCTCCCCCTTTGTCATCGAATGACCAAAAGGGATGAAAATGAGGACTAACGCCCCTGAAGAATATCAAGATGATGGAGGAGGGCCAGCGTTGTTGGGGTCTTGAGTCATAGTAGGGCCTGCCGCAGTGTCGTCCAAGTCTTCATACTCATCCGTGTCGCGTGATGAAGAATATGAACTGGCGACCAAGGAAGGAACCTTAACCTTCTTGAATTTCTTCGGTGGAGGAGCGGACCAGTCAAAATCTTCCTTGAAACCCATCTGCTTCAGATCTTCTTCACCATAGAGATGTGATAGAATAGCACAGGTGGGATCGAAGACTTCATGAAGGTAGTAATGGTTTTTCTTCACTGCATTATGTGTAGAAGCAATGGTGTGAAGAATAGAGCCAAACTGACGCTTAACCCATTTATGGTTTCGATTGACCTTCTGGTGAAGACTAAGAAGCAGCTCTCGGTCAGTCATCACACGAGGAGCAGTGGCTTGAGGATTTGGCTTGGATGCATTGGCAGCAGAATCATGTGTGGCAGAGTCATCATTGGTGGAATAAGATGCAGCTTTGCGGAACTGACCATCCAATGGACGAATGCCTTCATCAATAACAGCTGGTGCCTTGCCCTTCTCATCAGCTAAGGAATATGTCTGCTTCAGGACTTCAGTCGGTGGCAAGTAGCTGAGGTGATTCTGAAAGTCAGCTTTGTAGTTGAGTGAAGACCTTGTTTTGAGGAATCTCATGATCCAAGGAGCATAAGGCTTCAGCTCAGATGGTGAAAGTGTAACATATGCCAGAGTCCTTATGAAGAAATCATGATAATTGATAGGGATGCCATGCATGATGTTGAATATCATATTCTTCATGATGCCAACAATTTCCTCATTAGATGAGTCGTGGCCTTTGATTGGACTCATAGTCTTCGTCAGAATGCGATAGATGGTTCTTGGGACATACACCAATTCCTTCACGAGGAATTTGGTCGTGGGGCTTGACCAGGTTTCAGCGGCTTCATGAGCACTTGCATGTAATGAGCAGTGAGTTTGAAAGTGTGTTATATCGACCAGAGGGGGTGAATAGGTGATTTTTATGAATTCTTTAATGAGGGATTTGCTGGTGAGGAAATTCCTAAATGAAGAACTACTTGCAGCGGAATAAGTACTCAGAAAGGTACATAACAGAACACAAGCATAGTCATCATGATGAAATGAAGACAAGCACATAGTACAGAAAGCGTAAACACATGATAACACAAGAAAGAAGACGGACGGACTGAAGAAATAGAACTGAGGAAATTGAGAAAGTCTTCAGTCAATGTCTTCAGACAGATATGAACAGGCACACAACAACATACATGAGGAAATGAAAGAGTTGAGGATATAGAATCAGTTAGCTCGGTGAAGACAATGATTTGGTAGACCAGTTCCAACTGCTGTCTTAGTTGTTCATCTGGTTGGAGCGGTTGAGTATTTAAACTCGAGGACACACAGTCCCGGACACACATTCCTCACCATATTCTCCTTGAGCTAAGGTCACACAGACCTCGCCCAATCACTCGTGTTAATTCTTCAGGTGACTTCCGAACCTTCACAAACTCGGTCACTCGGCGATCCACAATTCCTCTTGGATGCTCTAGACCTTGACGCCTAACCGTCTGGAAGAAGCAGAATCTTCAAAGGAAACAAGCGTCGGATCCACGCAGGATCAATCTCTTCAGTGATGCTCAATCACTTTGGGTTTGTAGGTGTTGGGTTTTTGGGTTTTCCTCACTTGATGATTTTCGCTCAAAGTCCTCGGAGGATGGGATGCTCACAATCAACAAGTGTCAGTTTCTCTCGGAGCAGCCAACCAGCTAGTGGTTGAAGGTGGCGGCTATTTATAGCCTAGGGAGCAGCCCGACATGATAAGACATAAATGCCCTTGTCTGATATGACCGTTAGGTGGGTAGATATTTTGGAACCGCTGGCGCATAGCACAACAATGGTCGGAATTTTGACTATCAAAATCCTCAGGGCTATCATGTTCCTCACTGTGTAGGCAATTCACACTGGTGAATTCCTAACTCCTCAGTCAGAACAAATTCCTCAGGGACCAGAAGAACTTCGTCTCTGTCACTGAAGAATATGACTGAACTGTATGAGATTTCCAATGGCTTCACTCGAAGGGATTGGTAGGTGTAGGATTTTGAGTTGAGCATCACATGGAAAATTTTCCTTAGTATTTCCTCGCCCCCTTTAACAGTACGGTGTTTCCTATGACTCAAGAAAGAGAAAATGAAACTATAAAAACAAAAGTCTTCACGCTTCATGTTCCTTGAATGAATACCAAGTCTTCGAGGTCACAC
Organism: Triticum aestivum; assembly: GCF_018294505.1. Taxonomy (NCBI): domain Eukaryota; kingdom Viridiplantae; phylum Streptophyta; class Magnoliopsida; order Poales; family Poaceae; genus Triticum; species Triticum aestivum. Next base: position 391,110,342 of record NC_057804.1, on the reverse strand, counting down.
CAATTTCTTCACTTTCAAAGTCTTCAGAAAGTCTTCAAAAATCCAAAGTCTTTAGTCGAAGAACTTCATTTTTGGGGGTCGACTTTCTCTGTAAATATCAAACTCCTCATAGACTTATATACCTGTGTACACTCACAAACGCATCAGTCCCTTAACCTATAAGTCTTCAATACACCAAAATCACTAAGGGGCACTAGATGCATTTACAATCTCCCCCTTTTTGGTGATTGATGACAATATAGGTTAAGTTTTCTTTGGGGATAAATATATGAAGTGTAGATACTGATGTTGAGGAATTTGATTGCAAGATATAGAAGAACTCCCCCTGAAGATGTGCATAGTGAGGAATTTTGCTTTTGAAGCAATGCACACTTGAAGAGTATAATCATGGAGATCTAATATCTTGTAATTCATACTCGCATTTGATATATAATATGAAGAATTTGAAATGCATGATGAAATATGGTGACTGATGTAATTCATCATGCGTGCATTAACATTAATGAGCAAAAAGCATGCAGAAGAACACAGCAAAAGTATCAGGTCACCATAGAGTTTAAGATTACAACTCGATCTAGCAAAGTCATCAGAAGAACGAGAGTTGTAACTTAGAAAAAAACACCCATATAAGATAGACCCGCTTGAAGACTAACTCAAATTTCTCCCCCTTTGTCATCGAATGACCAAAAGGGTTGAAACTGAGGACTAACGCCCCTGAAGAATATCATGTTGATGGAGGAGCGCCAGTGTTGTCAGGGTCTTGAGTCGTTGTAGGGCCTACTGCAGTGTCGTCCAAGTCTTCATGCTCGTCTGTTTCACGTGATGAAGAATATGAGATGGCCACCAAGGGAGGAACCTTGACCTTCTTGTATCTCTTCGGAGGAGGAGCAGACCAGTCAAAGTCTTCCTTGACGCCCATTTGCTTCAGATCTTCTTCACCATATAGATGTGACAGAATAGCCCAGGTGCGATCAAACACTTCATGGAGGTAGTAGTGGTTTTTCTTCACTGCATTATGTGTGGAAGTCATGTTGTGAAAATAGAACCAAACTGATGCTTAACCCACTTGTGGTTGCGATCCACCTTCTGGTGAAGACTTATAAGCAGTTCACGGTCAGTCATCACACGAGGGGCAGTACCTTGAGGACTTGACTTGGTAGCATTGGCAGCAGTATCATGAGTGGCAGAGTCATCATTGGTGGAGTAAGATGCAGCTTTGCGGAACTGACCATCCAATGGACGAATGCCTTCATCGATCACAGCTGGTGACTTGCCCTTCTCATCAGATGAGGAAATTGTCCGCTTGAGGACTTCAATAGGGGGCAAGTAGCTGAGCTGATTCTGAAAATCAGCCTTGTAGTTGAGTGAAGACCTTGTTCTAAGGAATCTCATGATCCACGACGCGTAAGGCTTCAGCTCAAATGGTGAAATTGCAACATTTGCCAGAGTCCTCATGAAGAAATCGTGATAATTTATGGGGATGCTATGCATGATGTTGAAAAGCATATTCTTCATCATTCCGATAATTTCTTCATCGGATGAGTCATGGCCTTTGATGGGACTCATGGTCTTCGTTAGAATGCGGTAGATAGTTCTGGGCACATAGAGCAATTCCTTCACGAGGAATTTGGTCCTTGGAGCTTGTCCTGGCTTCAGCGGCTTCATGAGCACTTGCATATAGTGATCAGTGAGTTCAGGCTCATCATACAGACAACGAGCACCGACAGGTGGAGGACTGATTGGTAAGGCACGAAGCAATTCAGAGGCTGGTGCCTTGTAATGAGTGTTTTCAGTCATCCATTCCAACACCCACGAGTTGACGTTAGCAGCATCGCCTGTGATATGCAAAGTTGCGTAGAACTGAAGAATAAGCTCTTCATTCCAATCAACTATGTCAGGGCAGAAATTGAGCAAGCCAGCGTCATGAATCATGCTGAGGACTTGAGAGAAGCAAGGCATGGATTCCATGTCCACATGAGGAATATGCTCATGATCGAAGACTTTGTACTTGTTGAGGAGCACTGAGGAATAGAATTTGGCCTAGCTGGCAGTCCAGAAACGCTTCCTTCTGAGACGAGCATTGTCATATGGGTTGAATTCAGTGAAGAATACATGCTCGCCGAAGAAGTCATCAGCCTTGAATTTTTGCTTCTTGGAGAAGGGATCCTTTGGCTTGGGCTAAGGAGTGTCAGTCAATTGCAGCACCACTTCAGGAATCGCAATCTTAGGTTCCTCAAGCTGAGGAATTTCAGGCTCTTCAGCAGCTTCAGCCTGGGTCGTCAATTCTTCATTGACAATTTCTTCAGCATTAGTGGCTGGAATTTCTTCATGAACACTTGGGGTTACATCAGGTTCTTCAGATCCCATTTGCACTTCAGTGGCAGCAGGGGACTGAAGAATAGCTTGGAGTGCAGTGAACATTGGAGAGTTTGGATGTTGATTGTCCCAAAATTCATCACTGAGCACAAGAGTGGTACACCCAATGTCCACATCCTCATCTTCAATTTCTTCAACACCTGCCTCTTCAGTAAACTGAGGCATAGGTGAGGAAATGACTTGGGTTGAAGGGATCTTATCCACTTCAATTTCTTCATCCAACTACTCTGACGAAGCAGTAGAAGGAGTTTCTTCATCAGATTCATCAGGAATCACATAATCATCACCAAATGGAACAAGGTTGAGGGAGTCCTGGATTAGGGGGTGTCCGGATGGCCAGACTATGACCTTTGGCCGGACTCCTGGACTATGAAGATACAAGATTGAAGACTTCGTCCCGTGTCCGGATAGGACTTTCCTTGGCGTGGAAGGCAAGCTTGGCGATATGATATGAAGATCTCCTCCCATTGTAACCGACTCTGTGTAACCCTAGCCCTCTTCGGTGTCTATATAAACCGGAGAGTTTTAGTCCGTAGGACGAACAACAATCATACCATAGGCTAGCTTCTAGGGTTTAGCCTCTCTGATCTCGTGGTAGATCAACTCTTGTACTACCCATATCATCAATATTAATCAAGCAGGAGTAGGGTTTTACCTCCATCGAGAGGGCCCGAACCTGGGTAAAAACATCGTGTCCCTTGTCTCCTGTTACCATCCGCCTAGACACACAGTTTGGGAACCCCTACCCGAGATCCACCGGTTTTGACGCCGACATTGGTGCTTTCATTGAGAGTTCCTCTATGTCGTCACCCTTAGGCCCGATGGCTTCTTCGATCGTCAACCACGATGCGGTCCAGGGTGAGACTTTTCTCCCCGGACAGATTTTCGTATTCGGCAGCTTCGCACTGCGGGCCAATTCGCTTGGCCATCTGGAGCAGATCGAAAGCTACGCCCCTGGCCATCAGGTCGGGTTTGGAAGCTTAAACTACACGGCCGACATCCGGGGGGACTTGATCTTTGACGGATTCGAGCCACAGCCGAGTGCGCTGCACTATCACGATGGGCATGATCTAGCTCTGCCGCCGGACAGCGCCTAGAGCGCCGCACAGGTGTTCGCTCCGACCATTAGCTCGGAGCCGACTGCGCCAGTCGGGGACGGTCGGTTGGCCTTTGACTCCAATCTAATCCTTCGCGAGGCCTGTGACTCCAAGGTGCCGGACTCCTTTCCGGACTCCGAATCTTCCGCACCCCTTCCGATCGAACCCAATTGGGCTTCGATCATGAAGTTCACCGCCGCAGACGTCTTTCAGCACTCGCCCTTCGGCGATATCCTGAATTCACTAAAGTATCTCTCTTTGTCAGGAGAGCCCTGGCTGGACTATGGTAAGCAGGGTTGGGATGCGGATGACGAAGAAATTCGAAACCCATCCACCACCCACTTTGTAGCAATTGTCGATGATTTAACCGACATGCTTGACTTCGACTCCGAAGTCATCGACGGTATGGACGCCGATGAAGGAGACGACCAAGAACCAGCACCTATAGGGCACTAGAAAGCCACCTCGTCATATGACATATACATGGTGGACACCCCCAAAGCAGGGGATGGCGATGAAAAAACGGAGGACGACCCCTCCAAGAAGCAACCCAAGCGCCGACGTCAGCGGCGCCGCTCTAAATCCCGCCAAAGCAAAAACGACGAGTCCGGCACCGGAGACATCAACACCCCAGACAGTGCAGAAGACAACCCCCTCCAGCAGGATTCAGCGTAGGAGGACGAAGGAGCCAGCCCTCATGAGAGAGCGGTAGACTGGGAGGTCGAGGACGACAATTATATGCCTCCCTCCAAAGACGAGGCAAGCCTCGACGACGACGAATTCATCGTGCCAGAGGATCCCGTCGAACAAGAGTGTTTCAAACGCAGGCTTATGGCCACGGCAAGCAGCCTCAAGAAAAAACAACAGCAGCTTAGAGCTGACCAAGACTTGCTAGCCGACAGATGGACTGAAGTCTTGGCGGCCGAAGAGTATAAACTCGAATGCCCCTCCAAGAGTTACCCAAAGCACAGGCTGCAACCCCAACTAGAGGAGGAAGCAACTAAACCTACATCACCAGCATACGATGTGCCCGATCAGCCACCCCGTGGCCGCGACAGAGAGGCCTTTCGGCCCTCAACCCAAGCCGCACCCCGGCGCCGCTCCAAGTATACCAAAGCACGGGGAAACGCAACAGACCTGCGAGACATATTGGAGGATAAGGCAAGGAAAACAAGATCGATCTATGGATCGCGTGGGTGCCCTAAGTCATGTGATGATAACCGTCACGCCGGATATGATAAATACGGCCAGGCCGAATACAACAGACAAAGCTCATCCGAGCTACGTCGCGATATAGCCCAGTACAGGGGCGCCGCACACCCACTATGCTTCACAGACGAAGTAATGGATCATCAAATCCCCGAGGGTTTTAAACCCGTAAACATCGAATCATACGATGGCACAATAGATCCCGCGGTATGGATCGAGGATTATCTCCTTCATATCCACATGGCCCATGGTGATGATCTACACGCCATCAAATACCTCCCGCTCAAGCTTAAAGGACCAGCTCGGCATTGGCTTAACAGCCTGCCAGCAGAGTCAATTAGTTGCTGGGAGGACCTGGAATCCGCATTCCTTGACAACTTGCAGGGCACTTATGTGCGACCACCAGACGCCGATGACCTAAGCCACATAATCCAGCAGCCAGAGGAATCAGCCAGACAATTTTGGACACAGTTCCTAACCAAGAAAAATCAAATAGTCGACTGTCCAGATGCCGAGGCCCTTGCAGCCTTCAGGCACAACATCCGAGATGAATGGCTTGCCCGACACCTAGGACAGGAAAAGCCGAAATCTATGGCAGCCCTCACGACACTCATGACCCTCTTTTGCGCGGGAGAAGACAGCTGGCTAGCTCGTAGCAATAACATAACCAAGAGCCCTGGCAATTCGGATACCAAAGACAACAATGGCAGGCCACGTCGCAACAAGCACAAGCGCCACATTAACGACGACAATACTGAGGATACGGCAGTCAATGCCGGATTCAGAGGCTCTAAACCCGGTCAGCGGAAGAAGCCATTCAAAAGAAACCCTCTGGGCCCATCCAGTTTAGACCGGATACTCGATCGCTCGTGCCAGATACACGGCACCCCCGAACAACCAGCCAACCACACCAATAGGGATTGTTGAGTGTTCAAGCAGGCAAGCAAGTTAAGTGCCAAAATGAGAGACAAGGGGCTGCATAGCGGTGACGAGGAGGAGCCCCGGCCGCCGAACAACAAAGGACAGAAGGGCTTCCCTCCGCAAGTGTGGACGGTGAACATGATATACGCAACCCATATCCCCAAAAGGGAGCGGAAGCGTGCTCTCAAGGACGTCTATGCGTTGGAGCCAGTCGCCCCAAAGTTCAACCCATGGTCCTCCTGCCCGATCACTTTTGATCAAAGGGACCACCCCACTAGCATCCGTCATGGCGGATTCGCCGCATTGGTCCTAGACCCAATCATTGACGGATTTCACCTCACTAGAGTCCTCATGGACGACGGTAGCAGCCCGAATCTGCTTTATCAGGATACAGTGCGAAAAATGGGTATAGATCCCTCAAGGATTAAACCCACAAAGACAACCTTTAAAGGCGTCATACCAGGTGTAGAAGCCAGCTGTACAGGCTCGGTTACACTTGAAGTGGTCTTTGGATCCCCGGATAATTTCCGAAGCGAAGAGTTAATCTTCGACATAGTCCCATTCTGCAGTGGCTATCACACCCTGCTCGGACGAACCGCATTTGCAAAATTCAATGCGGTGCCGCACTATGCATATCTCAAGCTCAAGATGCCAGGTCCTCGCGGAGTCATTACGGTAAATGGAAACACCGAATGCTCTCTCCGAACGGAGGAGCACACAGCGGCCCTGGCGGCGGAAGTACAGAGCAGCCTCTCAAGGCAACTCTCCAATCCGGGTGTTAAACGTCCGGACAACGTCAAGCGCGCCCGAAGTAACCTACAACAAAGCCAGCTGACACATTCCGAGCAAGCATAGCAGTGCGGCCCCAACCCCAGCCCTCGCTAGATGGTGATATCGGTAGCACGCGTACATAATTACACTTTGGAAATACCATGGGCATAAGGGGAGGGGCACAACTACGGCACGCCCAGAATGTGGCTCAACCGCACTAAGGGGCTCCCTATTCTGCCGTGTCCTTTTTTATATACTTTCAGGACCCAACTATTCCGAAGGCCTGTCCGGTAATACACTCGCCGAACACACAATGCAATAGCCAGGGAGATAACAAGCCACGTCAAATGTCCAGGTGGTCTCTATAACGAGCTAAATACCTGTTTTACTTAAAGTCCCGCAGCTTGCCCCTGGAGGAGGGACATGTCAAATAATCCCATCTCTTGCTTACCGCACCATTTGTATCATTCTGCTTTCATAGCAGCCCCTTTTTAATAAATAATACATAGCTCTTATCTATTATTGTATTCATCTATTTTTATACAAATATATTCAGTCATGACATTATGCAACCGTACACTTTGGTACGGCCAATACACCAGGGGCTTAAGCACCCCATAACATGGTGTGAGAAGACCGAACACTCTCATGAGTGCGGCACCCCAAACTTATAGCACTATATGCATCGGCTCTGAATCATGTCTTGGGTCAATAGTTGGGTTTGCCCGGCTCCCATGTTCTGGTACCTTACGTTCCGCAATGTTGGCTAAGGTAGCGCTGGGAGAACTACTGCGATTGTGCCCCAGTTGAGCTGGGTTAACACCTCAGTAGAGAAAGCTAAAACTGACCGTCATGATAGTGCGAGAGACCTGTCGCTGTTCGCGAGGTTTTTCGAGTCCTTAAAGACTTATGCCGCTTAGAGCGAGGAGCCGGACTTATCCGGCCTAGGCGTGGATAGCGCCCCGAACTCGGTCTTCCGAATACTAGGGGCTTCGCTGAAATTTAAAATTATAGAATTCTATGGCTAAGTGAGAGTGATAAAGCATTATAAGTCCGATGGCCTTGTTCGTTGTGTTGAGCGCCTCCGTAGATGGACCCAAGAATGGGAACAAGAGCGCTCAGGTTTATCCCGAACACCCCAGCACTCGTGGCATGGGGGTAGAAGCCAACGACTTGCATCTCTCAGATTTGATAAACAGCCGCACAGAAGGTAATATTTTAAATTAACAAGCGTTGCTTAACGCATATGAACAAAGTTTTCAGCGTACAGGATAACAGATGCGAGTCTACTGAAAAATTACATCTTTGGAGCATTCACCCGCTATAAGGCGGGCACCCTTCAGGACGCCCTTATAATACATCTCGGGCATGCGATACTCCTTGGCCGGCGGTGGCGCGTCCGTTAATAGCTTCTCAGCGTCCAGCTTGCCCCAGTGCACTTTAGCACGGGCGAGGGCCCGACGGGCACCTTCAATACAGACGGAGCGCTTGATAACTTCAATCCATGGACAAGCGTCCACCAGCCGACGCACCAGACCGAAGTAACTCCCAGGCATGGCTTCTCTAGGCCACAGCCGAACTATGAGGCCCTTCATGGCCTGTTCGGCCACCATGTGGAGTTCGACCAGCTGCTTCAGCTGGTCGCTTAGGGGCATCGGATGTCCGGCCTCAGCATATTGAGACCAGAACACCTTTTCCGTCGAGCTCCCCTCCTCGGCTCGGTAGAATGCGGCAGCATCAGACACACTATGGGGCAGATCGGCGAATGCTCCTGGAGAGCTCCGGATTCGGGTAAGTAACAGATAATTCACTTTTATATGCTTGCTTTGCATAAAGAATGCCTTACCCGCCGCTATTTTCTTTATCACCTCGATCTCCTGGAGGGCCTTCTGGGCTTCGGCCTTAGCGGTTTTGGCACTCTCAAGAGCCAAGGCGAGCTCGGACTCTCGAGTCTTCGAGTCACGCTCCAAACTCTCGTGTTTTTCCACGAGAGCCTGGAGCTCTTGCCGCACCTCCGCCACCCGCGCCTCCTGCTTCTCTCGGTCGGTGCGCTCCAAGGCTGCACTGTTTTCGGCCTTGGACACCGCTTCCTTCAGGGTCGCCACCTCGATCGTGGCCCCTGCAACATTCACATTGGTCATGTCATTATTTGCAACCAGGTATTTCTATATACATTTACATACGGTATTACATACCCTCCTTGTCCTCGAGCTGCTTCTTGGCACGGCTGAGCTCGTTCTCGGACCGCTCGAGGCTCTCTTTCAATGCATTGACCTCCGCAGTTAGTGCGGCAGAGGTCAGCAGCGCAGCCTGCATTCCCATATTGACATATTTATGTTAGACTCCTGTGTATATCTTTTTAGATCCTCAGCTCGGATTTTCGTTCCACACACCAAACTGAGCATCAGGGGCTACTGTCTATGCGGTAACATTTTTATATGTTTTGAATACTTACCTCAAAGCCTGTTAGAAGGCTCGTACAAGCTTCGGTCATCCCGTTCTTGGCGGACTGAACCTTCTGAATCACCGCACTCATAACAGTGCGGTGCTCCTCGTCGATGGAGGCGCCGTTAAGCACCTCCAGCAAATTGTCCGGTGCCTCCGGGTGGACGGAGGTCGCCGGCGTCGTAGGCTTTCCCTTCTTACGAAGGCGCCGCCTGCTGGACTCCGGAACCACTGAAGGTTCCGGAGCAGTGTCCGGCCCACGGCCGGACTTAGCTCCCTCCGGGGCTTTACCCCCTTTGGGCCTGGAGTCCAGGAGGTCGCCTTGCGGCGCCTCCAGGACCACCTCTTCCTGGTTAGGTCCCTTTTGGGACTCCACCTTGGTGTCGTCCATAGGGAGAGGGGAGGAGGCCGTCGGAAGTGAAGCGCTATTCACATCCGATGAATCCAGGGAGCCGCTCGACGAATCGCCGAGCTGAGCCTTGGGCGGACTGCATGATTGAATTCGGTGTCAGAAAATATCGAATAATAAAGGAGCGCCATGAGTCATTATGGTATCCGGACACTTATGATTTTGCTAGGGGCTTGACCCTGGATGGCCATTCCTCCCTGCCGTCCTCGGCATCAGAGGCGTAGTCCGGCAGAAGGGTCCTCCCCTTCTTGGACCATCTGGCCTCCCCAGTTGGGGCGGCCTTCCTTTTCTTTCCTCCCCCCGTTGGAGGGGGAGAGGCTTCTTCTTCTTCCTCCTCCTCGTCCTCAGAGGTGGAGGGTGCTTCGGGGTTGTCAGGCGATGAATCCGACACCACCAGGCGTCGGGAACTCTTTCCAGTCCCCGTGTCCTTCTTCTTGGCCTTCTTCTCCGGCACCACGTGGGGTGCCGGAACCAGCAGCCCCGTCAATCGGGCGTCCACTGGGTCTTCTGGTAAGGGAGCCGGACAGTCAACCTGCCCGGACTTCTTTAGCCAGTCCTGTCAAAGCTAAGGGAGTTTAGATCCCGCATAGAGCCAGACTATGAAAGACAAGAGTCCGGTAAAGGGTAGAATAGCTTACCTCGCTGGCCTGATGTCGCGAGCTGAATCCACGATCTTCGGTAGCGGATGCGGGGGCCTCAGCGCCCTTAAATAGCACCTTCTAGGCATCTTCGTATGTAGTTTCGAAGAGCTTGCTCAAGGTTTGGTGTTGTGCCAGATCAAACTCCCACAATTTGAAGGCCCGTTGTTGGCATGGGAGGATCCGACGGATGAGCATGACCTGGACTACGTTGACAAGCTTGAGATTCTTGTTCACCAGCTTTTGAACGCAGGTTTGAAGTCCGGTCAGCTCTTCTGAATCTCCCCATGTTAGGCCCGTCTCTTTCCAGGAAGTGAGCCATGTGGGGAAGCCAGGTCGGAATTTGGGGGCCGCCGCCCATTTGGGGTCGCGCGGCTCGGTGATGTAGAACCACCCTGATTGCCACCCCTTTATTGTCTCCACAAAGGAGCCCTCGAGCCATAGGACGTTGGCCATCCGGCCCACCATGGCACCTCCGCACTCCGCTTGGCGCCTGCCCACTACCTTCGGCTTGACATTAAAAGTCTTCAGCCATAAGCCAAAGTGGGGCTGGATGCAGAGGAAGGCCTCGCACACGACGATGAACGCCGAGATGTTGAGGATGAAGTTTGGGGCCAGGTCGTGGAAGTCCAGGCCATAGTAGAACATGAGCCCCCGGACGAACGGGTGAAGAGGAAATCCCAATCCGCAGAGAAAATGGGGGAGAAATACAACCCTCTCATGGGGCCTAGGGGTGGGGATGAGTTGCCCCTCATTGGGAAGCCGGTGCGTGATGTCGTCAGACAAGTATCCGACCTTCCTCAACTTTTTGATTTGTCCCTCTGTGATGGAGGAGGCCATCCATCTACCTCCCGCTCCAGACATGATTGGAGAAGGTTGAGGTCGGAAGTGCGGACTTGGGTGTTGGAGCTCGAGTACGCAGGAATGGATAGGGAAAGGAGGAAGAAGGCGTAAATGGAAAGGGTAGATCCTTATCCCCTTATATGGGCGGCCGAAACTACAAGCCCCCACCAACCTAATAAAACTCGCCTATCTCCCAAGCGCCGTGGTTAATGGCGCGGTTGGGTTACCCACGCCCGTATTGATGAGAATCTCGGAATAAGGGGACACGATCTCTGCTTTGACAAGACGTGCCAAGGAAACCGCCTCGCTAAACGCGCTGAGGTGGAATAGTAAAATGATTCGAATAAAGGCTTGGCCGTGGCGTGATGTCACGCTGCGGAATACGTCAGCAGATTAGATTTGTGCAAATATTATTCTCTCTACGGTGGTATGTGGAACTTATTTTGCAGAGCCAGGCACTATCCAACATCTTCTATGAAGTATTCGGAGGAGGAACCTGCCTTGCAATGCCGAAGACAATTTGCACGCCGGACTCGTCGTCATTGAAGCCTAGTTTAGGGGCTACCGAGGGAGTCCTGGATTAGGGGGTGTCCGGATGGCCGGACTATGACCTTTGGCCGGACTCCCGGACTATGAAGATACAAGATTGAAGACTTCGCCCCGTGTCCGGATAGGACTTTCCTTGGCGTGGAAGGCAAGCTTGGCGATACGGATATGTAGATCTCCTACCATTGTAACCGACTCTGTGTAACCCTAACCCTCTTCGGTGCCTATATATACTGGAGGGTTTTAGACCATAGGACGAACAACAATCATATCATAGGCTAGCTTCTAGGGTTTAGCCTCTCTGATCTCGTGGTAGATCTACTCTTGTACTACCCATATCATCAATATTAATCAAGCAGGAGTAGGATTTTACCTCCATCGAGAGGGCCCGAACCTGGGTAAAAACATCGTGTCCCTTATCTCCTGTTACCATCCGCCTCGACGCACAGTTCGGGACCCCCTACCCGAGATCCGCTGGTTTTGACACCGACAAAGGTCCTTTGATGGCATTGATGAGACTGGAACGACATCAATTGGATTGTCAATTGAACTGATCAGAGTCTTCATCTTCTTCGGGGCTGAAGAATTTGAAGAAGTTGATGCATTCCTTTTCTTCACAGCTGCACGTTCTGCAGCCTTGGTCTTCTTCGCATCTAATGCAGATGGAAGGATCGGAGTTGGTGTAGGCACAGGAGGTGCAGAGGACTTTGGTTCATTTTCCTCAGGCACAACTGATGCAGTTGTCCTGATTTGTTCACTTTCTTCAGGCACACCACTGGTGGATGCCCTGGCAGTATCTTCAGCGGCTGGAATGGAGTCATCATCCCTGACACTCTCATTTTCTTCAGCAGCCTGATTGTCATCAGCGGTGCTGGCATTTTCTTCAGTAGGCTAAGCAGATGCCTCAGCCTGAGTAACTTCAACGTGCATAGGTGGAGCAACACTTGAAGTGAATTTCTTCATCAGATTAACGAAACGCACCTTGGCGCCCTTCCAATTAGCATAGTAGCGATCAAATTCATCGCTCAGTTGTTTGATTTCCTCTTGCAAGGCAAGGAGCTGATCAGGAGTGAGAGTGAGGACATTTTCCTTGAGGTAGCATTGTTTCTTGTACTATGCTTTCTTCAAACTTCTGCCTTGTTCAAATTTCCATTTTTCTTCCTCAATGAAGGCAGTAAGAACATGACTTTGACTAGGAGTGAGGTTCATCTCCGGCAAAGGTGTGTTCGGATCCTTGTGCCACAGGTCAATGTAGTCGAGGATCAACTTTGGATCCAGCATCAGCGGCACATTGCTGCCTTTAGCTCTAGCAGCCCTGGCTTGCCTGTTTCTGATGATTTTAGCAAGTTCTTCATCATCCGCCTCATCATCATCAGAGGGCACTTGGAAAGCGACTTGCTTCTTGTGAGGACTTGGTCGAAGACCTCGTCCAGCAGTGGCCTTTTTCTTCAGCAGTGAGGGACCAGCTGAGGAGCTTGCAGATGCTCCTGAAGCAATAGAGAAGCCTTGAGTCCTTTGGCACGTGGCGAGATGCACAGGTGCCGAGGATTTTGTCGGAGCAGCTGAAGACTTTGACGGAGGAGCTGAGGACTTTGAAGGAGCAGTGTGAGGAATTTGCCGTGAGGGCCTTGAAGAATCTGGCCTTGATGGCATAGCAGAGGAGCTTGGCCGTGAGGGCATTGAAGGTGAAGCACTGGACTTGTGCGCAGGCTTCTTGTGCATTGCCTTCTTTGGCTGACTAGCAAAGGCCTCAGCAGAGGCAGCAGCAGCAGCAGAGTCTGTGTTGAATTTCATCACTGATTCCTTTGCTTGCTTTGCCAATTTGGCCTGGCGCTTTTCCCATTCATCACGATAGTCCTCACCGCGCTTGAGGCTGGTGGGATCTGCCAACTGGCCTGGTGCCAATGGAGGTCTTGGGCATGGAGGGTCGAGTGCGAATTTCTTCATATACTTGGGAGTGACATATCTGTACTCCCTCCATTCTCGTGCCCATTTCCTCTCTATCCTTTGTATGCGCACCTTGCGCTGATTCTTGTCCTCTTTGCCGAATTTGGCTTCATCAGGTGTGCAGTAGTCCTTATATATGTCCTCAGGGATTTCAAACATAGTATTGACCTCAGGCCTCTTTCCTCCCTTCTGTGGCCTTTTGTCACCCATTTTCTTCAGCTGAGGAATATGAACAACTAAAGTTTCTAAAGAGTTATGCAACTTTTCTTCGAGGAACGCTGCAAATGAGTTAAGTTGATGAGAACCTAGTGATTCAGCAGCGGACATTTGTACCTGTGAACAGAGTATAGTTGCGAGGAATTTGGAGAGGTCATATGCGTTCTCGGAAGGTTTTTCAAAAAGAATAGGTTTTGAGGAATTTGACCAGATGAGTCTTGAGGAATTTCACTAAGCGTTCTTTGTCTTAGGTTCCAGAGTTGTGTAGATTGAAAATCCACACAATTGTGGAATCTTGAAGAAAATCATTGCTTAGAGAAACGAATCAAGAGCAGATGACATGTGTTATGTGTGTGAAGAATTGAAGAATAAACACGTTTGAAGATTTTTAGGAAAAAATTGAGAATCAAAGCGAGCAGTTAAAAGTAACTTTTAATTACCCGAAGTGAAGAACACGACGAACTGGGAAGAACAGAAGTGAAGTTCGTCAGGGTAGATCTTCCACGCCCTAACTCGGCAGAGGAAGACGGCTACGGCGACGGCAGAGTGAAGAAATCTGCAACCGGCGCGAGTATGACGGCGACGAGGTCGAGGCAGTGAAGCTCTTCCTCACCGGTGACAATGAAGTATCGGCGGCGCTAGGGTTTTGGGAAGCTCGAGCGGGAGAGAGAGCGCAGGCGAAGTGAAAGTGAAGTGAGGAAGAGACAGGGGTATTTATAGAGGGAGTGAAAAACTGTTCAATCCGAGGAAATCGGACGAACATGCCCCTGGCCTCTTCTCATTCACTTGACATGTGTCACCCACGTACTGAGAGGTGGCGATCGTGTAGGATCATGGGTGAATAGATAAGTATTTGTCGTGAGAAGCGGAACAGTTTGAGCAGGAAAGCTGAAAATTCAGATAAGATAAGTTAAAAGTTCCGTTCGCAATTTCTTCAGCTGTCAAGGACACAGTGAAAAATTTGAACGAGTTTCAAACAAAACGCATATGAAGAATTTGTGAATAGATTGGGTTGAGTTTAGCATAGAGGGGAAAGGGTCCGATCACATTCACTTAGCAGAAGAAATCAACTTGAGGAATTTAGCAATAAGTGAATGCTGTAGAGGACATAAAACTCATATATATATATATATATATATATATATATTCAAATGAAGAACAATATCGGGAAGAGCGAAGACAATGCAAAGTTGAAGAATTTCAAAAACTGAGGAATTTCAAAAACGAGGAAAAACTCAAATTGAAGATTTTTAACTTTGGGTGGTGGCGTAACCCACCGTATATGAAAGCTGATTTCAGACACCGCGTACAATTGTCGTAGGGCTCTGAGAATCAATTTCTTCATTAATTTCTTCACACTTAGAGGGTTAGTCTTCATTGATTGAAGAAACATGTTACTTCGTGTGTTGCGCATCTAAGTCATCAAGTCAGCATAAGTGTTAGGATGTGTGTCCATTTCAGAGAACATTCGATGATTCTAGGATATTTAGCTCACACCGCAACTTGCTAAATATCTTCTCATCCAAGGGCTTAGTTAAGATATCGGCCAGTTGATCTGTAGTGCTGACGTGATCGATGGAGATGTCGCCCTTCAACACATGATCCCGAAGAAAATGATGGCGAATCTGGATGTGCTTTGTCTTCGAGTGCTGAACTGGGTTATGAGCAATCTTGATAGCACTCTCATTGTCGCAGTAGAGAGGCACATTCTTCATGTTGATGTCATAGTCCTTGAGTGTTTGCTTCATCCATAGTAATTGAGCACAGCATGATCCAGCAGTAATGTACTCAACTTCTGCAGTGGAGAGTGATACGCAGTTCTATTTCTCCGAGGACCAACAGACCAAAGATCATCTGAGGAAATGGCATGTGCCTAATGTTGACTTGCGGTCTACGCGATCGCCAGCTGAGGGAGTCCTGGATTAGGGGGTGTCCGGATAGCCGAACTATCACCTTTGGCCGGACTCCTGGACTATGAAGATACAAGATTGAAGACTTCTCCTGTGTCCAGATGGGACTTTCCTTGGCGTGGAAGGCAAGCTTGGCGATACGGATATGTAGATCTCCTACCATTGTAACCGACTCTGTGTAACCCTAACCCTCTTCGGTGCCTATATATACCGGAGGGTTTTAGACCGTAGGACGAACAACAATCATATCATAGGCTAGCTTCTAGGGTTTAGCCTCTCTGATCTCGTGGTAGATCTACTCTTGTACTACCCATATCATCAATATTAATCAAGCAGGAGTAGGGTTTTACCTCCATCGAGAGGGCCCGAACCTGGGTAAAAACACCGTGTCCCTTGTCTCCTGTTACCATCCGCCTAGACGCACAATTCGGGACCCCCTACCTGAGATCCACCGGTTTTGACACCGACATTGGTGCTTTCATTGAGAGTTCATCTGTGTCGTCATCTTCAGGCACGATGGCTCCTCCAATCATCAACAATGATGCGGTCCAGGGTGAGACATTTCTCCCCGGACAGATCTTCGTATTCGGCGGCCTTGCACTGCGGGCCAATTCGCTTGGCCATCTGGAGCAGATTGAAAGCTACGCCCCTGGCCATCAGGTCAGATTTGGAAGTTTGAACTATATGGATGACGTCCATGGAGACTTGATCTTCGACGGGTTTGAGCCACAGCCAAGCGCGCCGCACTGTCACGATGGGCACGATCTAGCTCTGCCGCCGGACAGTGCACTGGAGGCCGCACAAGTGTCCGCTCCGACCCTTAGCTCGGAGCCGACTGCGCCGACCAAGGACGGGTGGCTGGACACCGCCTCAGGGGCTGCTGTCCCTATGACGATGGAGCCGAATACTATCCCTGTCCTTTGCAAGGCTCGTAACTCCAAGGTACCGGACTCCTCTACGGACTCTGGACTTTCCGCGCCCCTGCCAATCGAACCCGATTGGGCGCCGGTCATGGAGTTCACCGCCGCGGACATCTTTCAGCACTCGCCCTCTGGCGACATCTTGAATACACTAAAAGTCTCTCTCTTTATCAGGAGAGCCCTGGCCGGACCACGGTCAGGAAGGCTGGGATGAAAACAACAAAGAAATTCAAAACCCACCCACCACCCACTTTGTAGCCACTGTAGATGATTTAACCGACATGCTCGACTTCGACTCCGAAGACATCGACGGTATGGACGACGATGCAGGAGACGACCAAGAACCAGTACCTACAGGGCACTGGAAGGCCACCTCGTCCTACGACATTTACATGGTGGACATCCCAAAAGACGGGAATGGCGATGGAAAAACGGAGGATGACCCCTCCAAGAAACAGCCTAAGCGTCGGCGTTAGCGGCGCCGCTCTAAATCCCGCAACAGCAAAAACGGTGATTCCGGCACGGGAGATAATAACACCCCAGAAAGTGTCGAAGACAACCCCCTCCAGCAGGATTCAGCATAGGAGGATGGAGAAGCCAGCCCTCATGAGAGAGCGGCAGACAGAGAGGTAGAGGACGATAATTACATGCCTCCCTCCGAAGACGAGGCAAGCCTCGACGACGACGAATTTGTCGTGCCTGAGGATCCCGTCGAACAGGAGCATTTCAAACGCAGGCTTAGGTCCATGGCAAGCAGCCTCAAGAAAAAGCAGCAGCAGCTTAGAGCTGATCAAGATTTGCTAGCTGACAGATGGACTGAAGTCCTTGCGGCCGAAGAATACGAACTCGAACGCCCCTCCAAGAGCTACCCAAAATGCAGGCTGCTACCCCGATTAGAGGAGGAAGCACTCAAACCTACATCACCAGCGCAGGATGCGGCCGACCGGCCACCTCGTGGCCACGACAGAGAGGCCTCCCGGCCCTCCACTCAAGCCGCACCCCGGTGCCGCTCAAAAAATACCAAGGCACGGGGAAGTGCGCCAGACCTGCGAGATATATTGGAGGACAAGGCAAGGCAGACAAGATCGATCTACGGATCACATGGGCGCCTCACTATACATGACGACAACCGTCACACCGGATACAGCAAATCCGACCGGGCCGAACACAGTAGACAAAACCCATTTGAGCTACGTCGTGATATAGCCCAATACAGAGGCGCCGCACACCCACTATGCTTCACAGACGAAGTGATGGATCATCATATCCATGAGGGTTTCAAACCCATAAACATTGAATCATACGATGGCACAACAGATCCTGTGGTCTGGATCGAGGACTATCTCCTTCATATCCACATGGCACGCGGTGATGATCTACACGCCATCAAATACCTCCCACTCAAGCTTAAAGTACCCGCTCGGCATTGGCTTAATAGCTTGCCAGCGGAGTCAATTGGTTGTTGGGAAGACCTGGAAGCCGCATTCCTCGACAATTTACGGGGCACCTACGTGCGACCACCAGACGCCGATGACCTAAGCCACATAATTCAGCAGCCAGAGGAATCGGCCAGACAATTCTGGACACGGTTCCTAACCAAGAAAAATCAAATCACCGACTGTCCGGATGTAGAGGCCCTTGCAGCCTTCAAACATAACATCCGCGATGAGTGGCTCGCCCGGCACCTAGGACAGGAAAAGCCGAAATCTATGGCAGCCCTCACAACACTCATGACCCTCTTTTGCGCGGGAGAAGACAGCTAGCTAGCTTGTAGTAACAACATGAACAAGAGCCCTGGTAATTCGGATACCAATGACAACAATGGCAGGTCGTGTCGCAACAAGCACAAGCGCCGCATTAACGACGATAATGCTGAAGATACGACAGTCAATGCCGGATTCAGAGGCTCTAAACCCGGTCAGCGGAAAAAGCCATTCAAAAGAAATACTCCCGGCCCATCCAATTTGGAACGAATACTCGATCGCTCATGCCAGATACACGACACCCCCGAAAAACCAGCCAAACACACCAACAGGGATTGTTGGGTGTTCAAGCAGGCAGGCAAGTTACATGCCAAAAAAATGACAAGGGGCTGCATAGCGACGACGAGGAGGAACCCCGGCCGCCGAACAATAGAGGACAGAAGGGCTTCCCCCTACAATTGTGGACGGTGAACATGATATACGCAACCCACATACCCAAAAGGGAGTGGAAGCATGCACTAAGGGATGTATATGCATGGAGCCAGTCGCCCCAAAGTTCAACCCATGGTCCTCTTGCTCGATCACTTTTGATCGAAGGGACCACCCCACTAGCATCCGTCACGGCGGATTCGCCCCATTGGTTCTAGACCTAATCGTTGACGGATTTCACCTCACTAGAGTCCTGATGGACGGCGGCAGCAGCCTGAACCTGCTTTATCAGGATACAGTGCGCAAAATGGGCATAGACCCCTCAAGGATTAAACCCACAAAGACGACCTTTAAAGGCGTCATACCAGGTGTAGAGGCCAACTGTACAGGCTCAGTTACACTAGAAGTGGTCTTCGGATCCCCGGGTAACTTCCGAAGCGAGGAGTTAATCTTCGACATAGTCCCGTTCCGCAGCGGCTATCACGCACTGCTCGGACGAACCACATTTGCAAAGTTCAATGCGGTGCCGCACTACGCATATCTCAAGCTCAAGATGCCAGGCCCTCGAGGAGTCATTACGGTCAACGGAGGAGCACACGGCGGCTCTCGCGGCGGAAGTACAAAGCAACCTCTTAAGGCAATTCTCGAGTCCGATTATTAAACGTCTGGACACCACGAAGCGCGCCCGGAGTAACCTACAACAGGACCGCCCGGCACGTTCCGAGCACGTGTAGCAATCCGTCCCCAACCCCAGCCCTCGCGACATTGCGAAACCAGTACTATGTGTACATAATTACGCTCTGGAAATACCATGGGTATAGGGGGAGGGGCACGACCATGACAGGCCCAGAATGCGGCTCAACCGCACCAGGGGCTCCCGATTGTGTAATTCTTTTTCTTACTTTCAGGACTCCTTTATCAAGAAGCCCTGTCCGGCAGTAGAATCGCCGAACACACGATGCAACAGCCAGGGAAGCAGAATGCTACGTCGAATGTCCAGGTGGTCTCTATAACGAGCAGTATACTTGTTTTACATATCATCCCGCAGCTCGCTCCTGGAGGGGGACATGTCAAATAGTCCTGCCCCTTGCTTATCGCACTATTTGTATCATTCTGCTTTTACCACAACTTTTTTAATGAACAATGCACAGCTTTTGCCTATTATTGCATTCCTTTTTCTTATATATATATGTTCACTTATGACATATTGCATATGTATGCTTTGGTATGGACAAATACACCAGGGGCTTAAGTACCCCAAAATATGGTGTGATAAGTTCGAACACTTTCACAAGTGAGGCACCCCGAACTTATAGCATTATATGCATCGGCTCCGAATCATGTCTTGGGTCAATAGTTGGGTTTGCCCGGCTCCCATGTTTTGGTACCTTACGTTCCGTTATATCGGCTAAGGTAGCGCTGGGAGAACCACTGCGATTGTGCCCCGGTTGAGATGGGTTGAGCACCTCAGTGGAGAAAGCTAAAACTGACCGTCATGATAGGGCGAGAGCCGGTCGCTGTTCGAGAGGTTCTTCGAGTCCCTAAAGACTTATGCCGCTTTGAGTGAGGAGCCAGCTTTGTCCGGCCCAGGCGTGGATAGCGCCCCGAAATCAGTCTTCCGAATACTAGGGGCTTCGCCGAAATTTAAAATTATAGAATTCTATGGCTAAGTGAGAGTGTTCAAGCATTATAGTCCGGTTGCCTTGTTTGTTGCGTTGAGCGCCTCCCTCGAAGGACCCAAGAATGGGAACAAGAGCGCTCAAGTTTATCCCGAACACCCCAGCACTCGCGGCAAGGGGGCATAAGCCGACGACTCGCAATCTCTCAAATTTAATAAACGGCCGCACAGAAGGTAATATTTTAAAACTACAAGCGTTGCTTAGCGCAGATGAACAAGTTTTCAAGCGCACAGGATAACAAATGCGAGTTTACTCAAAAAAATACATCTTTGGAGCATTCACCTGCTATAAGGCGGGCACCCTTCAGGACGCCCGCATAATACATCTCGGGCTTGCGATACTCCCTGCCCGGCGGTGGAGCGTCCGTAACAAGCTTCTCAGCGTCCATCTTCCCCCAGTGCACTTCAGCACGGGCAAGGGCCCTACGGGCACCTTCGATATAGGCGAAGTGCTTGACGACTTCAATCCATGGGCAGGCGTCCACCAGCCTCCTCACCAGCATGAAGTAGCTCCCAGGCATGGGCTCCTCAGGCCACAGCCGAACTATGAGGCCCTTCATGGCCTGTTCGGCCACCTTATGGACCTCGACCAGCTGCTTCAGCTGGTCGCTCAAGGGCACCGGGTGTCTGGCCTCAGCATACTGAGACCAGAACACCTTCTCCGTCAAGCTCCCCTCCTCGGCCCGGTAGAATGCGGCAGCATCGGACACACTGCGGGGCAGATCTGCGAATGCTCCTGGAGAGCTCCGGATTCGGGTAAGTAACAAGTAATTCACTTTCACGTGCTTGCTTTGCATGAAGAATGCCTTACCCGCCACTATCTTCTTCATTGCCTCAATCTCCTGGAGGTCTTTCTGGGCTTCGGCCTTAGCGGCTTTGGCGCTCTCTAGAGCCGAGGCAAGCTCGGACTCTCGAGTCTTTGAGTCACGCTCCAAACTCTTGTGTTTTTCCACGAGAGCCTGGAGCTCTTGCCGCACCTCTGCCACACGCGCCTCCTGCTTCTC
This sequence comes from Triticum aestivum, assembly GCF_018294505.1. Classification (NCBI taxonomy): domain Eukaryota; kingdom Viridiplantae; phylum Streptophyta; class Magnoliopsida; order Poales; family Poaceae; genus Triticum; species Triticum aestivum. Next base: position 391,089,280 of record NC_057804.1, on the reverse strand, counting down.
TCAGTCGGTGCGCTCCGCGGACGCATTGCTTTCGGCCTTGGACACCGCATCCTTCAGGGTCGCTGCCTCGTTCATGGCCCCTACAATTCTCACGTTATTCCTGCTATTTTTTGCAACCACATATTTTATATACTTCCATAAGGTATTACTTACCTTCCTTGTCCTTGAGCTGCTTTTTGGCAAGGCCGAGCTCGTTCTCGGACCGCTCGAGGCTCTGCTTCAATGCATCGACCTCCGCAGTCAGTGCGGGAGAGGTCAGCAGCGCAGCCTGCATTCCCCATATTGACATACTTATGTTAGACTCCTGCATACATTTTTTTAGATCCTTAGTTCGGCTTTTCTTTCCGAACACCAAACTGAGCATCAGGGGATACTGTCTATATGTTAATATTTTTACATATCTTAAATACATACCTCAAAGCCTGTTAGAAGGCTGGCACAGGCTTCGGTCAGCCTACTCTTGGCGGACTGAACATTCTGGATCACCACACTCATAACAGTGCGGTGCCCCTCGTCGATGGAGGCGCCGTTAAGCGCCTCCAGCAAATTATTCGGTGCCTCCGGTTGGACGAAGGTCACCCGTGTCATAGTCTCGCCCTTCTTATGAAGGGGTCGCCTGCCGGACTCCGGAACCACTGTAGGTTCCGGTGTGGAGTCCGACCCAGGGCCCGACTTAGAGCCCTTTGGGGTTTGATCCCCCTTATGCCCGGAGTCCGGGAGGTTGCCTTGTGGCGCCTCCGGGACCTCCTCCTCCTGGCTAGGCTCCTTTTGGGACCCCATCTCGGCATCGTCCGCAGCGCGAGGAGAGGAGGCGGCCGGAAGTGAAGTACTATTCACGTCCAACGGAGCCAGGGAGCCACTCGTTGAAGTGTCGAGCCCATCCTTGGGCGGGCTGCAGGGTTGTACTCGGCGTCAGGAGACTCTATATGACAAGCGAAAGGCCATGAGTTATTCTGGTATTCGGATACTTACGATGTCGCCGGGGGCTTATCCCTTGGTGGCCACTCCTCTTCGCCGTCGTCGGCGTTGGTGGAGAAGTCCGGAGGAAGGGTCCTTTCCTTCTTGGACCCTCTGGCCTCCCCAGTTGGGGCGGCCTTCCTTTTCTTCTCTCTCCCCCTGGGGGAGAGGCCTCTTTTTCCTCCTTCTCGTCTTCAGGGAGGAGCCGGCCTCAGAGTTATCGGACAATGAGTCCGATAACACCTGGCGCCAGTTCCCGTGGTCTTCTTCTCTGGCACCACGTGAGGTGCCGAAACCAGCAGCCCCGTCAATCGGGCGTCCGCTGGGTCTTCTGGCAAAGGAGCCGGACAGTCGATCTGTCCGGACTTCTTCTGCCAGTCCTGTCAAAGGAACGGGAGCTTAGATCCCGCATAGAGTCAAACTATGAGAAACAAATATCCTATGATGGGCAGAATGAACTTACCGCATTGGCTTGGCGTTTCGTGCAGAATCCGCAATCCTCGGTAGTGGGAGGGTGAACCTCGGAGCCCTTGAATAGCACCTTCTAGGCATCTTCGTGTGTTGTGTCGAAAAGCCTGGACAAAGTTTGGTGCTGGGCCGGGTCGAATTCCCACAGGTTAAAGGCCCGTCGTTGACACGGGAGGATGCGGCGGAAGAGCATGACCTGGACTACAGTGATGAGTTTAACCTTCTTTTCCATCAGGTTTTGGGCGCAGGTTTGGAGTCCGGTCACCTCTTCCAAATTACCCCACGACAGGCCCGTCTCTTTCCAAGAGGTGAGCCGTGTGGGGATGCCAGATCAGAATTCGGGAGCCGCTGCCCATTTAGGGTCGTGCGGCTCGGTGATGTAGAACCACCCCGATTGCCACCCCTTGATGGTTTCCACAGAGGAGCCCTCAAGCCATGTGACATTGGGCATTTTCCCCACCATGGAGCCTCCGCACTCTGCTTGGCAGCCGGCCACCACCTTTGGCTTGACATTGAAGGTCTTCAGCCATAAGCCGAAGTGGGGCTGGATGCGGAGGAAGGCCTCGCACACGACGATAAACGCCGAGATGTTGAGGATGAAATTCGGGGCCAGATCGTGGAAATCCAGGCCGTAGTAGAACATGAGCCCCCGGACAAATGGGTGAAGTGGAAAACCTAGTCCGCGGAGGAAGTGGGTGAGGAACACCACCCTCTCATGGGGCCTAGGGGTGGGGATGAGCTGCCCCTCATCCGGGAGCCGATGCGCGATGTCGCTGGACAAGTATCCGGCCTTCCTCAACTTTTTGATGTGCCCCTCTGTGATGGAGGAGGCCATCCACCTGCCTCCCGCTCCGGACATGACTAGAGAAGGTTGAGGTGGGAAGTGCGGGCTTGGGTGTTGGAGCTCGAGTGCGCGGAGATGGATAAGCAAAGGAGGAAGAAGGCGTAAATGGAAAGAGTGGATCCTTATCCCCTTATATGGGCGGACGAAGCTATGCGTCCCCACCAGCCTGGTAAAACTCGCTTATCTCCCAAGCACCGTAATCAATGGCATGGTTGGGTTACCCACGCCCGTATTGATGAGAATCCCGGAATAAGGGGACACGATCTCTGCTTTGACAAGACGTGCCAAGGAAACCACCTCGCTAAACGCGCTGAGGTGGGACAATAAAACGAATAAAGGCTTGGTTGCGGTGTGGTGTCACGCCACGGAATACGTCAGCAGATTGAATTTGTGAAAATATTATTCTCTCTACGGTGGTATGTGGAACTTATTTTGCAGAGCCGGACACTATCCTTGTGTTCAAAATCTTCTATGAAGTATTCGGACGAGGAACCCGCCTTGCAATGTCGAAGACAATATGCGCGCCAGACTCGTCATCATTGAAGCCTGGTTCAGGGGCTACTGAGGGAGTCCTGGATTAGGGGGTGTCCGGATAGCCGAACTATCACCTTTGGCCAGACTCCTGGACTATGAAGATACAAGATTGAAGACTTCGTCCCGTGTCCAGATGGGACTTTCCTTGGCGTGGAAGGCAAGCTTGGCGATACGGATATGTAGATCTCCTACCATTGTAACCGACTCTGTGTAACCCTAACCCTCTTCGGTGCCTATATAAACTGGAGGGTTTTAGTATGTAGGACGAACAACAATCATACCATAGGCTAGCTTCTAGGGTTTAGCCTCTCCAATCTCGTGGTAGATCTACTCTTGTACTACCCATATCATCAATATTAATCAAGCAGGAGTAGGGTTTTACCTCCATCGAGAGGGCCCGAACCTGGGTAAAAACATCGTGTCCCTTGTCTCCTGTTACCATCCGCCTAGACGCACAGTTCGGGACCCCCTACCCGAGATCCGCTGGTTTTGACACCGACACCAGCATAGTTAGAGTCTGAATATCCAATGAGATCAAATGAAGAGCCCTTGGTATACCATAATCCAAGTGTTGGTGTGTGAGCTAAGTATCGAAGAATATGCTTTCACAGCCTTATGGTGTGATTCCTTCGGTGTAGCTTGAAATCGGGCACACATGCAAACACTAAGCATAATGTCTGGCCTAGATGCACATAGGTACAGTAAAGAACCAATCATGGAGCGTTATAACTTTTGATCGAAGTCCTTACCATTTTCATTAGTGCATAGATGGCCATTTGTGGGCATTGGAATTTTGACCCCTTTGCAATCTTGCATGCCCAATTTCCTCAATACGTCCTTGAAGTATTTCTCCTGAGATGTGAATATTCCATTGTGCTATTGATGAATTTGAAGACCTAAAAAGAATTTCAACTCTCCCATCATAGACATTTGATATTCTTCACTCATCATATAGGCAAATTCATCACTATAGCGTTGGTCAGTACAACCAAAAATGATAACATCAACATATATTTGGCACACAAACAATTCATCATCATAAGATTTAGTGACAAGAGTTGGGTCGAGTGGACCGGGTTTGAAGCATTTCTTCATGAAGAATTCCTTCAAAGTATCATACCACGCCCGAGGGGCTTGCTTGAGGCCATATAGGGCCTTGTTGAGTCTGAAGACTTTGTCGGGATTCTTTGGATCTTCAAAACCTGGGGGTTGAGCAACATATACTTCTTCCTCAAGCTTACCATTGAGGAATGCACTTTTCACATCCATTTGATATAAAGTGATATTATGATGGTTAGCTTAAGCAAGTAATATGCGAATAGCCTCAAGTCTAGCAACATGTGTAAAAGTTTCATCGAAATCAATACCCTCAACCTGTGTGTAGCCTTGAGCTACAAGCCGTGCCTTATTCCTCACCACAAGGCCATTTTCATCTTGCTTGTTGCGGTAGATCCATTTTGTGCCAATGATGTTGTGCTTGCGAGGATCTGGACGTTTGCCCAGTTCCCAGACATTGTTGAGCTTGAATTAATGTAATTCTTCTTGCAAAGCTTGAATCCACTCAGGCTCCAGAAATGCTTCATCTACCTTAGTGGGCTCTGTGATAGAGACAAAAGCAAAGTGCCCACAAAAGTTATATAAATGTGAAGCCTTTGAGCGAGTGAGAGGACCTGGTGCACGAATATCATTGATGATCTTCTCGACTTGCACTTCATTTGCAATGCGAGGATGAGTGGGTTGTCTTCGAGGAATTTGATCTGCATTTTCTTCTGGAGCATTTTCCTCAGCACCATTTTCTTCAGGTGCGCCAGCTTGATGTTCATCATGTTCTAGAATGAATTCTTCAGTAGGAATGACATCCTCAGTAGCCTTGAACTTGATAGAATCCTCAGGTGCTGGTTCATCTATCACAGAAGGTAGGTGCTCTCTTTGCGAGCCATTAGTTTCATCGAACCGCACATCTACAGTTTCAACAACCTTGTGAAGAACATTGTTTAAGACTCTGTAGGTGTGCGAGTCCTTTCCGTAACCAAGCATGAAACCCTCATGTGCTTTCGGTGCAAATTTAGAATTGTGATGAGGATCTTTAATCCAACATTTAGCACCGAAGACTTTGAAGTAACTTACATTGGGTTTCTTGTCAGTGAGGAGTTCATAGGGAGTCTCCTTGAAGAATTTGTGAAGATATACTGTGTTGATGATGTGGCAAGCGGTATCAATTGCATCAATCCATAACCGACGAGGTGTTTTGTATTCATCAAGCATAGTGCAAGCCATTTCAGCGAGGGTTCTGTTCTTGCGCTCCACAATGCAATTCTGTTGAGGAGTATAAGGAGTAGATAACTCATGAGTAATACCAAGTTCATCAAGATAGCCATCAAGACCGGAATTCTTGAACTCAGTCATGTGATTTGTACATCCACTATCGAGGACCCACTCAATGGCTTTGGGTTGATCATCCTGCAGATGAATTAGTGCATCTTACAAACTCATATACTTCATCAGTGAAGAATATGACATCAGTATCATCAGGTCAATTTCATCAAGAAATTAGAACAGATAATCAATATGAGGACGTAAGAAATGAAGGTTCATTTCATCATGATTAGCCTGCATCCTATCAGGCACTGTTCAGGTCTCCAGCAAATTCTTCAGTCGTTTTGAGCACGACTGGAGACCTGACCCTGCATAAGAGATTAGTTATTTTTATTCACCACCCACATCTGGAGGGGTGGCAAAGAATTCATCACTCTGCAAGCACCATATGAGAAAGGTGGCATGGACGCCAGTCCACTTCATTTCACATAAGAGGGGTTAGGGTAAGCATATGAATAAACAAAGAAATCCTTCGAGGACTTATGAACATAATGATTTGAAGAATAATGCACATATTCATAGCCCTTAGCTCTACCCTGCGAAACAGAAGGGTTAGTACGATGATGATCTACGAGGACTTTGATCCTTTTGAGGAATTTGATCCACGTGAGGAATTTGGTCCACCTGAGGACTTGGATCCATCTGAAGAATTTGGTTCATATGAAGAATTTGATCTAGAGTTCCTTTTCTTCACAGGTGGTGTCATGAGGACATTCACCTGAAGACTTTCAAGGCAACTGTTGGGAACCCAAATTTTCTTCATAGGAGAACTGTTCCTGCAGTTAGTCCCAACATATCTAGCAAATACTTCACCATTCTGATTTTTGAACAGTTTATAGTTAGAGTCAAATGACTCATCAGAAGAATGAGGAGATTCACATGTAAAGCCAGATAAGTTGGATGGGTCAACTGGAGGTCCTTTTGCAGCAACCCATGAGGTTTTGGGATACTGCTCAGGCTTCCAATATGTTCCATCAGCATTGAATTTCCTCTCAAAGGCAATACCCTCTTTCCTAGGGTTTCTGTTGAGGATCTGCTTTTTGAGCACATCACAAAGAGTCTGATGCCCTTTGAGGCTTTTGTACATGCCTGTCATGTACAATTCCTTCAGCCCTGCATCATCAGTGATACTTGCATTGTCCTCAGATGAGGAATTAGTGACAGCAGAGACATATGAAGAATTTGTAGCATTAGAAGCATTTGAACATTCAGCTGAAGAATTAGCAGTTTCACGTTCAATGCGCTTCAGACATGAATGAACAAATTCTTCCTGGGTAGCGCTGATTTGTTGAGCAAGTAATGAATCGCGCTCCTTTTGAAGATCTTCATAATCCACTCTTAGCTTTTCAAGATCTTGCTTTCTTTGAAGAGATTCAGAAGAAAGTTTCTCATGATCAGACAAGAGAGAATTATGATGATCTTGAAGGGCGTCAAACTTGGATTGAAGTCTCTGAAGACTCTCAGCCAATGCTTTTGACTGATCCATTTCTTCAACCAACATATCATCGCTCTTATTAAGCATGTATTGATTTTTTTCCAAAGCTCTTTGTTGTTTAGTTGCAAGGGAAGCAAGTTTGACATAGCTGGGGCCAAATTCATCACCTGATTCATCATCACTAGATTCATAAAGGTAGCATTCAGTTACCTTGGCACCCTCTGCCATGAGGCACGGTGAAGAGGATGACGATTCAGGTGTGAAAGTCATCTCTTTAAGAGAATCCTTGTAATCCTCAAACCAAGGATCATGACGAGTATGATGACCTTCATAGACCTCAGAAAGCTGGTCCCAGATTAGCTTTGCGTGATTGAGGTGCATGACGTTCCTGAACTGATTTTAGGACAGACAGGAGCAGATGACATCCTTTGCCATGAGGTTCAGTAGAGTGTACTTGCGAAGGTCATCAGCCTCCGCCATCTTGCACAGATATGTAAGACAAATCTCAGTGACGGTCCACGGTTTGCTGCCCATAGCCATGAGTCGCTTCTTCATCATGGCCTTCCAATGGGGATACTCATGACCGTCAAAGATGGTGCAGGATACGTTCCTCAATCCTGCAGTCGACATAACTAAACTCTAGGCGGTTAAACCAAAATCACACAGAACAAGGGAGTACCTTGCTCTGATACCAATTGAAAGTGTGTTATATCGGCTAGAGGGGGGTGAATAGTAGATTTTTATGAATTCTTCAATGAGGAATTTGCTAGTGAGGAAATTCCTAAATGAAGAACTACTTGCAGCGGAATAAGTACTCAGAAAGGAACATAACAGAACACAAGCATAGTCATCATGATGAAATGAAGACAAGCACAGCGTACAGAAAGCGTAAACACATGATAACACAAGAAAGAAGACGGACAGACTAAAGAAATAGAACTGAGGAAATTGAGAAAGTCTTCAGTCAATGTCTTCAGACAGATATGAACAGGCACACAACAACATACATGAGGAAATGAAAGAGTTGAGGAGATAGAACCAGTTAGCTCAGTGAAGACAATGATTTGGTAGACCAGTTCCAACTGCTGTCTCAGTTGTACATCTGGTTGGAGAGGTTGAGTATTTAAACTCAAGGACACATAGTCCCGAACACACAGTCCTCATTGTATTCTCCTTGCGCTAAGGTCACACAGACCTCGCCTAATCACTCGTGGTAAGTCTTCAGGTGACTTCCGAACCTTCACAAACTCGGTCACTCGGCGATCCACAATTCCTCTTGGATGCTCTAGACCTTGACGCCTAACCGTCTAGAAGAAGCACAGTCTCCAAAGGGAAGAAGCGTCAGATCCATGCAGGATCAATCTCTTCAGTGATGCTCAATCACTTTGGGTTTGTAGGTGTTGGGTTTTTGGGTTTTTCTCACTTGATGATTTTTGCTCAAAGTCCTCGGAGGATGGGATGCTCACAATCGACAAGTGTCAGTTTCTCTCGGAGCAGCCAATCAGCTAGTGGTTGAAGGGGCGGCTATTTATAGCCTAGGGAGCAGCCCGACATGATAATACATAAATGCCCTTGTCTGATATGACCGTTAGGTGGGTAGATATTTTGGAATTGCTGGCGCATAGCACAGCAACGGTCGGAATTTTGACTATCAAAATCCTCAGGGCTATCATGTTCCTCACTGTGTAGGCAATTCACACTGGTGAATTCTTAACTCCTCATTCAGAACAAATTCCTCAGAGACCAGAAGAACTTTGCATCTGTCACTGAAGAATATGACTAAACTGTATGAGATTTCCAATGGCTTCACTCGAAGGGATTGGTAGGTGTAGGATTTTGAGTTGAGCATCACATGGAAATTTTTCCTTAGTATTTCCTTGACCCCCTTTAACAGTACGGTGTTTCCTATGACTCAAGAAAGAGAAAATGAAACTATAAAAACAAAAGTCTTCACGCTTTATGTTCCTTGAATGAATACCAAGTCTTCGAGGTCACACCCATTTCTTCACTTTCAAAGTCTTCAGAAAGTCTTCAGAAAGTGTTCAAAAATCCAAAGTCTTCAGTCAAAGAACTTCATTTTTAGGGGTCGACTTTCTCTGTAAATATCAAACTCCTCATAGACTTATATACCTGTGAACACTCACAAACGCATCAGTCCCTTAACCTATAAGTCTTCAATACACCAAAATCACTAAGGGGCACTAGATGCACTTACAGAGTTCAGGCTCTTCATATAGACAACGAGCACCTTCAGGTGGAGGACTGAATTGCAGGGCATGAAGCAATTCAGAGGCTGGTGCCTTGTAGTGAGTGTTTTCGGTCATCCAGTCCAACACCCAAGAGTTGATATCATCAGCATCACCTGTGATATGCAGCATTGCGTAGAACTGAAGAATAAGCTCTTCATTCCAATCAACTATGTCTGAGCAAAAGTTGAGCAAGCCTGCATCATGAAGCATACTGAGGACTTGAGAGAAGCAAGGCATTGATTCCATGTCTACGTGAGGAATATGCTTGTGGTCGAAGACTTTGTCCTTATTGAAAAGGAGTGAAGAATAGAAATTGGCATGGTTGGCAGTCCAGAAACGCCTCCTTCTAAGACGAGCATTGTCATAAGGGTTGAATTCAGTGAAGAAAACATGCTCGCCGAAGAAGTCATCAGCCTTGAATTTCTGCTTCTTTGAGAAGGGATCCTTTGGCTTGGGCTGAGGAGTGTCAGTCAATTGCATCACCACCTCGGGAATCACAATCTCAGGATCCACAAACTGTGGAATTTCAGGATCTTCTTCAGCTGCAGCATGGGTCGTCAATTCTTCATTTACATTTTCTTCAGCACTAGTGGCTAGAATTTCTTCATGGACAGACGGGATTGCATGAGGTTCTTCAGATCCCATTTGTACTTCAGTAGAAGCAGGGGACTAAGGAATTGCTTGAAGTGGAGTGAACATTGGAGAGTTGGGGTGCTGACTTTCCCAAAAGTCATCATTTAGCACAGGTGTGGTACAACCAATGTCCACATCCTCATCTTCCATTTCTTCAACATCGGCCTCTTCAGCAATGAACTGAGGCATAGGCGAGGAGACAACTGGGGTTGAAGGGATTGCATCCGCTTCAATCTCTTCATCCAACTGCTCTGACGAAGCAGCAGAAGGATTCTCTTCATCTGATTCACTTGGAATCACATAATCTTCACCAAAAGGAACAAGGTCCTTTGATGGCATGAATGAGACAGGAACGACATCAATTGGGTTGTGAATTGAGCTTGTCAGAGGCTTCATCTTCTTCGGAGCTAAATAATATGATGAAGTTGATGCCTTCCTTTTCTTCACAGTTGCATGCTCTGCAGCCTTGGTCTTCTTCGCATCTGATGCAGATGGAAGGATCGGAGTTGGTGTAGGTGCAGGAGGAGCAGAGGACTTTGCTTCAGTTTCTTCAGGCACAACTGATGCAGTTGCCCTGACTTCTTCACTTTCTTCAGGCGCACCACTAGTGGATGCCCTCGCAATTTCTTCAGCGGCTGGAATGCAGTCATTAGCCCTGCTACTTTCATTTTCTTCAGCAACCTGATTTTCATCAGCAGTGCTGGCATGTTCTTCAGTAGGCTGAGCAGATGCTTCAACCGGAGTAACTTCAATGTGCACAGGAGCAGCAACACTTGAAGTGAATGTCTTCATCAGCTTGACGAACCGGACCTTGGTGCCCTTCCAATCAGCATAGTAGCGATTGAATTCATCACTCAGTTGCTTGATTTCATCTTGCAAGGCAACGAGTTGATTAGGGGTAAGAGTGAGGACATTATCCTTTAGGTAGCGTTGCTTCTTATACTACGCTTTCTTCAGTCCTCTTCCTTCTTCAACTTTCCACTTCTCTTCTACAATGAACACAGTCAAAACATGACTTTCACCAGGAGTGAGGTTCATCTCCGGCAGAGGCGTGTTTGGGTCCTTGTGCCATAAATCGATGAAGTCTAGGATCAACTTCGGATCCAGTAGCATTGGCACATTGCTGCCTTTGGCTCTAGCGGCCCTGGCCTGCCTGTCTCTGATGATTTCGGCAAGTTCTTGATCATCAGCCTCATCGTCATCAGAGGGCACTTGGAAGGCGACCGGCTTCTTGTGAGGACTTGGTCGAAGGCCTCGTCCAGCAATGGCCTTTTTCTTCAGAAGAGTGGGGCCAGCTGAGGAATTTGGTGCAGCTGAGGAACTTGCAGATGCTTCTGAGGCAATTGAGATGCCTGTAGTCCTTTCGCACGTGGCAAGATGCACAGGTGCAGAGGATTTAGTCGGAGCAGCTGAAGACTTTGTCAGAGCAGCTGAATACTTTGAAAGAGGAGCAGATTGACGAATTGGCTGTGAGGGCTTTGAAGAATCTGGCCGTGAGGGCATTGCTGAGGAACTTGGCCGTGAGGGCATTGAGGGTAAAGCACTTGGCTCATGCACAAGCTTCTTAGACATCGTCGTCTTCGGCTTACTAGCAGAGGCCTCAGCAGCGGTAGCAGCAGCAGCAGAATCTTCATTAAATTTCCTCACTGCTTCCTTTGCATGTTTGGCTAGTTTGGCCTAGCACTTTGCCCATTCATCCGGATAGTCCTCACCGTGCTTGAGGCTTGTGGGATCTGCCAATTGGCCAGGTGCCAATGGAGGTCTTGGGCATGGAGGGTTGAGAGTGAATTTCTTCATATACTTGGGAGTGACATATTTGTAGTCCCTCCATTCCCGTGCCCATCTCCTCTCAATCATTTGTATGCGCACCTTCCGCTGATTTTTGTCCTCCTTGGCAAATTTGGCCTCATCAGGAGTGAAGTAATCCTTGTATATGTCCTCAGGGATTTCGAAAGCAGTATTGACCTCAGGCCTCTTTCCACCCTTACTGTCAGCCATTTTCTTCAGCTGAGGAATATGAACAACTGAAGTTTCTGAAGAGGTGTGCAACTTTTCTTCGAGGAACGCTGCAAATGAGTTAAGTTGATGAGAACCTAGTGATTCAGTAGCGGACATTTGTACCTGTGGACAGAGTATAGTTGCGTGGAATTTGGAGAGGTCATATGCGTTCTCAGAAGGTTTTTCAAAAAGAATAGGTTTGAGGAATATGACCAGATGAGTCTTGAAGAATTTCACTAAGCGTTCTTTGTCTTAGGTTCCAGAGTTGCATAGATTGAAAATCCACACAATTGAGGAATCTTGAAGAAAATCATTGCTTAGAGAAACGAATCAAGAGCAGATGACATGTGAGGTGTTTAGTGTGTGAAGATTTGAAGAATAAACACCTTTGAAGATTTTCAAGAAAACATATGAATCAAAGAGGGCAGTAAAAGTAACTTTTAATTACCCTTGATGAAGAACACGACGAACTGGGAAGTGTAGATGTGAAGTTCGTCAGTTCAGATCTTCTACGCCCTAACTCGGTAGAGGAAGACTGCTACGACGGCGGCGGAGTGAAGAAATCCGCAACTGGCGCGAGTACGACGGTGACGAGGTCAAGGTAGTGAAGCTCTTCCTCACCGGCGGTGATGAAGTAGCGACAGCGCTAGGGTTTGCGAAGCTCTAGCGGGAGTGAGAACGAGCGGAGTAAAAACAAAGTGAGGAAGAGGCGGGGGTATTTATAGTGGGAGTGAAAAATTGTACGCCCGAGGAAATCGGACGAACGTGCCCCTGGCCCTTCTCATTCGCTTGACATGTGTCACCCACATACTGAGAGGTGGCGATCGTGTAAGATCGTGGGTGAATAGATAAGTATTATCATGGGATGCGGAACGGTTTGAGCGGCAAAGCCGAAAATTTAGATAAGATAAGTTAAAAGTTCCGTTCGCAATTTCTTCAGCTGTCAAGGACACAGTGAAGATTTTGAATGAGTTTCAAATAGAATGCACATGAAGAATTTGTGAACAGACTGGGTTGATTTTAGCATAGAGGGGGAAGGGTCCGATCGCATTCACTTAGCAGAAGAAATCAACCTGAAGAATTAGCTATAAGTGAATGTTGTAGAGGACATAAACTCATATATATATATATATATATATATGTATATATATATATATATGTATATAGTGATACTATTCATCACCCAGGGGGCAAAATAAGTTATTCCTCACCCGAGGTAATTTTACGATCGTTTCAAAAATAAATTACATTTGGAATACAAATAGTTAAATTCATATTGATTCACTATGCAAAGTTTGGCATGGGAAAAGAAAAATATAGGTCATAAGACAAAAAAAATCTTATTTTATGTATATTTTACACTCTATTTTTACGTCTGTAATTTTACATGACATAAAATATTTTTTACGGTGAATATATATTTTCTTACGCTCTCTTTTTACGTTTGAAATAAGAGAAAATTTACGGAACGTAAAATTACGGTTCATAGATATTAAAATAGCGGGGGGGGGGGGGTGAAGAATAACTATTCCTCACCCAGGGTGACGAATAGTCAATTATATATTCAAATGAAGAACAACGCCGGAAAGAGTGAAGACAATGCAAAGTTGAAGAATTTGAAAAACTGAGGAATTTCAAAACAAAGAAAAACTCAAATTGAAGATTTTCAACTTTGGTTGGTGGCGTAACCCACGGTATAAGAAAGCTGATTTCAGACACCGTGTACAATTGTCGTAGGGCTCTGAGAATCAATTTCTTCATTAATTTCTTCACACTTAGAGGGTTAGTCTTCATTGATTGAAGAAAAACGTTACTTCATGTGTTGCGCATCTAAGTCATCAAGTCAGCATAAGTGTTAGGATGTGTGTCCATTTGAGAGAACATTCGAAGATTCTAGGGTATTTACTTGCTAAATCTCTTCGCATCCAAGGGCTTAGTGAAGATATTGGCTAGCTGGTCTTCAGTGCTAACGTGGTCGATGGAGATGTCACCCTTCAACACATGATCATGAAGAAAATGATGACGAATCTGGATGTGCTTTGTCTTCGAGTGCTGAACTGGGTTATGAGCAATCTTGATAGTGCACTCATTGTCGCAGTAGATAGGCACATTCTTCACATTGATGCCATAGTAGTTGAGTGTTTGCATCATCCATAGTAATTGAGCACAGCATGATCCAGCAGCAATGTACTCAGCTTCTGCAGTGGAGAGTGATACGCAGTTCTGTTTCTTCGAGGACCAACAGACCAAAGATCGTCCGAGGAAATGGCATGTGCCTGACGTTGACTTGCGGTCCACATGATCACCAGCATAGTCAGAGTCTGAATATCCAATGAGATCAAACGAGGAGCCCTTGAGATACCATAGTCCAAGTGTTGGTGTGTGAGCTAGATATCGAAGAATATGCTTCACAGCCTTATGGTGTGATTCCTTCGGTGTAGCTTGAAATCGGGCACACATGCAAACACTAAGCATAATATCCGGCCTAGATGCACATAGGTACAATAAAGAGCCAATCATGGAGCAATATACCTTTTGATCGAAGTCTTTACCATTTTCATCAGTGCATAGATGTCCATTTGTGGGCATTGGAATTTTGACCCCTTTTCAATCTTGCATGCCGAATTTCCTCAATACATCTTTGAGGTATTTCTCCTGAGATATGAATATGCCATTGCACTGTTGACGAATTTGAAGACCTAAAAAGAATTTCAATTCTCCCATCATAGATATTTGATATTCTTCACTCATCATATACGCAAATTCATCACTGTAACATTGGTCAGTACAACCAAAAATGATATCATCAACATAAATTTGGCACACAAACAATTCACCATCATAAGATTTAGTGAAAAGAGTTGGGTCGAGTGAACCGGGTTTGAAGCCTTTCTTCATGAGGAATTCCTTCAAAGTATCATACCACACCCGAGGGGCCTACTTGAGGCCATACAAGGCCTTATTGAGTCTGAAGACTTTGTCAGGATGCTTTGGATCTTCAAAACCTGGGGGTTGAGCAACATATACTTCTTCCTCAAGCTTACCATTGAGGAATGCACTTTTCACATCCATTTGTTGTAAGATAATATCATGATGGTTAGCATAAGCAAGTAATATGCGAATAGCCTCTAGTCTAGCAACAGGTGCAAAAGTTTCATCGAAATCAATTCCTTCAACCTGTGTGTAGCCTTGAGCTACAAGCCATGCCTTATTCCTCACCAAGGCCATTTTCATCTTGCTTGTTGCGGTAGATCCACTTTGTGCCAATAATGTTGTGCTTGCAAGGATTTGGACATTTGACAAGTTCCCAAATGTTGTTGAGCTCGAACTGATGTAATTCTTCTTGCATAGCTTGAATCCACTTAGGCTCCAGAAATGCTTCATCTACCTTAGTGGGCTCTGTGATAGAGACAAAAGCAAAGTGCCCACAAAAGTTAGACAAATGTGAAGCTTTTGAGCGTGTGAGAGGACCTGGTGCTTCAATGTCATCGATGATCTTCTCGACTTGCACTTCGTTTGCAATGCAAGGATGAGCGGGTTGTCTTCGAGGAATTTGATCCACATTTTCTTTAGGAGCATTTTCCTCAGCACCATTTGCTTCAGGTGCGCTAGCTCGACGTTCATCATGTTCTGGAATGAATTCTTCAGCAGATTCTTTGGTAGGAATGACATCTTCAGTAGCCTTGAACTTGATAGATTCCTCAGGTGCTGGTTCATCTAACACAGAAGGTAGGTGCTCTCTTTGTGAGCCATTTGTTTCATCGAACCGCACATCTACAGTTTCAACAACCTTGTGGAGAACGTTGTTGAAGACTTTGTAGGTGTGCGAGTCCTTTCCGTAACCAAGCATAAAACCCTCATGTGCTTTCGGTGCAAATTTAGAATTGTGATGAGGATCTCTAATCCAACATTTAGCATCGAAGACTTTGAAGTAAATAACATTGGGTTTCTTGTTAGTGAGGAGTTCATAAGCAGTCTTCTTGAAGAATTTGTGAAGATATACTCTGTTGATGATGTGGCACGCAGTAGCAATTGCCTCAATCCAGAATCAATGAGGCATCTTGTATTCATCAAGCATAGTGCGAGCCATCTCAACAAGAGTCCTGTTCTTGCGCTCCATGATGCCATTCTACTGAGGAGTATAAGGAGCAGATAACTCATGAGTAATACCAAGTTCATCAAGATAGTCATTAAGACCGGAATTCTTGAACTCAGTCCCATTGTCACTTATGATGTGCTTGATCTTCACACCAAAGTTTGTTGAAGCCCTCGAGGAAAATCGTTTGAAGACTTCCTGCACCTCATGTTTGTAAGTGACAATGTGCACCCATGTGTAATGAGAATAATCATCAACAATAACAAAGCCATATAGAGATGCATCATTTGTAACAGCAGAATAATGATTAGGGCCAAAAAGATCCTGTTGGAAATATGCCCTAGAGGCAATAATAAAAGTATTATTATATTTCATTGTTCATGATAATTGTCTTGTATTCATGCTATAACTGTATTATCCGGAAATCGTAATACACGTGTGAATACTTAGACCACACTATGTCCCTGGTAAGCCTCTAGTTGACCAGCTCGTTGTGATCAACAGATAGTCATGGTTTCCTGACTATGGACATTGGATGTAGTTGATAACGGGATCACATCATTAGGAGAATGATGTGATGGACAAGACCCAATCCTAAGCATAGCATAAAAGATCGTGTAGTTCGTTTTGCTAGAGCTTTGCAAGTGTCAAGTATCTCTTCCTTCGACCATGAGATCGTGTAACTCCCGGATACCGTAAGAATGCCTTGGGTGTACCAAACGTCACAACGTAACTGGGTGACTATAAAGGTACATTACAGGTATCTCCGAAAGTAGCTGTTGGGTTGACACGGATCGAGACTGGGATTTGTCACTCCGTATGACGGAGAGGTATCTCTGGGCCCACTCGGTAATGCATCATCATATTGAGCTCAATGTGACCAAGGTGTTGGACACGGGATCATGCATTACGGTACGAGTAAAGTGACTTGCCGGTAACGAGACTGAACAAGGTATTGGGATACCGACGATCGAGTCTCGGGCAAGTAACGTACCGATTGACAAAGGGAATTGCATACAGGGTTTGATCGAATCCTCGACATAGTGGTTCATCCGATGACAACATCGAGGAGCATGTGGGAGCCATCATGGGTATCCAGATCCCGCTGATGGTTATTGACTAAGAGAGTCTCGGTCATGTCTGCATGTCTCCCGAACCCGTAGGGTCTACACACTTAAGGTTCAGTTACGCTAGGGTTATAGGGATATGTATATGCAGTAACCCGAATGTTGTTCGGAGTCCCGGATGAGATCCCGGACGTCACGAGGAGTTCCGGAATGGTCCGGAGGTAAAGATTTATATATGGGAAGTCCTGTTTCGGGCATCGGGACAAGTTTCGGGGTTATCGGTATTGTACCGGGACCACCGGAAGGGTCCCGGGGGTCCACCGGGTGGGTCCACCTGTCCCGGGGGGCCACATGGGCTGTAAGGGGGTGCGCCTTGGCCTAATGGGCCAAGGGCACCAGCCCCACATAGGCCCATGCGCCTAGGGTTCAAGGGGGGCAAGAGTCCTAGGAGGGTAAGGCACCTCCTAGGTGCCTTGGGGGGAGGGAAAACCCCCCTTGGCCGCCGCACCCCCTAGGAGATTTGATCTCCTAGGGCCGGCCACCCCCCTTGGCACCCCTATATATAGTGGGGGGAGAGGAGGGACTTCATACCTGAACGCCCTGGCCTTTGGTTGCCTCCTTCTCCCTCCCCAACACCTCCTCCACCTCCATAGTGCTTAGCGAAGCTCTGCCGGAGTACTGCAGCTCCACCAACACCACGCCGTCGTGCTGCTGCTGGTGCCATCTCCCTCAACCTCTCCTCCCTTCCTTTCTGGATCAAGAAGGAGGAGACGTGGCTGTTCCGTACGTGTGTTGAACGCGGAGGTGCCGTCCGTTCGGCGCAGGTCATCGGTGATTTGGATCACGTCGAGTACGACTACATCATCACCTTGCAAGCTTCCGCACGCGATCTACAAGTGGTATGTAGATGCAAACTCTCTCCCTAGACTCGTTGCTTAGATGAACTCATAGATGGATCTTGGTGAAACCGTAGGAAAAATTTTAATTTTCTGCAACGTTCCCCAACAGTGGCATCATGAGCTAGGTCTATGCGTAGTTCTCTTTGCACGAGTAGAACACAACTTTGTTGTGGGCGTGGATTTTGTCATCTTACTTGCCTCTACTAGTCTTTTCTTGCTCAACGGTATTGTGGGATGAAGCGGCCCGGACCAACCTTACACGTACACTTACGTGAGACCGGTTCCACCGACTGACATGCACAAGTTGCATAAGGTGGCTGGCGGGTGTCTGTCTCTCCCACCTTAGTTGGAGCGGAATCGATGAACAGGGCCCTTATGAAGGGTAAATAGAAGTTGACAAAATCACGTTGTGGTGATTCGTAGGTAAGAAAACGTTCTTGCTAGAACCCAATTGCAGCCACGTAAAAGATGCAACAACAATTAGAGGACGTCTAACTTGTTTTTGCAGCGATTGATCATGTGATGTGATATGGCCAGAAGTTGTGATGAATGATGAATTGTGATGTATGAGATCATGTTCTTTGTAATAGGATTCACGACTTGCATGTCGATGAGTATGACAACCGGCAGGAGCCATAGGAGTTGTCATTATTTTTTGTATGACCTGCGTGTCATTGAATAACGTCATGTAAACTACTTTACTTTATTGCTAAACGTTAGTCATAGAAGTAGAAGTAGTCGTTGGCGTGACAACTTCATGAAGACACGATGATGGAGATCATGGTGTCAAGCCGGTGACGAGATGATCATGGAGCCCCGAAGATGAAGATCAATGGAGCTATATGATATTGGCCATATCATGTCACAACTATATAATTGCATGTGATGTTTATTATGTATTATGCATCTTGTTTACTTAGGACGACGGTAGTAAATAAGATGATCCCTTATAAAATTTCAAGAAGTGTTCTCCCCTAACTGTGCACCGTTGCTACAGTTCGTCGTTTCTAAGCACCACGTGATGATCGGGTGTGATGGATTCTTACGTTCACATACAACGGGTGTAAGACAGTTTTACACAGCGAAAACACTTAGGGTTAACTTGACGAGCCTAGCATGTGCAGACATGGCCTCGGAACACGGAGACCGAAAGGTCGAACACGAGTCGTATGGAAGATACGATCAACATGAAAATGTTCACCGACGATGACTAGTCCGTCTCACGTGATGATCGGACACGGGCTAGTCGACTCGGATCGTGTAACACTTAGATGACTAAAGGGATGTCTAATCTAAGTGGGAGTTCATAATTTGATTAGAACTTTATTATCATGAACTTAGTCTAAAACCTTTGCAAATATGTCTTGTAGATCAATGGCCAACGCTAATGTCAACATGAACTTCAACGCGTTCCTAGAGAAAACCAAGCTGAAAGATGATGGCAGCAACTATACGGACTGGGTCCGGAACCTGAGGATCATCCTCATAGCTGCCAGGAAACAATATGTCCTAGAAGGACCGCTAGGTGACGCTCCCGTCCCAGAGAACCAAGACATTATGAATGCTTGGCAGTCTCGCGCTGATGATTACTCCCTCGTTCAGTGCGGCATGCTTTACAGCTTAGAACCGGGGCTCCAAAAGCGTTTTGAGCATCACGGAGCATATGAGATGTTCGAAGAGCTGAAACTAGTTTTTCAAGCTCATGCCCGGGTCGAGAGATATGATGTCTCCGACAAGTTCTACAGTTGTAAGATGGAGGAAAACAGTTCTGTCAGTGAGCACATCCTGAAGATGTCTGGGTTGCACAACCGTATGACCCAGCTGAACATTAACCTCCCAGATGAGGCGGTCATTGACAGAATCCTCCAGTCGCTCCCACCAAGCTACAAGAGCTTTGTGATGAACTACAACATGCAGGGAATGGAAAAGACCATTCCTGAAGTGTTCTCGATGCTGAAGTCAGCAGAGGCTGAAATCAAGAAAGAACATCAAGTGTTGATGGTCAATAAGACCACTAAGTTCAAGAAGGGCAAGGGTAAGAAGAACTTCAAGAAGGACGGCAAAGATGTTGCCGCGCCTGGTAAGCCAGTTACCGGGAAGAAGTCAAAGAATGGACCCAAGCCTGAGACTGAGTGCTTTTATTGCAAGGGGAAGGGTCACTGGAAGCGGAACTGCCCCAAATACTTAGCAGATAAGAAGGCCGGCAACACCAAAGGTATATTTGATATACATGTGATTGATGTGTACCTTACCAGTACTCGTAGTAACTCCTGGGTATTTGATACCGGTGCCGTTGCTCATATTTGTAACTCACAGCAGGAGCTGCGGAATAAACGGAGACTGGCGAAGGACGAGGTGACGATGCGCGTCGGGAATGGTTCCAGAGTCGATGTGATCGCCGTCGGCACGCTGCCTCTACATTTACCTACGGGATTAGTTTTGAACCTTAATAATTGTTATTTAGTGCCAAGTTTGAGCATGAACATTGTATCTGGATCTCGTTTAATACGAGATGGCTACTCATTTAAGTCTGAGAATAATGGTTGTTCGATTTATATGAGAGATATGTTTTATGGTCATGCTCCGATGGTCAATGGTTTATTCTTAATGAATCTCGAGCGTAATATTACACATGTTCATAGTGTAGATGCCAAAAGATTTAAAGTTGATAACGATAGTCCCACATACTTGTGGCACTGCCGCCTTGGTCACATTGGTGTCAAGCGCATGAAGAAGCTCCATGCCGATGGACTTTTAGAGTCTCTTGATTATGAATCGTTTGACACGTGCGAACCATGCCTCTTAGGTAAAATGACCAAGACTCCGTTCTCCGGAACAATGGAGCGAGCAACCAACTTGTTGGAAATCATACATACCGATGTGTGCGGTCCAATGAGCGTTGAGGCTCGCGGAGGATATCGTTATGTTCTCACTCTCACAGATGACTTGAGTAGATATGGGTATGTCTACTTAATGAAACACAAGTCTGAGACCTTTGAAAAGTTCAAGGAATTTCAGAATGAGGTGGAGAATCAACGTGACCGAAAGATAAAATTCTTACGATCAGATCGTGGAGGAGAATACTTAAGTCACGAATTTGGTACACACTTAAAGAAATGTGGAATCGTTTCACAGCTCACGCCGCCTGGAACACCTCAGCGAAACGGTGTGTCCGAACGTCGTAATCGCACTCTATTGGATATGGTGCGGTCTATGATGTCTCTTACCGATTTACCGCTATCATTTTGGGGATACGCTCTAGAGACAGCTACATTCACTTTAAATAGGGCACCGTCTAAATCCGTTGAGACGACACCGTATGAATTATGGTTTGGAAAGAAACCTAAGCTGTCGTTTCTAAAAGTTTGGGGATGCGAAGCTTATGTCAAGAAACTTCAACCTGAAAAGCTCGAACCCAAGTCGGAAAAATGCGTATTCATAGGATACCCTAAGGAAACTATAGGGTATACCTTCTACTTAAGATCCGAAGGCAAGATCTTTGTTGCCAAGAACGGATGCTTTCTGGAAAAAGAGTTTCTCTCGAAAGAAGTAAGTGGGAGGAAAGTAGAACTCGATGAAGTACTACCTCTTGAGCGGGATAGTGACGCAGCACAGGAAACCATTCCTGTGATGCCCACACCAACTGAAGAGGAAAACCATGATAATGATCAAGGTACTTCGGATCAAGTTACTGCTGAACTTCGTAGGTCCACAAGGACACGTTCCGCACCAGAGTGGTACGGCAACCCTGTCCTGGAAATCATGTTGTTAGACAACAATGAACCTTCGAACTATGAAGAAGCAATGACGGGCCCGGATTCCAACAAATGGCTTGAAGCCATGAAATCCGAGATAGAATCCATGTATGAAAACAAAGTATGGACTTTGACAGACTTGCCCGATGATCGGCGAGCGATAGAAAACAAATGGATCTTTAAGAAGAAGACGGACGCGGATGGTAATGTTACCATCTATAAAGCTCGACTTGTCGCTAAGGGTTATCGACAGGTTCAAGGGATTGACTACGACGAGACATTCTCTCCCGTAGCGAAGCTAAAGTCCGTCCGAATCATGTTAGCAATTGCCGCATACTATGATTATGAGATATGGCAGATGGACGTCAAAACAGCATTCCTTAACGGGCATCTTAAGGAAGAATTGTATATGATGCAGCCGGAAGGTTTTGTCGATCCTTAGAACGCTAACAAAGTATGCAAGCTCCAGCGATCCATTTATGGACTGGTGCAAGCATGTCGGAGTTGGAACATTCGCTTTGATGAGATGATCAAAGCGTTTGGGTTTATGCAGACTTATGGAGAAGCCTGCGTTTACAAGAAAGTGAGTGGGAGCTCTGTAGCATTTCTCATATTATATGTAGATGACATACTCCTGATGGGAAATAATATAGAATTTCTGGACAGCATTAAGGCCTACTTGAATAAGTGTTTTTCAATGAAGGACCTTGGAGAAGCTGCTTATATATTAGGCATCAAGATCTATAGAGATAGATCGAGACGCCTCATAGGTCTTTCACAAAGTACATACCTTGATAAGATTTTGAAGAGATTCAGAATGGATCAGTCCAAGAAGGGGTTCTTGCCTATGTTACAAGGTATGAGACTGAGCTCAGCTCAGTCACCGACCACGGCAAAAGATAAAGAAGAGATGAGTGTCATCCCCTATGCTTCAGCCATAGGATCTATTATGTATGCCATGCTGTGTACCAGACCCGATGTAAACCTTGCCGTAAGTTTGGTAGCAAGATACCAAAGTAATCCCGGCAAGGAACACTGGACAGCGGTCAAGAATATCCTGAAGTACCTGAAAAGGACAAAGGACATGTTTCTCGTTTATGGAGGAGACGAAGAGCTCGTCGTAAAGGGTTACGTCGACGCTAGCTTCGACTCAGATCCGGATGACTCTAAGTCACAAACCGGATACGTGTATATGTTGAATGGTGGAGCAGTAAGCTGGTGCAGCTGCAAGCAGAGCGTCGTGGCGGGATCTACGTGTGAAGCGGAGTACATGGCAGCCTCGGAGGCAGCACATGAAGCGATTTGGGTGAAGGAGTTCATCACCGACCTAGGAGTCATACCCAATGCGTCGGGGCCGATCAAACTCTTCTGTGACAACACTGGAGCTATTGCCCTCGCAAAGGAGCCCAGGTTTCACAAGAAGACCAGGCACATCAAGCGTCGTTTCAACTCCATCCGTGAAAATGTTCAAGATGGAGACATAGAGATTTGCAAAGTGCACACGGATCTGAATGTCGCAGATCCGCTGACTAAACCTCTCTCGCGTGCAAAACATGATCGACACCAGAACTCTATGGGTGTTCGATTCATCACAATGTAACTAGATTAGTGACTCTAGTGCAAGTGGGAGACTGTTGGAAATATGCCCTAGAGGCAATAATAAAAGTATTATTATATTTCATTGTTCATGATAATTGTCTTGTATTCATGCTATAACTGTATTATCCGGAAATCGTAATACACGTGTGAATACTTAGACCACACTATGTCCCTGGTAAGCCTCTAGTTGACCAGCTCGTTGTGATCAACAGATAGTCATGGTTTCCTGACTATGGACATTGGATGTAGTTGATAACGGGATCACATCATTAGGAGAATGATGTGATGGACAAGACCCAATCCTAAGCATAGCATAAAAGAACGTGTAGTTCGTTTTGCTAGAGCTTTGCAAGTGTCAAGTATCTCTTCCTTCGACCATGAGATCGTGTAACTCCCGGATACCGTAAGAATGCCTTGGGTGTACCAAACGTCACAACGTAACTGGGTGACTATAAAGGTACATTACAGGTATCTCCGAAAGTAGCTGTTGGGTTGACACGGATCGAGACTGGGATTTGTCACTCCGTATGACGGAGAGGTATCTCTGGGCCCACTCGGTAATGCATCATCATATTGAGCTCAATGTGACCAAGGTGTTGGACACGGGATCATGCATTACGGTACGAGTAAAGTGACTTGCCGGTAACGAGACTGAACAAGGTATTGGGATACCGACGATCGAGTCTCGGGCAAGTAACGTACCGATTGACAAAGGGAATTGCATACAGGGTTTGATCGAATCCTCGACATAGTGGTTCATCCGATGACAACATCGAGGAGCATGTGGGAGCCATCATGGGTATCCAGATCCCGCTGATGGTTATTGACTAAGAGAGTCTCGGTCATGTCTGCATGTCTCCCGAACCCGTAGGGTCTACACACTTAAGGTTCAGTTACGCTAGGGTTATAGGGATATGTATATGCAGTAACCCAAATGTTGTTCGGAGTCCCGGATGAGATCCCGGACGTCACGAGGAGTTCCGGAATGGTCCGGAGGTAAAGATTTATATATGGGAAGTCCTGTTTCGGGCATCAGGACAAGTTTCGGGGTTATCGGTATTGTACCGGGACCACCGGAAGGGTCCCGGGGGTCCACCGGGTGGGTCCACCTGTCCCGGGGGGCCACATGGGCTGTAAGGGGGTGCGCCTTGGCCTAATGGGCCAAGGGCACCAGCCCCACATAGGCCCATGTGCCTAGGGTTCAAGGGGGGCAAGAGTCCTAGGAGGGTAAGGCACCTCCTAGGTGCCTTGGGGGGAGGGAAAACCCCCCTTGGCCGCCGCACCCCCTAGGAGATTTGATCTCCTAGGGCCGGCCACCCCCCCTTGGCACCCCTATATATAGTGGGGGGAGAGGAGGGACTTCATACCTGAACGCCCTGGCCTTTGGTTGCCTCCTTCTCCCTCCCCAACACCTCCTCCACCTCCATAGTGCTTAGCGAAGCTCTGCCGGAGTACTGCAGCTCCACCAACACCACGCCGTCGTGCTGCTGCTGGTGCCATCTCCCTCAACCTCTCCTCCCTTCCTTGCTGGATCAAGAAGGAGGAGACGTGGCTGTTCCGTACGTGTGTTGAACGCGGAGGTGCCGTCCGTTCGGCGCAGGTCATCGGTGATTTGGATCACGTCGAGTACGACTACATCATCACCTTGCAAGCTTCTGCACGCGATCTACAAGTGGTATGTAGATGCAAACTCTCTCCCTAGACTCGTTGCTTAGATGAACTCATAGATGGATCTTGGTGAAACCGTAGGAAAAATTTTAATTTTCTGCAACGTTCCCCAACATATCCATGTGAAGCAATTCAAATGGTCGAGTGGTAGTCATGATAGTCTTCGCTGGATGCTTGGCCTTTGTCATCTTCCCAGCTTCACAGGCTCCTCATAAGTGATCCTTGAGGAATTTGACATTCTCAATGCCAATGACATGCTTATTCTTCGCAAGCATGTGCAAATTTCTCATGCCAGCATGACCAAGTCGTCGATGCCATAGCCATCCTTCTGAAGCTTTTGCAAGTAGGCATACGGCCGCTTGTGGTCTTGTAGAGAAATCAACAATGTACAAGTCTCCTCTCCTAAAGCCTTCCAAGACTTTGGAATTGTCAGCTTCCATGATCACAAGACAATGATATTTGCCAAAGACAACAACCATATCAAGATCACAAAGCATTAAGACAGACATGAGGTTCTATCCTAAGGACTCGACAAGCATGAATTTCTCCATGTGTCGATCCTTTGAGATCGCAACCTTACCTAGACCCAATACCTGACTTTTGTCTTTGTCAGCGAAGATGATATGCTTCAGATGTGATGGTGATAACTGATCATCCATCAATAGATTCTTGTCACCAGTCATGTGATTTGTACATCCACTATCGAGGACCCACTCATTGGCTTTGGGTTGCTCATCCTGCAGATGAATTAGTGCAGCTTACAAACTCATATACTTCATCATTGAATAATATGACATCAATATCATCAGATCAATTTCGTCAAGCAATAGAACAGATAAACAGTAGGAGGACATGAGAAATGAGAATTCATTTCTTCATGATTAGCCTGCGTCCTTTCAGGCATTGTTCAGGTCTCCAGCAAATTCTTCAGACGTTTTAAGCACGTCTGGAGACCTGACCCTGCAGAAGAGATTAGTTCTTTTTCTTCACCACCCACATCTGAAGGGGTGGCAAAGAATTCATCACTCTGCGAGCACCATATGAGAAAGGTGGCATAGAAGCCAGTCCACTTTGTTTCACATAAGAGGGGTTAGGATAAGCATATGAATAAGCAGAGAAATTCTTCGAGGACTTATGAACATAATCATTAGAAGAATAATGCTCATATTCATATCCCTTAGCTCTACCCTACGAAACAGAGGGGTTAGCACGATGATGGTCATATGAGGACTGTGATCCTTTTCAGGAATTTGATCCACCTGAGGAATTTGGTCCGTATGAAGACTTGGATCCATATGAAGAATTTGGTCCATATGAAGAATTTGATCTGGAGTTCCTATTCTTCACAGGTGGTGTCATGAGGACATTCACCTGAAGACTTTCAAGGCAACTTTTGGGAACCCAGATTTTCTTCATAGGGGAACCGTTCCTGCAGTTAGTGCCAACATATCTAGCAAATACTTCACCTTTCTGATTTTTCAACAGTTTGTAGTTGGAGTCAAATGACTCATCAAAAGAATGAGGAGATTCACATGTAAAGCCAGATAAATTGGATGGATCAACTGGAGGCCCCTTTGCAGCAACCCATGAGGTTTTGGGGTACTGCTCAGGCTTCCAATATGTTCCATTAGCATTGAGTTTCCTCTCAAAGGAAATACCCTCTTTCCTAGGGTTCCTGTTGAGGATCTGCTTTTTAAGCACATCACAAAGAGTCTGATGCCCTTTGAGGCTTTTGTACATTCCTGTCATGTACAATTCCTTCAACCCTGCATCATTAGTGATACTAGCAATGTCCTAAGATGAGGAATTAGTGATAGCAGAGACATGTGAAGAATTTGTAGCATTAGAAGCATTTGAACATTCAGGCGAAGAATTAGCAGATTCACGTTCAATGCACTTCAGACATGGAGGAACAAATTCTTCTTGAGTAGCGCTGATTTGTTGAGCAAGTCATGAATCGCGCTCCTTTTGAAGATCTTCATAATACACTCTTAGATTTTCAAGATCTTGCTTTCTTTGAAGAAATTCATAAGAAAGCTTCTCATGATCAGATAAGAGAGTGTTATGATGACCTTGAAGTTGTCAAACTTGGACTGAAGCATCTGAAGACTTTCAGCCAAAGCTTTCGACAGATCCATTTCTTCACCCAACATATCATTGCTCTTATTTAGCATGTATTCAACTTTCTCCAAAGCTCTTTGTAGTTTAGTGGCAAGGGAAGCAAGTTTGACATAGCTGGGGCCAAATTCATCACCTGATTCATCATCACTAGATTCGGAAAGGTAGCATTCAGTTACCTTGGCACCCTCTGCCATAAGGCATGATGAAAAGGATGATGATTAAGGTGCGAAAGTCTTCGCCTTGAGAGAATCCTTGTAATCCTCAAACCAAGGATCATGACGAGTATGATGACCTTCGTAGACCTCAGAGAGCCAGTCCCAGATTAGCTTCGTGTGATTGAGATGCATGACGTTCCTGAACTGATTTTGGGACAAACAGGAGCAGATGACATCCTTTGTTTTGAGGTTGAGTAGAGTGTACTTGCGAATGTCATCAGCCTCCGCCATCTTGTATAGATTGGTAAGACCAATCTCAGTGACGGTCCACAGTTCACTGTCCATAGCCATGAGTCGCTTTTTCATCATGGCCTTCCACCGAGGATACTCATGACCGACAAAGATGGGGCAGGATACGTTCCTCAATCATGCAGTCGGCATAAGTGAAACTCCAGGCGGTTAAACCAAAATCACATAGAACAAGGGAGTACCTTGCTCTGATACCAATTGAAAGTGCGTTATATCGACTAGAGGGGGGGTGAATTGGCAATTTTTATGAATTCTTCACTGAGGAATTTACTGGTGAGGAAATTCCTAAATGAAGAACTACTTCCAGCGGAATAAGTACTCAAAAGTAAATATAGCAGAAGGCATAGTCATCATGATGAAATGAAGACAAGCACATAGTATAGAAAGCATAAGCACATGATAACACAGGATGAAGACAGACAGACTGAAGAAATTGAACTGAGGAAATTGAGAAAGTCTTCACTCAAAGTCTTCAAACAGATATGAACAAGCACACAACAACAGAAATGAGGAAATGAATGAGTTGAGGAAATAGAACCAGTAAGCTTGGTGAAGACAATGATTTGCTAGACCAGTTCCAACTGCTTTGTCAGTTGTACGTCTCGTTGGAGCAGCTTAGTATTTAAACTCGAGGACACATCGTTCCGGACACACAGTCCTCACCGTATTCTCTTTGAGCTAAGGTCACACAGACCTCACCTAATCACTCGTGGTAGGTCTCTAGGTGACTTCCAAACCTTCACAGACTAGGTCACTCGGCGATCCACAATTCCTCTTGGATGCTCTAGACCATGATGCCTAACCATCTGGAAGAAGCACAATATTCAAAGGTAACAAGCGTCGGATCCACGGAGGATCAATCTCTTCAGTGATGCTCAATCACTTTGGGCTGTAGGTGTGTTGGGTTTGGGTTTTCCTCACTTGATGATTTTCGCTCAAAGTCCTCGGAGGATGGGATGCTCTCGAATGACAAGTGTCAGTTTCTCTCGGAGCAGCCAACCAGCTAGTGGTTGTAGGGGGCGGCTATTTATAGCCTAGGGAGCAGACCGACATGATAAGACATAAATGCGCTTCAATGATATGACCGTTGGGTGGGTATATATTTTGGGACAGCTGGCGCATAGCACAGCAACGGTCGGAAATTTGACTCTCAAATTCCTCAGGGCTATCATGTTCCTCACTGTGTAGGGAATCCATAGTCGCCAATTCCTAACTCCTCAATCAGAAAAAATTCCTCAGAGACCAGAAGAACTTCGTCTCTGTCACTGAAGAATATGACTGAACTGTATGAGATTTCCAATGGCTTCACTCGAAGGGATTGGTAGGTGTAGGATTTTGAGTTGAGCATCACATGGAAATTTTTCCTTAGTATTTCCTCGACCCCCTTTAACAGTATGGTGTTTCCTATGACTCAAGAAAGAGAAAATGAAACTACGAAGACAAAAGTCTTCACGCTTCATGTTCCTCGAATGAATGCCAAGTCTTCAAGGTCACACCAATTTCTTCACTTTCAAAGTCTTCAGAAAGTCTTCAGAAATCCAAAGTCTTCTATTGAAGAACTTCATTTCTAGGGGTCGACTTTCTCTGTAAATATCAAACTCCGCATAGACTTATAGACCTGTGTACACTCACAAACGCATCAGTCCCTTAACCTATAAGTCTTCAATACACCAAAATCACTAAGGGGCACTAGATGCACTTACAAGGGGCCTTCCCACTTTGGCGTCAACTTGTTTCAATTCTTGGCGGACTAAAGGCGCCGAAGAACAAGGTCGCCTTACTCAAGGTTTTGGGCGTGAACCTTGCGGCTATGATAGCGGCGCAAGGCTTGCTGGTAGTGAGCGGCTCACACAGCAGCTCGAAGACGATCTTCCTCAAGGACCGTTACATCATCTTGGCACAACTGCTCTTGCTCAAGTTCATCACAAGCGAGCACTCGAGGTGACCCGTATATGAGCTCAGTGGGGAGAACTGCTTCTGTCCCGTAGACCAGGGCAAAGGGTGTCTGGCCAGTAGCTCGATTTGGTGTCATTCTGATTGACCAAAGAACCATTGGCAACTCATCAATCCAGCACCTTCCGCACTTGTGCAGCCTATCAAAAGTCCTTGTTTTGAGGCCTCGCAACACTTCAACATTTGCCCTTTCTGCTTGGCCATTGCTTCTTGGATGAGCAACAGAAGCAAAGCAAACTTTGCTGCCAAGGTCCTAGATATACTGCATGAAGATGCGGCTCGTGAACTGTGTGCCATTGTTGGTGATGACTCTATTTGGCACACCGAAATGGCAAACGAGTCCCTTGAAGAACTTGACGGTCGACTGCGTTGTTACCTTTCTCACTAGCTCCACTCCCGGCCACTTTGTGAACTTGTCGATTGCAACGTACAAGTACTCAAAGCCCCCGACAGCATGGGGAAAGGGGCCCAGTATTTCGAGCCCCCAGACTAAAAATGGCCAGGAGAGAGGGATTGTTGGAAGGGCTTGAGCTGGTTGATGAAGCTTCTTTGAATGAAACTGACACGCCTCACAGTTGGTGACTAGTGTCATTGCATCCTGGAGGGTAGTGGGCCAGAAGAAACCTTGCCGGAATGCTTTGCCGGCAAGGGCTCTTGACCCTATGTGGGAGCCACATATGCCTCCGTGTATCTCCGCCAACAGCTCCAGTCCGTCCTCCCGAGGAATACACTTCAATTTCAAGCCATTCGGCCTTCTTCTGTAAAGGACATCATCCACAAATTGGTACATGCTAGACCGGCGGGCTACTTTCTCTGCTTCTTCCTGCTCCTCAGGGAGCTCCCCTATTTGGAGGAAACGGACGGTATGTTGCGCCCATGCCGGAGCCTGAGGCTCGACGACAAGGACTAAAGGCATGTCTTCTGCCACGGGGGCAGCTGTCTTGACGGCAAGAGCTCGGGACTCTGCCGGAGGCTGCTACTCCCTAGCAAGCTTGGGGTACCCGGCAACCTCCTTCTCGGCAGCTCCTGGGAGCTCGACGAGAAAGTATTTGCCGGGGCCCAACTTCCTTTGCTTGTTCTTCCCTATTGATGACTCGATGGACGGTTGAGTTAATTAAAGCACAAAGGTACCTGGTTCAACAGGTAGCTTGAGGGCAGCGCGCTTTGACAGGTCATCGGCAACACTGTTCTCTGCTCGAGGAACATGCTCTGGTTTGTCACATCCCTAGTCTAGTATGACTTAGACTAGCTAGCCATTTGTGCATCATATTTAAATTTCATTTAAATTTGAAATGAGGATTGGTGGAACCCTCAGAATCATTTTTGAAAATGACCCAAATAAAAATTTCTCCAAAAGGGTCCAAGAAAATGCTCATGTTGCCCTCTGAAAATATCGGACAGAGATAAAAATCAAACCAATATTTTTAGGAGCTCATGGATATTTAATTTTGGCCATTTGGATTAATCCGATAATTATTTGATTTGGATATATATTGTTATATATATGAAATATGGTCCAAAAATTATGCCATTTATAAAGGAGCTCTGGAATAATATATCTAGCTCCTGCAAAAATTGGCATAAGGTAATAAATTGATTTAGTATTTTATTAAATCAAAACAAATGTCAGAAAATTTAGAAAAAGAAATAAAATAGGAAAACCTTACCTGGGCTTCTGCCTGGCGCCTCTGGCCCAGCAGCAGCAGGCCGGCCCAGCCAGCAGGCGGCCCATCCCGCCTCCTCCTCTGTCGTCTTCGTCCTTGACAGAGGGAGGGGAGCGTGCCCGGCGCGCGCGCGCGCCACCGCGCCACGCCACCAGTCTCCCTGCTTGCCTGGCGCCCTCCTCGTCGCCCTGGAACGCCGGACGACGCCACGCAGCCTCCCCGACCTCTCTCGCACTCTCCATCGCCCTCCTTCTCTCCCCCTGCTCTCTCTCTCTCACCCGAAGCACTGCCGCCGCCGCAGCTCACCACCGACGCGCTCCCCGCCGTCCCCTCGCCCCTCCGTAGAGTCCCCGAGCTCCGCCGCGACCCCCTCTCCCTCCTCACCGAGCAAGCAACCCGGGCGAGCTCCGCTTCATCGCAATCGCCGTCGTCGCTCCGGCTGCCCCAAGCCTTCCCCGAGCTCGCCGACGACGCCGTTGGATCCGCGGTGAGCTCCGCCACCGTTCCCCTCTCTTCTCCCCCTCGTTTCCGCGCCGTAGCGCCGTTCCCCACCACGGCCGAAGCCTCTCGCCGCCGTCCATGTCGTCGTCGCCGTCTCGGCCCGCCTCCGCCCAAACCGAGCATCCCATCGTGCTCCCAGTGCCACGAGGGTGCCACCGAGCCCCTCAGGTGGCCTCCCCGTGCCCCGCAGCCCGTTCCCGCTCGAAGCCGAGCTCCGGCCGCCGCCGCGAGCTTTGCTCCGGCGAGCTCCAGCCTCCCCCGCTCCTTCCACCTACCCCACCAGGTGCGCGAGAGCCCGGGCTACGCCCTGGTGCTCTCAGACGCCGTCCCCGTGGCCTGTGACGCGGACTCCGCCGCGTCCAGAGGTTGCCGGCAGCGAGCCCCGTCGTCTGAGCCCCGCCATGTGGGCCCGGCCCGTCAGGTGATTAGCTTAGTGCTAATCACCGCTTAATTAACCCCCCCTGCGGCTGACAGTGGGCCCCAGCGCCACTAACTTTTAATTAGGATTAAATTAACCACCTGTTTAACCCCCTGTCACTGACGTGTGGGCCCCACATGTCAGGTTTGACGCCATCAGCCGCAGTTGACTGCTGACGTCATGCTTACTCAATGCTGACGCAATATATGATTTCTGGATTTAAATTTAATCAGAAAATTCCAGAAATTGTTTTAAACTTCAAAAATTCATAACAATTCAACCGTAGCTCAGATTAAAATAATTTATATATGAAAAATTATCAGAAAAATGCAATCTTTCCATCTGTACTAGTTTCATGCATGACAAACTAACTTATACATGCTGAATATGAGAAAACACATTATGGCATATATAGGAGCTTAATTTGGAGATGCATTTGAACCTTTGGTTCAAATGGACTTCAAACCAAATGATTACTAGTTGCATTAGCTCAAACAACATCACATCTACATGCCATGTTCATGCATCATATTGTTGCATATGATTGTGTTTTGATTGCCGACACTGTTCCTTCTCGATAGGTCCTGCTCCGGAGTCTGTTCCAGAGTGCCTATCTATGAAGCAATGCCTCCTCTGTTGATTTACCAGGCAAGCAACCACCTTTGATCATATCGATACAATCCCATGTTCTCGCTCCTGCTCTCATTTACTGCATTAAGACAACGCGTTTCAAACTGCTTGTGTGCTACGGTAGTTGAACCCATTCCTCTGCATGACCTGTCATTGCCACAGTAACTAGATGAAACCCACTAGCATGTGTAGGAGTTGATTGAGCCATTGTTGTGTTCCTACCATGCTATGCCTGCTATTGCTTAGAGTTGTGTCAGGTCTGGTTCATTGGGAATGAATTGGAGTGTTACGATATGTTCTGATGCTGAGAGTGAAGTGTGTGTGAACACGATTTGGT
Organism: Triticum aestivum; assembly: GCF_018294505.1. Lineage (NCBI taxonomy): Eukaryota > Viridiplantae > Streptophyta > Magnoliopsida > Poales > Poaceae > Triticum > Triticum aestivum. Next base: position 391,056,614 of record NC_057804.1, on the reverse strand, counting down.
AAAGGTAGCGGTGAGAGGCCATGTAGGAGTACATGGTGGGTTGTCTCACTGGAACCGTCCTTAAGCACTGAGTTCTATGTATGTTGTCCAATGACTCGATACTACCACACATTGGGTTCCGGTAACTCGACCCCTCTCGACTTATTAACCAACTTGGTCTCTGTCCAGGAGTCGCAACTAGTTTCTGGTGTTTGTAGGTAGTGCTATTTTTCTACCAAGTGGCACCCGGCAGGGTGGGCTTGGGACAGACTAGGCACACGTGGCCTGGTGTACCGAGTGGCACCCGGATGGTGGGCTCGGGAACCCTGTACACATCGTTTGGGGCCGTAAGCGACACCCCGGCCGGATCTCCTTGCGGATGGAACCCGAATAGGCGATAAACCTGGGCTAGAGTCTTGTGTGGTTAGTCAGGTCGTGGCCGACACCCTCGCCAGGCTTCCGCTTGAAGGTTGCCGAGATACATGACGTGTACATGGCGGTAAGTGGCGAGAGCGTGTGTGAAGAAGTACACCCCTGCAGGGTTAACATGATCTATTCGAATAGCCGGGTCCGCGGTTATGGACTTCTTGGATGCTTACATGGTACATAGACAACCTGAAGTGGATACTCTAAAATGCTCAAGACAAGTGTGAGTGCTATGGAGGGCCTTCTCGTAGGGAGACGGGGATGAATCCATAGTAGTGTATTGTATGGTGATTAGTGGACTCGTGTACGTTGTCTCACCTCCAGAGTTTCTGGTAGTCGTAGAACAGGATAGCCACAGAGTCAAAGCTGGCTTGCTGCAACTAAACCCCACATTACCTTCTTGATACACATGCATGTATGATAGGATCTGATGTAAGTCTTGCTGAGTACCTTTGTACTCATGTTGCTTTATTTATGTTTTTGCAGCGGAGACTTCGGTCTTACTAGGGTTCTCATGGACTTCGACTAGTAGCTAGTACCTCAGCTACGATCTTGATCGGATGTTGTAGATAGTCAGGCTCTTCAGCCTTTTTCATTTGTGGATGTCTGTACTCAGACATGTAATGCTTCCGTTTGTTGCTTGATTGCTCTGAATGTTGGGTCATGTGACCCCTGGTAGTAATATTGCTATGTTGGCTCTTCTGAGCCTTTATCTATATGAGTTGTTGAGTTATGCTGTGATGCCATGTTGTACAGCACATACTTGCATGTTATGCGTACGTGTAATGTGTATTGCTATGTGTGGGATCTGACTATCTAGTTGTTTATCCTTAGTAGCCTCTCTTACCGGGAAATGTCTCCTAGTGCTTCCACTGAGCCCTGGTAGCTTGCTACTGCTCCGGAACACTTAGGCTGGCCGGCATGTGTCCTTCTTCGATCCTGTGTCTGTCCCTTCGGGGAAATGTCACGCGATGAATACCGGAGTCCTGTTAGCCTGCTACAGCCCGGTTCACCGGAGTCCTGTTAGCCCAGTGCTACAGCCTGGATTCACACGCTGATGACCGACACGTTCGATGCTGGGTCATGGATGCCTGTCCCTGTAAGTTAGTGCCACTTTGGGTTTACGACTAGCCATGTCAGCCCGGGCTCTTTATCATATGGATGCTAGCGACACCATCATATACGTGTGCCAAAAGGCGCAAACGGTCCCGGGCAAAGGTAAGGCGACACCCGTGGGGATACCGTGCGTGAGGCCGCAAAGTGATATGAGGTGTTACATGCTGGATCGATGTGGCATAGAGTCGGGGTCCTGACAGCGTTGGTATCAGAGCCTGACTGCCTGTAGGATTACCAAGCCAAACCGGTCGAAGTTGAGTATAGAAAATCTTTAGTTATGTAAGGGAATTGATTGTGGGTTGGAACGTAAGGCTCTTTTTACTCCTTATACCTCATGACCTTCTGATCTGAGTCGTCCTATCTTTCCGACGGGATTAAGGAACTAGGCTTCTCTTCCGTCTATCAGGATCACGTGTTACTACTCCGTAGTCCCTTAGGGTTGGTTGATCAGAGTCATACCCCAGTTTTCGAGTACTTCCGGTGTAGTCTGTTTAGTACTATCTCAGAACCTTGAGTGATGATGATGAGTATGTTACCACCCCATTTTTAGTAGGATGTCTCATTCTGAGCATTTTACTGCCGTTATGCTACCGGAATTTTCCTAGGAGTTCGAGAGATACTAATTCCTTGTCCTACATTCTACAGTCTATAGTTAATGTTGATTTCGTCCCTGGGTTTCGTTTCTCAGGATGTCATCAAGTTCTATTGTTCGTGGCCAGAACCATGGAGATGCTAGGGATGAGGATCCTCCCGACCAGCCTTCATTGGCAGAGTTCATGTTAGAAATGGAGAGGAACAAGCGTGAGTCTAACCGTTTGTTGGCACATATCGAGGAGAACACCGCACATTAGTTCAAAGGGTCTGCTACCATTCATGATTTCATTCGCTTGCACCCACCTACCTTTCATCATTCCATCGAGCCACTCGATGCAGATGACTGGCTCCGTAGCATCACTCATAAGCTGCGTTCCGCGAGCGTAGCTGAAGATGACAAGGTCACCTATGCCACATACCACCTGGAAGGTCCTGCTAGTCTTTGGTGGCAGAACTATGAGGCTATGCTTCCAGCTGGCCAGATTCCTACCTGGAGAGATTTCACTGAGGCTTTTCGCGAGCATCTCATTCCTGAAGCCCTCATCGATCGCAAGAGAGAAGAGTTCTGTAGTCTCACCCAGAATAAGATGGCTGTTGATGCTTACAGCAGAGAGTTCGAGAACCTCGCCCGTTATGCCACAGAAGAAGTGTCCACGGACGCCAAGAAGCAGGCTAGGTTCCGAAAGGGTCTCAACCCCAAGTTGCGCCGTGATCTCCACCTGCATCATTGTGATACATTCCAAGCCCTTGTGAACAAGGCCATCAATGCAGAGACAGCTCAGCTCACTTACGAGGAGTCTCGTAAGCACACCCGTAATTTGGGATCTTCCTCTGGCTCTAGTTCCCAGAAGCGCCGGATTTGGGTTCCAAACTCCGCTCTTCCTTCCGGATATACACCGAGGCCATCCTATGTGGTGCCTCCCCCAGCTCAGTCGTATGTTCCACCCATGCCTACTGGTAGACCGCTTGTCAGTGCGGGTCCACGTCCAACCTCAGGGACTTGCTTCACATGCGGGAAGCCAGGACACTATGCACGTGATTGCTCTCAGACTAGTTATGCTCCACCCCAGCCCGAGAAGACTGTTGGCTGTATTAAGCCATCACGCAAGATGATCAGTGTCAAGTCAGTTCCCACTGAACGTGGACGTGTGCATCACGTCTCAGCTAAAGACGCTCATGATGATCCAGATGTCGTTCTTGGTACACTCCTTGTCAATTGTCACCCAGCATCAGTTCTATTCGATACTGGAGCATCTCACTCCTTCATTTCTGAAGGCTATGCTCGTTTGCACGACATGTCATTTTGTGATATGCCAACTCCGCTTGAAATCCAAACCCCAGGGTCTAGATGGCAGACCACCAGAATCAGCCATGGTAACGAAATCCTTGTTGATAGACTTGTATTCCTTGCATCACTTGTAGCCCTCAAGTCCTCAGATATTAACATCATCTTGGGTATGGACTGGATGACAGCTCATCATGCCAAGATTGATTGTTACACAAGATCTGTTCAGCTTACACACCCATCTGGCAAGATAGTCACCGTCTCCACTAGAGTTGCAAAGCGTCAGCTCTATTCTCTTAATGCCAGCCCTCTTCCAGACCTTGAAGATATCCCGGTAGTCCGTGACTTTCCGGATGTCTTTCCAGAGGAACTGCCAGGTGTTCCACCTGACAGAGATGTAGAGTTCGTCATAGATCTTATCCCAGGAACAGCTCCAATCTCCCGGAGACCTTACAAGATGGCACCCTTAGAACTAGCCGAGCTTAAGAAACAACTTGATGAGTCCTTGCAAAAGGGTTTCATCCGTCCTAGTTCTTCTCCTTGGGCTTGCCCCGTCCTCTTTGTCAAGAAGAAAGACGGTACGGACCGGATGGTCGTAGATTATCGTCCCGTTAATTTGGTCACGATAAAGAACAAGTATCCGCTCCCCAGGATCAACGACCTGTATGATCAGCTCGCTGGATCCTCAGTCTTCTCCAAGATGGATTTAAGGTTAGGCTACCATCAAATCAAGATCAGAAACGGGGACATTCCCAAGACAGCTTTTGTCACTCGTTATGGCCAGTACGAGTACACCGTCATGTCCTTTGGCCTAACCAACGCTCCAGCCACATTCTCCCGCTTGATGAACTCGATCTTCATGGAGTACTTAGATAAGTTCATCGTGGTTTACCTCGATGACATTCTTATTTACTCGAAGAACGAGGAAGAGCATGCCGAACATCTTAGACTTGTGTTAGAAAAACTCAGAGAGCACCGCCTTTATGCCAAATTCTCCAAGTGTGAATTTTGGTTGCCAGAAGTGACCTACTTAGGCCACGTAATCTCTGGTAAGGGCATTGCTGTCAATCCCGAGAGAGTTCAAGCCGTTCTCGATTGGACTCCACCTGAGACCGTTAAACAAGTTAGGAGCTTCCTTGGTGTAGCCAGCTATTGTCGCCGCTTTGTTGAAAACTTCTCCAAAGTAGCCAAACCCCTCACAGAACTTCTCAAGAAAGATAAAAAGTTCGAGTGGTCCCCACAGTGTGAGTACAGTTTTCAGGAACTGAAAAGACGCCTGACTTCTGCTCCCATACTTGTGCCACCGGATTTCACTAAAGACTTTATTATCTACTGCGATGCCTCACGACAGGGACTAGGTTGCATTCTTATGTAGGATCGTCATGTGATTGCCTATGCATCTCGACAGTTGCATCCACATGAGGAGAATTATCCTACACATGATCTAGAGCTTGCAGCCGTAGTCTATGCACTCAAGACCTGGCGACATTACCTTCTTGGTAAACGTTGCGAGATCTACACCGATCACCAGAGTCTCAAGTATATCTTCACCCAACCGGATCTGAACCTTAGGCAAAGACGTTGGTTGGAGTTGATCACAGATTATGATCTAGGGATTACCTACACCCCAGGCAAAGCCAATGTCATGGCTGATGCTCTAAGCTGTAAATCCTATTGCAACAATCTCATGTTGCAGCAAGGCCAACCACTTCTCCATGAGGAATTCTGTAAGCTTAATCTTCACATTGCTCCTCACGGATTCCTTTCTACCTTGGTGGCGAAACCTACCCTTGTGGATCTTATCATAGAAGCCCAGAAGCATGATACGGGGATTACCCGGATCAAGAGAAACATTAAGAAGGGAGTTGGTGGATGTTTCTCTATGGATGATCGTGGAGTTGTTTTCTTTGAGAATCGCTTGGTGGTTCCCAAGAAGCAACATCTTCGGCAGTTGATTCTTAAGGAGGCGCATGAATCTCCTCTCACGATTCATCCCGGTAGCACTAAGATGTATCAGGACCTACGCCAGAGGTTCTGGTGGACTAGGATGAAGAGAGAAATCGCCGACTTCGTTGCTAATTGTGACGTATGTCGTCGTGTTAAGGCAGAGCATCAAAGACCTGCTGGCACCCTTCAGCCTTTAGCTATTCCTGAATGGAAATGGGATAAAGTTGGTATGGACTTCATCACCGGCTTTCCCAGGACCAAGAGAGGGAATAACGCTATCTTCGTAGTCGTTGATCGTCTTTCCAAAGTGGCTCACTTCCTTCCTGTTCGAGAAAATATCACTGCTAGTCAGCTCGCTGACTTATATATTTCTCGAATAGTATCACTTCATGGTGTTCCACTAGAGATCAATTCAGACCGTGGCAGTCTTTTCACTTCTCATTTCTGGGAGAGTTTCCAAACTGCCATGGGAACCCATCTTTCCTTCAGTACCGCTTTCCACCCTCAGTCGAGTGGTCAGGTGGAACGGGTCAATCAAATTCTCGAAGACATGCTTAGAGCTTGCGTTATCTCATTCGGTATGGATTGGGAGAAATGTCTTCCTTTTGCCGAGTTTGCTTACAACAATAGCTATCAATCCAGCCTCAAGAAAGCTCCTTTTGAGGTTCTCTATGGACGAAGATGTCGAACACCTTTGAACTGGTCAGAAACCGATGAAAGACAATTCTTTGGACCGGACATGATCCAGGAGGCAGAAGAGCAAGTTCGCATCATTCGTGAGAATTTGAAAACAACCCAGTCTCGTCAAAAGAGTCAGTATGATCGTCATCATAAGGATATGACTTATGAAGTTGGCGAAAAGGCCTACCTTCGGGTTACTCCCTTGAAGGGTACCCATCGTTTCGGTATCAAGGGCAAGTTGGCTCCTCGTTACATTGGTCCTTTTCGTATTCTCACCAAACGAGGAGAGGTTGCCTACCAATTGGAACTACCCCCATATCTTTCTCGAGTTCATGATGTCTTCCACGTCTCTCAACTCAGGCGTTGCTTCTCGGATCCCATCCGCGGAGTGGACCACGAAACGCTTGATCTCCAAGATAACCTCACATACCGAGAGTACCCGGTTCGCATTCTTGATCAAGCCGAGCGTGTTACCCGACGCCAGAACATCAAGTTTCTTAAAGTTCAGTGGTCTCATCATTCCGAGAGAGAAGCTACTTGGGAGAGAGAAGATCGTCTTCGACTGGAGTACCCCGCTTTCTTTCCGTCGATCCCTGAATCTCGGGACAAGATTTTTTCAAGTGGGGGCGAGTTGTCACATCCCTAGTCTGGTATGACTTAGACTAGCTAGCCATTTGTGCATCATATTTAAATTTCATTTAAATTTGAAATGAGGATTGGTGGAACCCTCAGAATCATTTTTGAAAATGACCCAAATAATAATTTCTCCAAAAGGGTCCAAGAAAATGCTCATGTTGCCCTCTGAAAATATTGGACAGAGATAAAAATCAAACCAATATTTTTAGGAGCTCATGGATATTTAATTTTGGCCATTTGGATTAATCCGATAATTATTTGCTTTGGATATATATTGTTATATATATGAAATATGGTCCAAAAATTATGCCATTTATAAACGAGCTCTGGAATAATATATCTAGCTCCTGCAAAAATTGGCATAAGGTAATAAATTGATTTAGTATTTTATTAAATCAAAACAAATGTCAGAAAATTTAGAAAAAGAAATAAAACAGGAAAACCTTACCTGGGCTTCTGCCTGGCGCCTCTGGCCCAGCAGCAGCAGGCCGGCCCAGCCAGCAGGCGGCCCAGCCCGCCCCCTCCTCTGTCGTCTTCGTCCTTGACAGAGGGAGGGGAGCGTGCCCGGCGCGCGCGCGCGCCACCGCGCCACGCCACCAGTCTCCCTGCTTGCCTGGCGCCCTCCTCGTCGCCCTGGAATGCCGGACGACGCCACGCAGCCACCCCGACCTCTCTCGCACTCTCCCTCGCCCTCCTTCTCTCCCCCTGCTCTCTCTCTCTCACCCGAAGCACTGCCGCCGCCGCAGCTCACCACCGACGCGCTCCCCGCCGTCCCCGCGCCCCTCCGTAGAGTCCCCGAGCTCCGCCGCGACCCCCTCTCCCTCCTCACCGAGCAAGCAACCCGGGCGAGCTCCGCTTCATCGCAATCGCCGTCGTCTTCAAGCTCCGGCCGACGAGATCGCCGTCGTCGCTCCGGCTGCCCCAAGCCTTCCCCGAGCTCGCCGACGACGCCGTTGGATCCGTGGCGAGCTCCGCCACCGTTCCCCTCTCTTCTCCCCCTCGTTTCCGCGCCGTAGCACCGTTCCCCACCACGGCCGAAGCCTCTCGCCGCCGTCCATGTCGTCGTCACCGTCTCGGCCCGCCTCCGCCCAAACCGAGCATCCCATCGCGCTCCCAGTGCCACGAGGGTGCCGCCGAGCCCCTCAGGTGGCCTCCCCGTGCCCCGCAGCCCGTTCCCGCTCGAAGCCGAGCTCCAGCCGCCGCCGCGAGCTTTGCTCCGGCGAGCTCCGTCCTCCCCCGCTCCTTCCACCTGCCCCACCAGATGCGCGAGAGCCCGGGCTACGCCCCGGTGCTCTCAGACGCCGTCCCCGTGGCCTGTGACGCGGACTCCGCCGCGTCCAGAGGTCGCCGGCGGCGAGCCCCGTCGCCTGAGCCCCGCCATGTGGGCCCGGCCCGTCAGGTGATTAGCTTAGTGCTAATCACCACTTAATTAACCCCCCCTGCGGCTGACAGTGGGCCCCAGCGCCACTAACTTTTAATTAGGATTAAATTAACCCCCTGTTTAACCCCCTGTCATTGACGTGTTGGCCCCACACGTCAGGTTTGACCCCATCAGCCGCAGTTGACTGCTGACGTCATGCTTACTCAATGCTGACGCAATATATGATTTCTGGATTTAAATTTAATCAGAAAATTCCAGAAATTGTTTTAAACTTCAAAAATTCATAACAATTCAACCGTAGCTCAAATTAAAATAATTTATATATGAAAAATTATCAGAAAAATGCAATCTTTCCATCTGTACTAGTTTCATGCATGACAAACCAACTTATACATGCTGAATATGAGAAAACACATTATGGCATATATAGGAGCTTAATTTGGAGATGCATTTGAACCTTTGGTTCGAATGGACTTCAAACCAAATGATTACTAGTTGCATTAGCTCAAACAGCATCACATCTACATGCCATGTTCATGCATCATATTGTTGCATATGATTGTGTTTTGATTGCCGACACTGTTCCTTCTCGATAGGTCCTGCTCCGGAGTCTGTTCCAGAGTGCCTATCTATGAAGCAGTGCCTCCTCTGTTGATTTACCAGGCAAGCAACCAACCATTTGATCATATCGATACAATCCCATGTTCTCGCTCCTGCTCTCTTTTACTGCATTAAGACAACGCGTTTCAAACTATTGTGTGCTACGGTAGTTGAACCCATTTCCTCTGCATGACCTGTCATTGCCACAGTAACTAGATGAAACCCACTAGCATGTGTAGGAGTTGAGTGAGCCATATGTATGTGTTGTTCCTACCTTGCTATGCCTGCTATTGCTTAGAGTTGTGTCAGGTCTGGTTCATTGGGAATGAATTGGAGTGTTACGATATGTTCTGATGCTGAGAGTGAAGTGTGCGTGAACACGATTTGGTAACTGTAGCAGTGAGAGGCCATGTAGGAGTACATGGTGGGTTGTCTCACTAGAACCGTCCTTAAGCACCGAGTTCTATGTATGTTGTCCAATGACTCGATACTACCACACATTGGGTTCCGGTAACTCGACCCCTCTCGACTTATTAACCAACTTGGTCTCTGTCCAGGAGTCGCAACTAGTTTCTGGTGTTTGTAGGTAGTGCTATTTTTCTACCAAGTGGCACCCGGCAGGGTGGGCTTGGGACAGACTAGGCACACGTGGCCTGGTGTACTGAGTGGCACCCGGATGGTGGGCTCAGGAACCCTGTACACATCGTTTGGGGCCGTAAGCGACACCCCGGCCGGATCTCCTTGCGGATGGAACCCGAATAGGCGATAAACCTGGGCTAGAGTCTTGTGTGGTTAGTCAGGTCGTGGCCGACACCCTCGCTAGGCTTCCGCTTGAAGGTTGCCGAGATACATGACGTGTACATGGCGGTAAGTGGCGAGAGCGTGTGTGAAGAAGTACACCCCTGCAGGGTTAACATGATCTATTCGAATAGCCGGGTCCGCGGTTATGGACTTCTTGGATGCTTACATGGTACATAGACAACCTGAAGTGGATACTCTAAAATTCTCAAGACAAGTGTGAGTGCTATGGAGGGCCTTCTCGTAGGGAGACGGGGATGAATCCATAGTAGTGTATTGTATGGTGATTAGTGGACTCGTGTACGTTGTCTCACCTCCAGAGTTTCTGGTAGTCGTAGAACAGGATAGCCACAGAGTCAAAGCTGGCTTGCTGCAACTAAACCCCACATTACCTTCTTGATACACATGCATGTATGATAGGATCTGATGTAAGTCTTGCTGAGTACCTTTGTACTCATGTTGCTATATTTATGTTTTTGCAGCGGAGACTTCGGTCTTACTAGGGTTCTCATGGACTTCGACTAGTAGCTAGTACCTCAGCTACGATCTTGATCGGATGTTGTAGATAGTCAGGCTCTTCGGCCTTTTCCATTTGTGGATGTCTGTACTCAGACATGTAATGCTTCCGTTTGTGGCTTGATTGCTCTGAATGTTGGGTCATGTGACCCCTGATAGTAATATTGCTATGTTGGCTCTTCTGAGCCTTTATCTATATGAGTTGTTGAGTTATGCTGTGATGCCATGTTGTACAGCACATACTTGCATGTTATGCGTACGTGTAATGTGTATTGCTATGTGTGGGATCTGACTATCTAGTTGTTTATCCTTAGTAGCCTCTCTTACCGGGAAATGTCTCCTAGTGCTTCCACTGAGCCCTGGTAGCTTGCTACTGCTCCGGAACACTTAGGCTGGCCGGCATGTGTCCTTCTTCGATCCTGTGTCTGTCCCCTCGGGGAAATGTCACGCGATGAATACCGGAGTCCTGTTAGCCTGCTACAGCCCGGTTCACCGGAGTCCTGTTAGCCCAGTGCTACAGCCTAGATTCACACGCTGATGACCGACACGTTCGATGCTGGGTCATGGATGCCTGTCCCTGTAAATTAGTGCCACTTTGGGTTTACGACTAGCCATGTCAGCCCGGGCTCTTTATCATATGGATGCTAGCGACACCATCATATTCATGTGCCAAAAGGCGCAAACGGTCCCGGGCAAAGGTAAGGCGACACCCGTGGGGATACCGTGCGTGAGGCTGCAAAGTGATATGAGGTGTTACATGCTGGATCGATGTGGCATAGAGTCGGGGTCCTGACATGGTTGTAGACCGTCAAAGTGCTCTTCCAATTTTCTCACTTCATCCATGTATGCCTCCATCAGCAGGCTCTGATAATCCTTGTTGACTTTCTTGACGACAAGTTGTGAATCCCCCCTGACAATAAGCTTCCGAATCCCGAGGTCCGCTGCGATCGTAAGACCGGCAAGCAGCCCCTCGTACTCTGTGGTGTTGTTTGTCGACCTCTCCCGGGGAAAGTGCATCTAGACCACATACTTGAGGTGCTCCCCGGTGGGCTCGATGAGCAGCATGCCAACAACAGCACCCTGTAAGGAGAAGGCCCCATCGAAGTACATAGTCCAATAAGTACTTGCCTCCTTGCCGGGAAGGGTGTTCTCTTAAACTTCTTCGTCAGGCGTGGATGTCCACTCCGCTATGAATTCTGCCAAAGCCCTGCTCTTGATCGTCGAAGTACTCTCGAATTTGAGCACAATGCTTGACAGCTCCACTGCCCACTCCACAATCCTCCCCGTTGCATCTGGGTTGTGCAAAATTTGTTGCAACGGGAGGCGAGTGACGATGGTGATCTCGTGTGCTTGAAAATAGTGGCGTAGCTTCCTCGAGGCCATAAGAAAGTCGAAAAGCAACTTGTGCATGCCAGAATACCTCGACCTAGGCCCTTGCAGGAGGGAGCTGACAAAGTAGACTGGGTGCTGCACCACCTTTTTCTTCTGCTTTTCTTCACCCATTTGCGCAGATTCCATTTCGCCGACACCAGGCCCTGTCGGGATCTTGCATTGCGGGCATTGGACCCTGTCGGCCCTAGTTCCTCATCCGATGGCTCAGCCGCCGCCGATGTTGCCCCTTCTTCAGCTTCTCTCTCGGCCACTAGTGCAGCACTAACCACTTGATTTGTTGCTGCCAAGTAAAACAGCAACGGCTCTTGTGGTTTGGGCGCGACTAGTATCGGCGTAGAGGAGAGGTACCTCTTTAAGTCCTGCAGCGCTGCCTCTGCCTCCGGAGTCCATTTCATCGGACCCGCCTTTTTCAAATTTTTGAAAAATGGGAGGGCGCGCTCAGCAGACTTAGAGATAAACCTACTCAGGGCGGCAACACAGCCGGCAAGCCTACGGACGTCCGTAACCCGTCGGGGCACCTCAATCTACTCAATGGCCTTGATCTTGTCAGGATTGGCTTCAATTTGCGTTGAGACATAAAGAACCCAAGAAGTTTTCCAGATGAAACACCGAACGCACACTTCTTTGGGTTGAGCTTGAGGTTGATCCTGCGCAAGTTTGCAAAGGTCTCTTCCAAATCCTGCATGAGCGTGGCCCTGTCCTTGCTTTTGACCACTATGTCATCCATGTAGGCCTCCATATTTCTATGGAGCTGGGGCTCAAAACCGATTTGGACCGCTCGAGCGAATGTCGAACCACCTCTCATCAACCCGAAAGGCATCCGTACGAAACAGTACGTACCACATGGGGTGATGAACGCGGTCTTTTCCTCATCTTCTTTTGTCATGAAGATCTGATGATATCCTGAGTAAGCATGAAGGAACGATAGCAGGTCGCACCCGGCAGTGGAGTCCACTATCTGGTCGATACGTGGCAATGGGAAAGGATCCTTTGGACAGACTTTATTGATATCAGTATAGTCGATACATAGCCTCCACTTCCCATTTGCCTTACGTACCACTACCAGATTAGCAACCACGTCGGGTGGAGAACTCCCTTGACCAAACCTGCCGCCTCCAACTTCCTGATCTCTTCGATGATAAACTCTTGTCAGTCCAAATCTTGATTTCTAACCTTCTGCTTGAGCATGGGGGCAGACGGCAATATGGTGCTCAATCACCTCCCTGGGAACGTCGGGGATGTCGGATGCTTGCCATGCAAACACGTCGACATTCGCCTGCAGGAAGGCAACGAGTGTGCTTTCCAATTTGCTGTCAAGGGTGGAGCTTATGACAAAAGATCTGCCCGTGCCATCCTCCTTGACGGACACCTTCTTGGTTTCTGGTGGGGCCACCTTAGACTTCTTGCTCTTGCTAGTAGAGCTCTCTGGCATGTCCTCAGCGGGAACACAACACTCCAAAGAGGTGCGTTTGCCGGAGTAAGTACAGGAACCCTTGCCGGAGCCAGGATTCTTGCTGGTGGCCGAGGACTTGCTGGTCTTCTTCTTAGTAACAGGAGCAGGTGCCTTGGCGGCAGACGCTGCAACCGCCTCTCGATAGAGCTGATCGGCACAGATGAGCGCGTCCTTCTTATCACAACTGACAGTGATGATACTCATCGGGCTAGGCATCTTCAGCTTGTTATATGCGTAATGCGACGCTGCCATGAACTTGGCCAGCACTGGGCGACCAAGGATCCCATTGTATGGCAACGGGATCTTGGCAACATCGAAAATGATCCTCTCCGTCCTATAGTTGAGGTCGCCACCAAACGTAACTGGTAGCATGGCCTTTCCCTTGGGCTGACTCCTCCCCGGATTGATCCCTTGGAACGTGCTCGTCTCCTCGAGATCTTCATTAGGGATTTGCAGCCTCTTGATCGTGCTGGGCGAGATCAATATAAGGTCGGATGCGCCATCAACTAACATATTCGTCACCTTGAGGTTGCGTATTGTTGGGGATACCAACAACGGCAGACACCCGACCGCAGTTGTGTGATCAGGGTGATCCTCGGCATCGAAAATGATAGGTGTGTGAGACCACCTCAATGGCTTCTGAGTGTCGACCATTGGTTCCGTTGCATTAATCTCACGCGCCCACTGTTTCAGTTAGCGGTGGGAAGAATGCAATGAAGCACCTCCGTCAACACACATGACTTATGTCGCTTTTTGAAACTCATGCTCGGTGGATTCATCATCATCATCATGATCATCATCTTCCTCTTTCTTGTCGCGGCCTCGGGCAGGCCACTCTTGTTGCTTCTCCTTGTTTCCGCACCCTCCTTGGCCGCTGCACTTCTTGCTGGACCCTTCAGCGCCACCTTGGCCCTTCTCCTTGTCTCGTCGCTCGTACTCAGCCCTTTGCTTCTCCGTCAGCAGCTCCACTTGGCGGCAATTCTGGAGATCGTGGCCCTTGGTACGATAGATCTTGTAGTACTTCTTGTCGGAGCCCTCTATCTTGCCGGCAACCACCAAGGCCCGGCAGGCGTTGCACCCAGCAATCTCCTTGTCGGGGTCATCAACCTTGGCCTTCTTAGTGGTGTCGGGGTCGCCGGATTCCTCGACGGCAAGAACGGTCTTGCCCTTGTGCTTCCTATTGCGTCGCCGACCCTTCTTTGTCGGGGCGATGATGTCTTCATCTTCCGACTCACTTCCCGCGTCGGCATCTTCGCCGGGGTACTTCCTTCCTTCCTCAGCTCGGGCACACCTGTCAGCCAGAATGTACAGTTCGGCAACATCCGCAACCTTGTTCATGGCAAGATCTTCACACATCTTGCGATTGCGCACGTTCTGATGGAACACGCTGATGACGGCGGCGGATGAACATCGGGGATGTTGTACTGCACACGGCTGAACCTCTGTATATACTTATACAAGAATTCGTCGTCCCTCTGGGGGATCACATGCAAATCACTTGCCTACCCAGGAGCTACGTGGCTGCCCGTGAAGGCACCAACAAACTCGTGGCACAGATCGGACCAGGAGGCTATGGAGTCTATCGGCAAATGCATCAACCATGACCTAACGTTGGGCTTAAGTCCAACGGGAAATAGTTGGCGAGTACCTTGTCGTCTTGTGCTCCAGCAGCTTGCATCGCAATGGTGTAAACGCTCAGGAACCCGGACGGATGAGTCTTGCCATCGTATTTCTCTGGGACCTCCGGCTTGAACACGCGGGTGTTGGGCCATTGGAATTACCGCAACTCATGGGTGAACGCTGGACAAGTTATTGCGTAGGGAAAGTCGCCAACATCCCCCTGCGCAAGCTTGTACAAGGCAGGCCCAGCACGCCTATCAGGCTGATGGCGTGCATCCCGGTGCCATTCGATGGTGGTCCGAGCGTCTTCTTTGAGCCGTTCGTGGAGAACTTGACGTTGGTCACGGCGCGTCCGTGGGTCTGACGACGTCGTGGACACGTTATCACGAGCGTCACCCTGATGGGCCGACCGCAGCGGAGGGGAGTGCACCATGGTTGCGGTGCCCTCAACCCTTCCACTGTTGACGCGCGTCGGCTCAGTGGACCGGCGCCGCAAGGGACTTGCTTCCTAGTGGCCATCCCTGTTGGCATGGCCAATAAGCCTTTGGATGGCAGCCCTCCACTCTTCTTACTTCTCCAAGGCAGGAGGAAAGTCGAGGAGTAGCTGCGCTCACCATAGCGCTTCTGCTCGCGTGGGTGGTAGCGAAAAGTGCGAGGAATGGGAGGAACTCGGTCTTCTAACTATGTTAGAAGGAGTCCCATCACGATTCTGCTGCCGCGCGCTCTTCTCGCCAATATCATGGCTTGCGTGTCGGCCCTACGTGTCTTGAGAGTGATGCTGAGGGCTTTTGCCACGGTGATGCCTGGGGTCTTCAACATCGCGACGATGTTCGTCGCGCGCGAGCTGAGAGGACCGCGACGCGTGCACTGGCGGGGTTGTCTTCCTGCCCTTGGAGGTCCCTGCGCCACCCGCTGGTAGCGCAACCCCATCCTTGGGCGCGGCGACGCACCGAGCACCGTCACCATTGCGGAGGACGCCGCTCGCCTGGCTTCTTGTATTTGGATGATGTGGACGACCCTAGTCTCATCCACCACTGGCATCCGCTACATCACCCGTCCGCATGGGCGCAGGCAGAGCAACCCCGAACGGGCCAATCGCTGGGATCGTCTTCTTCTTCGGAGCCATGGCGACGAAGAAACTACTGTACTAACTAACAGACCAGATTCTCACAACTAACACCCCCTACCTGGTGCGCCAAAGATATCAGGGAAACCGATCACCTATGGGGTCACAAGAATCCCTTCTATGTTTGGCGGGGGATTAGTTGCACGAAGAGCAGGTCGAGCCGTTAGCACATAGGGGAGTTTTATCCAGGTTCAGGCTGCAAAGATGCATAATACCCTAGTCCTGCTTGTCTGGTTATATGTGTGTTCTTGAGCTCTTGAACTTGCTACCACGCGTGCTTTGTCCAAAAGTCTGAATCCTCTCTCCGTGTGCCTTGGGCCTCCTTTTATACGAAAAGGGGTTACCACAGTGGCAAATAGGAGATGGCAAACTGCAGTGCACAAGCTTATCGCTCGGCAACGTAGGACAAATGCATTTAATGCGTTGCCTACGTGTCCTCTCGCTTTATTGGGGACAGCAACAGAGGCCATCTCATCCTTCGCCGCTCCTCCTTGCCTTGACGCGCGTCGAGGTTGACAAGGCATGCAGTGCCACGCTGGCTAACTAGCTGCTGTGTTGGTGCAATGGTAAGCTTCCATGAAGATCTGCATGCCGCCACGCAGGCGCCTGCTTAGTTGGCCCGCCTATCATCGCACAAGAGTGGTGGTGAGGTGGCGAAACCTTGCCGGGCGCGGGTCTGGCTGCGGCCCGGCGATCATCCCCGGCAAGGCTTGCCGGGGGCCTTGGAGTTATCCCCGACAAGGGTCTTGCCGGGGGTCTTCGTCTTCTGGTCCCACGTGTATCTATGAGCCATCAATCTTTATGAGGATTTGAATGCCATTGAGCATGCACTCTCCAGATCTTGGTATTAATGTTGTCGATGGTGTCAGAGCTCTTAGCCCCAAGGGTGATGGACTTGCTGGTGTTTGTAAAGGTTGCCCCAACAAGGCCCTTGCCGGGGGCGGTCCAGCTTGCCCCTCGCCCCTCGCGCTTCAAGTGCTTGTTTTGATAGTCTTCGGGCTTTTCCTTCCTCTGCCTTGCAAGGTCCTGCCGTAGGTGTGGCTGCGACTGCACGTGCACTAGTAAGGGGTACAGAAGTACCCATACTTTTGTACACCGACATAGAGCACACAAAAGAGCAATTTATTTTGAACATTAGACATGGAACATGCAAATTTACTTAGAACGGCATGGAAGTACCACATATAGGTAGGTATAGTGGACTCATATGGCAAAACTAGTTTAAAGGGTTTTGAATGCACAAGTAGTGATCATACTTAGTGCAAAATGAGGGCTAGCAAAAAGATTGAGAAGCGACCAACCAAAAAGCGAAAAATCTTGTACCCAAGCATTAAGCATAAGTAACACCGAATAATGCACCATAAGTAGAATATAAATTTCATTGCATAACTATTGACTTTCGTTCTTGCATAGGGAATCACAAACCTTAACATCAATATTCTTACTAAAGCACAATTACTCATCAACATGACTCACATATCATATCGTCATATATCAAAATCATTACTAAGGATCAAGTTTATTTTATCCAATGATCTTCATGAAAGTTTTTATTATATCTTCCTTGGATATGTATCACTTTGGAACTATTTTCATATGTTGCTTTTGGTAAGCTCAAACAAATATAAGTGAAGATCACGAGCATAATTTTTTCTTTCTTTCTCTCAAATTAATCTAAGTGAAGCAAGAGAGAATTTCTTCAAAATTTACTAACTCCCAAATAAATCTAAGTGAAGCATCAGAGCATTTCTTCAAAATTAACAAAGCACACCATGCTCAAAAAGATATAAGTGAAGTACTAGAGCAAGTCCATGGCTCTAAAAATTTAAGTGAAGCATAGGAGCAAGCATAGCACAATTTTTGGCTCTCTAAAAAGGGTGTGTCCGGCAAGGATTTGAAACTTAAAACACAAAGCAAAACAAGCAAAGACTCATATAATACAAGACACTCCAAGCAAAACTCATATCATGTGACGAATAAAAATATAGTTTAGAGTAAAATACCGATGGTCGTTAGAAGAAAGCGGGGATGCCACTCAGGGGCATCCCCAAGCTTAGTTGCTTGCTACTTCTTTGGATATTATCTTGCGGTGCCTCGGGCATCCCCAAGCTTAGCCTTTTGCTTATCCTTAATCCTTCATCCATCGTAAGATAACCCAAAACTTGAAAACTTCAATCACACAAAACTCAAACAAAACCTTCATGAGATCCGTTAGTATAAGAAACCAAACCACTACTATAAGTACTATAGCCAACCTATACTCATTTTTTTGCATTATATCTACTTTATTCCAACTTTTATATGGCAAAAAAAATCATTAAAGAAAACCATAGAATCATCAAAAAAAGCACACAACGCAAAGAAAACAGAATCTGTCAAAAACAGAATAGTCTGTAGCAATCTGAAAATTTCGAATACTTCTGTAACTCCGAAAATTATGAAATAAAGTGGTGGATGTGAGGAATTTGCTATTAATCCTCTGAAAAAAGAATCAACTTAAAATCACTCTTCTGTAAAAAAGGACAACCAATCTTGTGAGTGCAAAAGTTTCTGTTTTTCAGCAAGATCAAATAAACTTTCACCCAATTCTTCCCAAAGGCCTTACTTGGCACAAACACTAATTAAAACACCAAAAACACAATCATACCAGTAGCATAATGTGCTAACACTCAAGAACAAAAAGAAAAAAGCTAAATTTTATTCATTGGGTTGCCTCCCAACAAGCGCTGTCATTTTACGCCCCTAGCTAGGCATAACGCGTAGGATCTAAGTTTTGTCATCTTTGTCCAATTCTTCGATCGAGCACTTAGGATTTTTCAAGGATTTTGCATATAAATTCTAAGAGGCAATACTTCTAGGCATGATATTGAAAAACTTATTTTTCACAAAAAGGATCTCTTATGACTTCAATAAAGTTGGGATGGACACTAATCATCTTAAGATATCCTTTATCATTGTTAGAAGTTGATCCTTTGTTTTTAGTGGCTTGAGTATTCTTGCTAATTTTCACGGGAGTTTTAGCGGAAGAAAAATCCGTACCTAGATTAGAAAAAAATTCTTCTAATTTATCAATCCTAGACGGACATTCTTCAATTCTTTCATGAATTATAGTTCCTTTTTCTTTTAGCAACTTGAAAATGTCTCCCGCTTTTGTCCCAACTTTAGTAGCATAACTTTGCATTTTTCTATCCAAATTTTCAATATGTTCTATGGTAAGCATTTCCTTTTCAATAGCATCTAGTCTTTCCATAACATGCTCGAGAGTCAATATTGTTTCATTGATCACGAGTGGTGGTGAACCCACTAAATTTCCCGAAGCATTAAAAGCATCAAGAGTAGCACACATCAAAAAATTGCCACCGGTAATCGTATCAAGGATGAATCTATACCAAGTGGTGATTCTCACATAAAAGCAACGAAGAAGAACAACAGTAGATTGCTTGCGGATAGATCAATTATGATCATTGCAAATCCTATACCAAACATCTTTTAAACTTTCTCCTCCCCTTTGTTTAAAGTTGAGAACTTCGTTCTCGGGGATGCACGCAATAGAAGAAGAGAGATCCATAAAGACAAAAGGTGATAAGCAAGTTTGCACACGGGAAACAGATCTGACGAGAAAACGGCGAACGAAAAAGAGGGCGAATAAAACGGTAAAATTTGTGAAGTGGGGGAGAGGAAAACGAGAGGCAAATGGCAAATAATGTAAATTGCAAGGAGATGAGATTTGTGATTAGGAACCTGGTTGATGTTGAAGATCCTCCCCAGCAGCGGCGCCAGAAATGGCACATTGACGGGAGACTATCTTGAGGTGATCCTCCCCGGCAACGACGCCCGAAATTCCTTTTGATGTCGCTTGAAGCTACGTCAGTATTTCCCCAAAGAGGAAGGGATGATGCATCACAACGGCGGTAGGTATTTCCCTCAGATATGAAACCAAGGTTATTGAACCAGTAGGAGAACCAGGCAACACAACGTAAATAGCACCTGCACACAAATAACAAATACTAGCAACCCGACGTGTTAAAGGGGTTGTCAATCCCTTTCGGGTACGACGCCTCTAGTGGGCAAATAACGTGAGGTAAAAACTGGTAGATAGGATAAATAGATCGCGGAACAAATAAATTGCAGAAAGGTATTTTTGTATTTTTGGTTTAATAGATCTGAAAATAAATGCAAGGGAAAATAGATCGCAAAGGCAAATATGATAAAAGAGACCTGGGGGTCGTAAGTTTCACTAGTGGCTTCTCTCGAGAAAAATAGCAAACGGTGGGAAAACAATTACTGTTGGGTAATTGATAGAACTTCAAATAATCATGACAATATCCAGGCAATGATCATTATATAGGCATCACGTCCAAGATTAGTAGCCCGACTACTGCCTGCATCTACTACTATTACTCCACACATCGACTGCTATCCAACATGCATCTAGTGTATTAAGTTCATGAGGAAATGAACTAATGCAATAAGAATGATGACATGATATAGACGAGATCCATTTATCTATTGCAGCAGACATGGATCCCATCTTTTTATCCTTAGTAGCAATGATACACACGTGTCGGTTTCCCTTCTGTCACTAGGATCAAGCATCGTAAGATCGAACCCACTACAAAGCACCTCTTCCCATTGCAAGATAAATATATCAAGTTGGCTGAACAAAACCCAAATATCGGAGAAGAAATATGAGGCTATAAGCAATCACACATATAAGAGATAAAAGAAGACTCAAATATCTTTAATGGATAAAAACATAGATCTGATCATAAACTCAAAGTTCATCGGATCCCAACAAACACACCAAAGGACTTACATCATATGGATCTCTAAGAGACCATTGTATTGATAATCAAGAGAAAGAGATGAAGCCATATACCTACTAACTATGGACCCGTAGGTCTACAAAGAACTACTCACGCATCATAGGAAAGGCACAAATGGAAGTGGTGACCCCTCCATGATGGTGTCTAGATTGGATCTTGGTGGTTCTGGACTCTGCGGCGGCTGGATGAAGATTTCGTCGACTCCCCTAGGGTTTCTGGAATATTGGGGTATTTATAGAGCAAAGAGGCGGTCCGGGGAGCACTCGAGGTGGGCACAACTCACCATGGCGCGCTTGGGCCTCCTGGCACGCCCTGGTGGGTTGTCCCCTCCTCGGGACTCCCCCCAGGTGCAACCAGGGCCCATATTCTTCCTTTTGGTCCATAAAAAATCATCGTAAATTGGCGTGGCATTTAGACTCCATCTGATATTGATTTTCTGCAATGTAAAAAACATGCAAAAAAACAGCAACTGGCACTTGGCACTATGTCAATAGGTTAGTACCAAAAAATGATATAAAATGACTATAAAATAATTGTAAAACATCCAAGAATGATAATATAACATCATGGAACAATAAAAAATTATAGATACGTTGGAGACGTATCAGCCCTCCATTGGGGGAGGGGCCGCCGGCGGAGGCACAGCTGGTGCGCCACCCTGTCCTCCTCTTCCCTGAGCGCTGCGGCGACCTTGGCCTCGCCCCCTCCCTCTCCCTCTCACAGCGGGCTCCGCCGGCATGAACTCCAGAGGAGGGGGATACGCTGTCAAGCAGAAGCCCTCGTCGCCGCCATTGAAGAACCACCACGCCCTCGCACCATGGCAAGTGGAAAAAGGATACCAAGCAGAAAGGGGAGGGAGGAGGTGAGTATGGAAAGGCACCGTCCCTCTACCTTTTTATAGAGGGGCAGGGCCGGAGCCTGTCCTCCCAACGCAGGGCGGCCGCCCCGCTAGACCAATGCGACCTCCAATGGTGCGGGGAATTAGGACCGGCCAGCTGCTCCAATCACCGATGCTCGGTTTCCCGCCTCAGCTTTAATGCCCATGCCCTCCGCATCCACCTCCTACCCTTCCTAAGGCATGGACGACACGTGGCGGCTGGTCCAGAAGCATGAAGACAAGTGGGACGACCGTTTTCCACCCCTAGATCATGGGGTGCGGGCGCCATGCAAGCCATGACACGAGTCCACTTTGTAAATGAGCAGCGCCCCTGCGGCTTCCTCTTTTTATGAGGAAGGTGCGGGCTGCCTCTTTACTGTTTGACATGGGGCATCGCAGGCGTGCTGCGACTGTTCCATGCACGACCCCCACGTCACGCACTCAATGTGGATCATGGGGAAGCGCAACTAACAAGAAGACTACAATAGTTAATCCCTGCCACTCGTGCCCGCACACTGTTTTGGGCCTGGCCCAACTATGCTACGCGCTTATGTGTGGCCCAGGCCCGGGGGCTCCTGTCGGTGAACAAAAGTATGGGCTCTTCTGTACCCCTTACTTGTGCACGGGCAGTCGTAGCCACACCTGCGGCAAGGCTGGCAGGGCAGTAGAAGGTGAAATACAAGACTGCCAAGACAAGCATTCAGCCAGTGAATAGAGAACAAAAGATAAGCTAGGCCTCCCCCGGCAACAACCTTGCCAGGGCAGCTTGCATAGCCCCGGCAAGACCCTTGCCGAGGCGATTTGCGAAGCACCAAAAAAGCCGCTACCCTTGAGGCTGAGAGCTCTGACGCCATTGACAACATCAAAGCCAAGACTCGGGGGCGCGCACATGGTAGCATGCAGATCTTTGTGGAGACTAATGGTCTGCAGGCTTCCGCAGAGACGAGAAGACAAGGACCCCCGACAAGATCCTTGTCGGTGTCGATAAAATAAAATACAGACATAAGGGCTTCATGATCATCTTTAGAACAACAATATATTTTCATATAATGCTAAACTGATAATTCATTCACAAGGTAAAGTATGAACCCAAAAACTTTATTGAAAACTAACAAACCATGATCTCGGTTGAAAGGATTGAGAAGAGGTATCTAGAGGGGGGGTGAATAGACTCTAAGTAAGAAAAGTTGCAGTTTTTAATTTCTTTAAGTTGGAGTGGAGTTTTGGCACAAGTTTAACATTCACAATACATATCAAGCGAGCATGACAAGAGTATATGAGCAGCGGAAAGTAAAGCATGCAATTTGCAAGAATGTAAAAGGATGGGATTGGAGTGTGCAAACGCAATTTGGAGACACGGAGATTTTTTATTCGTGGTTCCGATAGGTGGTGCTATCGTACATCCACATTGATGGGGACTTCAACCCACGAAGGGTAACGGTTGCGCGAGTCCACGGAGGGCTCCATCCATGAAGGGTCCACGAAGAAGTAACCTTGTCCATCCCACCATGGCCGTCGCCCACAAAGGACTTGCCTCACTAGGGTAGATCTTCATGAAGTAGGCGATCTCCTTGCCCTTACAAACTCCTTGCTTCAACTCCACAATCTTGACGGAGGCTCCCAGGTGACACCTAGCCAATCTAAGAGCCACCACTCTCCAAGAAATAACAAATGGTGTGTTGATGATGAACTCCTTGCTCTTATGCTTCAAATGATAGTCTCCCCAACACTCAACTCTCTCTCACGGGATTTGGATTTGGTGGAAAGAAGATTTGAGTGGAAAGCAACTTTGGGAAGGCTAGAGATCAAGATTTATGTGGTAGGAATGGAATATCTTGACCTCAACACAAGTGTAGGTGGTTCTCTCTTAGAAAATGTATGTTGGAAGTGTAGGCATGTTCTGATGGCTCTCTCCACGAATCAAGAGTGGGTGGAGGGGTATATATATCCTCCACACAAAATCTAACCGTTACACACAACTTACCAAACTTAGAGGGACGGAATCGTGAAACTCGGTCGGACCGATTTAGTAAATAATGTGATCGTTAGTATTTTTGGTGGGACCGACATGTCAACTCGGTGGGACCGATATGGTTAGGGTTAGGGCATAATGTAATCTCGGTGAGACCGATTACACAAACTCGCTGAGACCAATTTTGGTAATAGACACATAGAGGGTTGGTCAGGCAAACTCGGTGGGACTGATTCGCTCATCTCGGTTGGACCGAAACAATATGAAAGGGAAACAGAGAGTTTGCATTGCAATCTCGGTGGGACCGATCGCTTATCTCAGTTTGACCAAAATGTAACGAACGGAAACAGAGAGATTACAATCCCATCTCGGTGAGACCGAGATCCCCATCGGTGAGACAGAAAAGACTAGGGTTTGTGGCAGTGGCTATGACAACTGAACTCGGTGGCGCCGGGCAGACAGTTTCAGTGGGGCCGAGTTTGACTTTTGGTTTGGGACATATGTGGATGTGAGAAAGTAGTTGAGGGCTTTGGAGCATATCACTAAGCACTTTGAGCAAGCAAGCCATTAAGCAACACCTCATCCCCTCTTAATAGTATTGGCTTTCCTATGGACTCAATGTGATCTTGGATCACTAAAAGCAAAATGTAGAGTCTTGTGCTTTGAGCTTGTGCTAATCCTTTGTCCTTAGCATCTTGAAGGGGTTCCACATCCTCTAGTCCATGTCACTCCATTGTTGAAATTATATGAAACATACTAGGTAAAAGTATTAGTCCAACAAGAGATATGTTGACATTAATTACCAAAATCACCCAGGGAGCACTTGTGCTTTCAATCTCCCCCTTTTTGGTAATTGATGACAACATACATCAAAGCTTTAGATAAAGATATAGAGAATAACAACTAAAGCTTTGGAAAGACATGTAACATGCCTAGGCTCCCCCTACATGTATGCAATCATGTAAATTTGGAATATAGGAGCATGTGAATGCATAAGCATTACAGAGTAGGCAATGTGTTACATGTATCTTGGCTATATGCATCAGAGCAAATGATGTGAATATGGGAAATGTGCCTTCATGCTCATGTGTCCTTGCAAATAGTATGTACATCAGCAAGAAATCCTCATACACATGACTGTGATGCATATACTTACCTTGTGGTCTTGAGTTGGCCAAGGAAGGAATGAACCTGCGTAAACAAGGTTAGATAACATAGATACACCTACTAGCCAGAGCAAACAAAAGAAACCACAAGAGAACCAAGACTGGGATGGCATGTAGAGAGTGAGTACTGAGTACCCCATTGGATATAGACATGTCCCCAAAGGTAAAGTTGTGGGATGAATTCAAGGATTTCCTTCCCTTAGATGTCTTGCTCCCCCTGAATCTAGCATGGGATATTGAGAGAAGACAGGGAACAGAAAATCAGAGCAAAGAAAAGAAATAGAGCTAATGCAAACAATCAAATATGAACATGTCTTTCCCCTCTTAAAGACATGTGACTTCTCTCCTCTTGAACACCAAGCATCTGGGGTCTCTCTCCCCCTGAGTATTTTCTCCCCCTATAGAAAAGATTAAGCTTTGATGTGATCTCTCTCTCCCCCTTTGACATCAATTTCCAAGAAGGGTCCTTCTGGATTGTTGTTTCAATGGGTTTGGTCCTTGAGTCACAAAGTAAAGCAGCAAGTCAAATGTGATTCTGGTAGAGGACAAGAATCATTGAGTGGAGCTGGATCAGAATGAATGCAAGAAAAAGTGGCAAGCTGTCTTTCCTGTAGTGAAATCGGTGGTACCGAGTTGTGTGCTTCGGTTGCACCGAAATAATTCGATTGGACCGAAGGCAACATACCGGTGTGATCGAGTTCATCACAGAGAAAACACTTGTCACCTCAGCTCACTGGACAAGTAAGATCTCACAAGGATTTGCAAGGAATTAACTGAAGGATTTGCAAGGAATTAACTGAAGGATATGCAGAACAGAAAAGAAACAGAAAAGAAATCTAGATGAAGTTTTTTGTTGAAAGGGGAAACAAATATGCAAGAGATAACATGCAAGAGCACAGTAAAAGACACAAGAGAACTTCATCTACAATTGGTCGGCGACAAAGTCACATATGTTAGAGTATATTGACATAGGAGTCAAGTGAGATCACTTGATCATAGGTCATACTCATCGTTTAAGCACAAAATGGGGTTACCATTTTTCTTTAAGCATTTTTATGTATTCACATCCTGTTGAGTTGCTCTGACTCATGACTTGGAGTAAAGCTTCTCTAAGATGGAATAACATACCTTGGGTGGTGGTGTTGATCGTGATCATGTAGTTGAACTTGTGTGGGTTGCTCAAGGTTGATGTAGCTCATCAATAGTTGGGAGCACCACTTGGAATTTGAGTTCATCTACCTACATGTGTTAGTTTTTGCAAGGAAGGGCACTTGTTTATCCAAAATGACAATCCTGAAACTCAACATAGAATTTGTCAAAGGATATGTTTGAAGGGTTTCGTGCTTCCTTGTCTTCAACCACCATTGTGTAGAGACTTGGTGATGTAGAGATTTCTCAAGATGTGAGTGAGTTGCAATCTCGTAGATTTAGGTTCATCCAAGTACCTACACGGGTTAGATAACATGCAAGGTGCAAATATATCCAAGACATAAGATTTTCATCATAAAAGGAATATCAAGGATTAGTCATAAGCTCATGTCTTGCATGTATTCAAATGGAGTTCCTACTCCAAGTTTTAAGCATCAATGATGTTCAATTCACCTCTTAACATGCAAACACTTTCTCATCAAGCGGTTTGGTGAATATATCCGCTAATTGCTTATCGGTGCAAACATGCTTAAGATTAATGTCCCCTTTCGCAACGTGATCTCAAATGAAATGATGACAAACTTCAATATGCTTAGTTCAAGAGTGTTGCACGGGATTGTGAGCAATCTTGATAGCACTTTCATTGTCACAAAGCAATGGAACATGTTTTACATGTATCCCATAATCTTTAAGAGTTTAGGTCATCCAAAGTTATTGAGCATAACATGAACCAGCGGCAATGTATTCCGCTTCGGCGGTGGATAAGGATACCGAGTTTTGTTTCTTGGAGGACCAAGACACAAGAGATCTACCAAGGAATTGACAAGTACCCGAAATGGAATTTCCATCAACCTTGTCACCGGCATAGTCCGAGTCGGAGTAGCCAACAAGATTAAAAGAGGCCATCTTTGGATACCAAATGCAAAAGTTTGGTGTATGGATTAAGTATCTCACTATCCTTTTCACGGCCTTAAGATGACATTCTTTAGGAGCCGCTTGATATCGTGCACACATGCACACACTTAGCATAATATCGGGATGTGAGGCACATAAATGTAACAATGAACCAATCATGGAGCGTTAAACCTTTTAATCAACCAGTTCACCATCTTTGGTCAAGTCAAGGTGTCCACTAGTAGGCATGGGTGTAGTCATACCTTTGCATTCTTGCATATTGAACTTCTTGAATAAGTCCTTGGTGTACTTTGTTTGAGAGACAAAGGTACCTTCCTTAGTTTGCTTGATTTGCAAACCGAGAAAGAATTTGAGTTCGCTCATCATAGACATCTCAAACTTCTCCGACATTAGCTTTCCAAACTTTTCACTAAAGTGAGGGTTAGTCAAACAAAATATAATATCATCAACATAGATTTGGCAGATAAATAATTCTCCATTAACCCTTTTAGTAAAAAGAGTAGAATCGTTTTTTCCAATTTCAAAGCCTTTTTCAATAAGGAACTTGGTCAAGCATTTATACCACGCTCTAGGAGCTTGTTTAAGACCATAAAGAGCTTTGTGAAGTTTGTAAACATGATTAGGTTTCTTAGGATTGACAAAGCCAGGAGGTTGCTTAACATAAACTTCCTCCTCTATTTCACCATTTAGAAAAGCACTTTTAATGTCCATTCGGTACAAGGTGATATCATGGTGATTAGCATAGGCAAGTAAGATGCGAATGGACTCAAGTCTAGCAGCGGGGGCATATGTCTCACCATAGTCCATACCTTCGACTTGAGTGTAGCCTTGGGAGATGAGACGTGCTTTGTTGCGAACTACTTGTCCATCTTCATCTTGCTTGTTGCGAAACACCCATTTGGTGCTGATGATGTTGTGGTTGTTGTCGAGCTTCTCGACCAATGTCCACACTTGGTTTCTCTCAAAGTTGTGTAGTTCTTCGTGCATGGCATTTATCCAATCTAGATCTTCTAATGCTTCTTTAACTTTCATAGGTTCGATGCTAGAGATGAATGAATAATGTTCACAAAAGTTAGTTAAACGAGTTTTAGAGCGAGTAATTCTCCCGGTTTGGATATCATTGTAGATTTGCTCAATGGGATGGTCTTTGGAAACTCTTGCTCGAACTCGTGACAGCTTTTGCTTGGATCTTGGTGGAACATCTTCTTCATCTTGTTCTTCTTCTTGGCCTTCTTCATTGTTGACATTGTCATTCTCTTGTCGTGGTGGAGAAGGAGGTTGTTGATGTTCATCTTGGTGTACTTCCTCGTTTTGTTCATCTTGGTGTGTCCCACTTGTGGATGCTTTCGTATCAACTCTTGGTTCACCTTGTCGTGAGGTGGAAGCTTCCACTTGGACGGACGAGGTACTCTCCTTCACCTCCGTTGGACGAATCTTGCCAATAGACAAGTATTGGATTGCTTCCAAAGGGTCTTTGTCTCCTACATCAATTGGCAATTGCTCTACTTGCGAGCCGTTAGATTCATCAAACTTCACATCTACCGTCTCTTCAATCTTTCGGGTGAAATTATTGTAGACATGGTAAGTGTGAGAGTTTGAGCCATAACCAAGTAGGAAACCTTCATGAGACTTAGGACAAATTTAGATCGACGATGCTTATCAAGAATGTAGCACTTTGAGCCGAATACTCGAAAGTATCCAACTTGGGGTTTGTTACCAGTGAGGAGCTCGTATGCCGTCTTGTTGAGTAGCTTGTGAAGATACAAGGAATTTGTTGCATGACAAGCTGTCTCAACCATTTCCGCCCAAAAGTGCTTAGGCGTCTTGTACTCATCAAGCATTGTTCTCGCCATTTCGATGAGCGTCCGGTTCTTCCTCTCAACAACTCCATTTTGTTGAGGTGTGTACGTAGCCGAGAACTCATGTGAAATCCCTTCTTCATCAAGAAAGGTGTCCACATTTGCGTTCTTGAACTCCGTTCTGTTGTCGCTGTGAACCTTCTTGATCTTCACTTCAAATTGATTTTGGGCCTTCCTAGTGAAGTTTTTGAAGATCTTTTGGACCTGCGATTTATCATCGAGAAAGAACACCCACATAAATCTTGAAAAATCATTGACTATAACTAGACCAAAAGAATTTCCACCGAGACTTTTGTAAGCGTTGGGACCGAAAAGATCCATGTGAAGTAGCTCGAGTGGCCTCCTTGTGGTCATGATGTTCTTCACGGGATGCCTTCCTCCAACCTGTTTACCGGCTTGACAAGTGCTGCAAAGTCTATCCTTATCAAATATGACATCGTTAACGCCAAGGATACGATTTCCTTTAATAAGCTTGTCAAGGTTTCGCATGCCCACATGACCTAATCGTCTATGCCATAACCAGCCTTTAGAGGATTTAGCAATTAAGCAAGTTCTAGGTTGAGCCTTTTTTAGTGAAATCAACAATGTAAAGATCACCTCTACGTATACCGGTAAAGACCATTTTATGATTATCTCTACGAAACACTTGGCAATCTACTTTAGTAAATAGGACATTAAACCGAAATCAGCAAGTCTAGATACTGAAAGTAAATTGTACCCAAGAGATTCAACGAGCATGACATTTTGTATGGAGCTATCATGTGAGATGGCCACTGTCGGTGTCAAAACCGGCGGATCTCGGGTAGGGGGTCCCGAACTGTGCGTCTAGGCGGATGGTAACAGGAGACAAGGGACACGATGTTTTACCCAGGTTCGGGCCCTCTTGATGGAGGTAAAACCCTACGTCCTGCTTGATTGATATTGATATTGTGGATGTTTACAAGAGTGGATCTACCACGAGATCAAGGAGGCTAAACCCTAGAAGCTAGCATATGGTATGATTGTTGTTGTTGTCCTACGGACTAGAGCCATCCGGTTTATATAGACAACGGAG
Organism: Triticum aestivum; assembly: GCF_018294505.1. Classification (NCBI taxonomy): domain Eukaryota; kingdom Viridiplantae; phylum Streptophyta; class Magnoliopsida; order Poales; family Poaceae; genus Triticum; species Triticum aestivum. Next base: position 391,027,246 of record NC_057804.1, on the reverse strand, counting down.
AGGGCCAGGGTTACATAGAGTCGGTTACAATAGTAGGAGATCTACATATCCGTATCGCCAAGCTTGCCTTCCACGCCAAGGAAAGTCCCATCCGGACACGGGGCGAAGTCTTCAATCTTGTATCTTCATAGTCTTGGAATTTGGTCGATGATGATAGTCCGGCCGATGATAGTTCGGCCAATGATGGTAGTCCGGCTATCCGGACACCCCCTAATCCAGGACTCCCTCAGTAGCCCCCGAACCAGGCTTCAATGATGATAAGTCCAACATGTGTGTAGTCTTCGGCGTTGCAAGCCGGGTTCTCCTTCAAGTTCTACGTACCTACCGAACAGTGTCCGGCTTCCTCATCAATGTTGCGTGTCTTGGCTTCCACGCCCAATAATGGCCTTCTTCCACGCGTCGTGCGAATGTGAAAAGCCAGGGTGTTTTTTATGTTTTACCCCCTAGTTGTGCGAATAATCTGCCTATAAGGGAGGCAAGAATCCAGATCCAAATCACCATCTTCCTCCCACGAACACTCATCGGAGCGCTTTCGACCAAGAATCCATTCCATCATGGACCGTCAACGCGGCTCCTCTTCTCGCGCTCCCAGCCCTTTGCCAGGAGATTGGAGGAGATGCTCTGTTCCGCACAACGAGCTGGTGAAGCTCCAAGCGGGGGGATATCTCCCTCCGGCCTTCATGGTTCTGGTTCGAGCCGGGCTGGCCACCTACAAAGGTGGGAAGCAAGCGGAGGTTACCCCAAATCCCAACAAAGGGGAGCGGGTATGCTTCATCCCCTATCTGATAAGGGGACTCGGATTTCCTGTACATCCATTCCTCCGCGGGCTCCTGGAGTTCTACGGACTCCAGCTTCATCACCTCACGCCCGCCTCAATCCTGCATATTGCGGGTTATGTAGCTCTTTGCGAGCTATTCCTGGGCATCGAGCCCCATTTCACGCTGTGGAAGAGGTTGTTCTGCCTTGTACCCCGTTCTCATGAGGGGTCCATATATCAAGTGGGCGGCGCCGAAATATGGCGCATTGCCAGGACCGGATATCCATCCGGAACCCCTAAGAAGGCGTCCGAAGACTGGCCTTCGGAATGGTTTTATATAGAAGACGCTCCGCTGCCGGACCCTGTTCGGATCGGCCTCCCGGAGTTCAGCAATGCTCCTCTGAAGAAACGCCTTAGTTGGCGTCCGCGGAGCTCCCAACTGGAGGAAGACAAGAGCGTCCATTATTTGATGGGCCGAATAAGGTTACTGGCCCATGCCGGGTTGACCATGATTGGAGTCATGGCGACATGCATTATGCGGGGGGGTGCAACCACTACAATACAGGGGCCACCCCATGTGGGATTTCAATAGGGAGGACAATGCCACCCGTCATGGCCGCAAAGGGACGGATTCGGTCGAAGATCTGGTGACGATCCTGTCCGGCCTGTATAAGGGGGAGAAGGAGAATTTCCTTCGGACGAACCCGTTAAATGGGTTCTCCAAGAATAATCCCCGGCCTTGGGTAAGCGAACACTCTGTGTGCCCGACCCATGCTTTTTTGAAACTTAAGTTTCTTATATTGTGTTCTTCTTTCGACGCAGGAGCTGCGCCGGATCGTGGAGGACATGCTAAGTCTAGCTCCGCAACCCGAGGATCCAGAGAGATCCCGGGATTCGGCCTCCGAAGAGGATCCGGACATAATGGTGGAGCTAATCGACGAGGTATTCCACCAGCTCAGCATGGACAATGCTTTAGTCACCATCATGGCCGACTATCCCGGACTATATCCGGCTTCCCAGGTGATTGTGACCGAAGTCCTGACACCGTCATTCCTTCCTTGCTTATTTCTGACCGCCGTATATGATGGCGCTGTGCAGGAGGCGCCCCTAGGGCGAGAAGCCGAGCCCGCGGTGGCTGGCCAACAAAGGCCAGTCCGGACCAGTAGGCGGAAGAGGAGCGCGGCGTGGGCTGAAATGTCGCCGCAAAGGTGTAGCTCACAATTCATTATTTAGAGCAACGTTCCTAGGAAGCGTTTGAGTGCTCATGACTTTTGTAGGGAAAAAAGCGTCCGCCGGACTGCGGGCGTGGAGGTTGCCAATCCAACCTCTACCAGCCAGGCTCTAGCACCTGGTCTGGAGGGGGAGGCGAGCGCAAGGCGCGAGCCGGACATTCCTCCGACGGAGGATGCCGACAGACTGTCCGCCACCAAGTCTGAGGTGGAGAGTGCCCTGAATCACAGGCGCCGCCGGACAGTATTTCGTGACGCGTGCTTCTCCCCCGAGGCGTTGAATGCCTTTAACACGGGGGACGCGCACCTTCGTGCTGCTCAAGATGGTTTTACCAGAGCCATGGAGCAGTATGTAAAAGACATACGGGTAAGAGAATTTAATAGTTGTATATGCCAGTAGCCCCCGAGACTTAAAGTAGTTATATTAACGGATTTAAGGATCATATGAAATGTAGGATCTTAGCGAGAAGAATACCCAACTGTCTCAGGAGCTGCAAGAGTGCAAGGCCCAACTTGAGGCCGCACTCTCTGGCACAGGAGGAAACACAGGGACCTCTCCTGGTAACGCATTATTTTAGAAAGATAAGTAGCGTTTGGCCTGTATGCAAGTCTAAAAAATGACGTTGCAGGTGCTGCCGGACAAGATCCGGACAGGCAAGAACTTCTGCGCCAACTAAAGGCCGGCGAGAGGGTGCTGCATAAGGTGCAGCATGAAAGGAACAAGCTATAGGATTCCCATGCCCAGCTTGGAGAAGAGCTGAAAGGCGTTCGGGCCGAGCTGTCGGGCTCTGTTAAGGAGAATCAGCGGCTTCGTCGCGGCATCTATAGTAAGTGCTTGAGCGAACTCCTTTGAAAAGAAGAGTTCGGCGAGGAAGTCAATTTAACAGAATATGTCTGCAGGTATGCTCACAGGTCGCCCTGCGGAGGAGATGCCCGTATCAACGGGTGACCAACTTCCCGAATTGTTGCAACTGATCGAACAAGTTCGGCAGGCAATGAGCGGCGTCATCCAGGCTTTATGGCCTACCTTCTCCTTACCCGAGGGTCTTGGGGAGCTTGCGGAGAAGCTTCAGGGAGTGCGGCAGTGCTTCCATTTATGGAAGATTTCGGCCTGCCGCCAAGGTGCCAGGGAGGCCTGGGCCATGGTGAAGACGCGGTACAAGAAGGCGGATCCCAACCACATGGCCGAGGTCGGACCTGTGGGGCCCGATGGGAAGGAGATCCCTGTGAGTTTAGTATACGGCCAAGTAGAGTTGGCCGCTAAATTTTCCCAACAGGACTGTAAATTAGACAGCCTGTTAGACGGGATTGAGGAAGAATACAGTCAGTCGATTTGACAATGTATTATAAAATGACATGTAAAATGCCTTCTAGCCGGATTGTAGATCGTTTGTCTTTGCCGACCTTTTCGCTTCGACCTCGGGACCCTAGAGTCCGGAGTGTGTCCGAATACCTTCTCGGTTATGAAACAACCGGGGTATGCATGGAGACCAGGCGTAGGGGTCATTAGTGCTTTATCAGACAAGTGCCCAACTAGTTATGTTATATTACATGGTAGTAAGAAACATCTTCCAGGGAGAATAGTTCCGTTAAGGGTTCCTTTCCCTGGGGGTGGCATGCCCTAAAGTGCATGTCCGGACTGCGAAAAAAGCAGAAAAACATCTGGGGGCAGATAAATAAGTAGGTAAAAATCATCTTTCAAGTCACCGACCGAATATTCCCTTAAGAACGCTAGCTTTCGGCTTCACCCAGTCTGAGGTACACATCCGGCTGACCCGGCAGTAACAATCGCAGAGCTGCTCCCTTTACCTCCTAGCTGAACAATCGGGAACGTAGGGGTAAGCACAGGAGCCAGGCAACCCAGCTTGGCCAAAACTTAAGTCATATCGATGCATATAATGGTGAATAAAAGGTACATGTGGAGGCTTGACACATGTGCTGGGCATGAAGCCCTTATAATTAAGCTTCTCGTAAAGAAGCCCCCAGGTATAATGAGTGCTGATAGCACATCAATTGCGCGCGAACGTTGCGCAAGTAGGCCCTTTAAGGCTTTGATGAATAGGGTTGAGAAGAAAAAGATAAACAAAAGGCAGCTGAAAAAAAATTGGACTGGGGGAAAGGGACGAACTCTTAGTCCGGCGCTAGGCATAGAATCTTCGGAGGCGGGCTGCGTTCCATGGGTTCGGCTCGAGTCGGTTATCCGATGTATTTCGCAGGCGGTACGCTTCGCCGGTCAGGACTTGATCGATGATGAAGGGGCCTTCCCATTTGGGCTTGAGCTTGTCCCTTTTCTTGTCCGGCAGGCGTAGAACTAGTTCGCCAACGTTGTAAGTCTTGGCCCGTACTTCTCTGCTTTGGTATCTTCCAGCCTGTTGCTGATAAAATGCGGAACAAGCCTTGGCGACGTCGCGTTCTTCCTCCAATGCGTCCAAGCTGTCCTGCCGATCCAACTCGGCTTCTCTTTCTTCGTACATGCGCACTCGAGGTGAGTCATGAATGATGTCGCAGGGCAAAACTGCTTCTGCGCCGTATACCATAAAAAATGGTGTGAATCCGGTAGTACAGTTAGGCGTTGTCCGCAGCCCCCGGAGTACGGAGTCGAGCTCCTCTACCCAGTGCGTGTCAGATTTCGTAAGGGACCGCACTAGTCTGGGTTTGATGCCGCTCATTATTAGACCATTTGCTCGTTCCACTTGACCGTTGGTTTGAGGGTGATAGACTGAAGCGTAATCGAGCTTGATGCCCATATTTTTGCACCATGATTTAACTTCGTCGGTCGTGAAGTTCATGCCGTTATCGGTGATGATGCAGTGGGGGACACCATAACGGTGTACTACCCCGGATATGAAGTCTATCACTGGTCCGGACTCTGCCGTTTTAACTGGCTTGGCCTCTATCCATTTGGTGAATTTATCCACCATGACCAATAGGTATCTTTGCTTGTGGGTTCCCCCTTTAAGTGGTCCAACCATGTCAAGCCCCCAGACCGCGAACGGCCAGGTAATGGGTATAGTTTTGAGGGCGGTGGGTGGCATATGGCTCTGATTAGCAAAGAGCTGACAACCGACGCATCTTTGGACTAAGTCCTGAGCATCTGCCCGGGCCGTCGGCCAATAAAATCCTGTACGGAATGCCTTTCCTACAAGGTCCCGGGCTGCGGCGTGGTGTCCGCCTAGTCCGGCGTGAATTTCAGCCAGAATGTCTCGCCCTTCCTCTTCGGAGATACACCTTTGAAGGACTCCGGTTGTGCTTTTCTTATAGAGTTCTCCCTCATGGACCTTGTAGGCTTTAGATCGCCGAACTACGCAGCGGGCCTCATTATGGTCTTCGGGGAGTTCCTGCCTAAGCAAGTAGGCGAGGAATGATTCTATCCACGGGGCAATTACTGCCATTATGTCGTGGGCAGAAGGTGTTATGTCATCGGCTGAATCGCCGGTTGGTGCGGCTGGTTCCAGTTTGTTATTTCCGGACTCCTCTTCCCATAGTACGGATGGCTTGAAGAGCCATTCCAAGAAGATGTTAGGAGGGACAGCGTCGCGTTTTGCGCCGATGCGTGCCAGTACGTCGGCTGCTTGGTTATTATCCCGGGCTACGTGATGGAATTCGAGTCCTTCAAACCGGACTGACATTTTTAGGACAGCGTTGCGATATGCTGCCATTTTCGGATCTTTGGTGTCAAAGTCTCCGTTTATTTGGGATATTGCGAGGTTTGAATCCCCGCGCACCTCTAGGCGTTGAATGCCCATGGAGATTGCCATCCGGAGACCATGTAAAAGGGCCTCGTATTCGGCTGCGTTGTTGGAGTCCGTGTACATTATCTGAAGTACGTATTGGACTGTGTCCCCGGTCGGGGACGTCAATACGACGCCAGCCCCCAATCCGGCTAACATTTTAGAGCCGTCGAAGTGCATAATCCAATTGGAGTATGCGCCGTACTCTTTAGGGAGTTCGGCTTCGGTCCATTCAGCGAAAAAGTCAGCCAAAACTTGTGACTTTATAGCTCGCCAAGGTTTGTAAGTTATATCAAATGGTAAGAGCTCAATGGCCCATTTTGCAATCCTGCCCGTCGCGTCGCGGTTGTTTATAATGTCGTTAAGTGGTACTTCAGAGGCCACTGTTATCGAACACTCTTGAAAGTAGTGTCGGAGCTTCCGGGATGCCATGAACACCGCGTATGCTATCTTCTGATAGTGCGGGTAGCGGGACTTGCAGGGGGTTAACACAGTGGATACGTAGTATACTGGTTTTTGAAGAGGGAATTTATGTCCTTCTGTCTCTCGTTCGACGACGAGTACCGCGCTTACAACTTGATGCGTTGCTGCGATGTATAACAACATTGGTTCGCCCAGGTTGGGGGCAGCCAGGACCGGATTTGTTGCCAATATGGCCTTTATTTCTTCGAGTCCGGCGGTGGCAGCATCCGTCCACTCGAAGTGTTCGGTGCGCCTAAGGAGGCGATAGAGGGGCAACGCCTTTTCTTCTAGACGGGAGATAAAGCGGCTTAGGGCCGCCATGCATCTAGTCAATTTTTGTATTTGCTTGAGGTCTTTTGGGATATCTAGCTGTGACAGAGCTCGGATCTTGGCTGGGTTTGCTTCAATTCCTCTACCGGATACGATGAAGCCCAGCAGCTTTCCTGCTGGTACACCGAAAACGCATTTTTCCGGGTTCAGCTTGATGTCATATGCTCTGAGGTTGTCTAATGTGAGCCTCAAGTCGTCTACTAGAGTTTTGACGTGTTTAGTTTTGACGACTACGTTGTCTATGTATGCCTCTACTGTTTTGCCGATCTGGGTAGCCAAACATGTCTGAATCATGCGCTGATATGTTGCGCTGGCGTTTTTAAGTCCGAAGGGCATCGTGTTGAAGCAGAATGGTCCATATGGAGTTGCGGCTTGATCCGCTTCTGCCATCTTGATTTGATGATAGCCGGAGTATGCGTCCAGGAAGCACAATGAATCGTGCCCTGTAGTGGCATCGATGATTTGGTCGATGCGGGGGAGGGGGAAGGGATCCTTTGGGCAGGCTTTATTTAGGTCTTTGAAATCGACACATAGGCGCCAGGATTTGTCCTTCTTTGGTACCACTACCAGGTTTGCTAGCCAATCCGGATGTTTGATGTCTCTGATGAATCCGGCTTCCAATAGTTTGGCTAGCTCTTCTCCCATTGCCTGTCTTTTGGGTTCGGAAAATCGTCGAAGAGCCTGTTTGACTAGCTTGAATCCTTTTAGGATGTTTAGGCTGTGTTTTGCCAATCTGCATGGGATTCCGGGCATATCCGAGGGGTGCCAGGCAAAAATGTCCTTCCCAAAGGAATTCTCGCAGTGCGGCGTCTACATCAGGGTTCAATTGTGCCCCGATGGAGGCCGTCTTTGTCGGGTCCGTTGGGTGGACCTGGAATTTTACTATTTCATCTGCTGGTTTAAAGGAGGTGGACTTGGATCTCTTATCGAGTATCACATCGTCCCTATTCACCGTAGAGCGCAGCGCGGTGAGTTCCTCTGCCGCTAGGGCTTCGGATAGTGCCTCTAAGGCTAATGCAGCTGTCTTATTTTCGGCATGGAGTGTTATGTCCGGGTCACTAACGAGATTGATTATGCCGCCGGGCCCAGGCATTTTGAGCTTCATGTACCCGTAATGGGGTACGGCTTGAAAAATTGTGAATGCCTCTCGTCCTAATATAGCGTGATATCCGCTGTTGAACGAGGCCACTTGGAACGTGACTTCTTCGGATCTGTAATTGTCCGGTGAGCCGAATACCACATCGAGTGTGATTTTTCCTGTGCAGCGCGCCTCCCGGCTAGGGATTATTTCTCTAAAGGTTGTGCTGCTTCGCTCAATGCGGCTCCAGTCTATTTCCATTTTTTGAAGGTTTTCCTCGTAGATGAGGTTTAATCCGCTGCCGCCATCCATGAGGACTTTTGTAAGTCGAAAGACATCCACTATAGGACTAAGTACCAGTGCGGCTGGAGCTCGGGCTGTTCGGAATTTAGGTTCATCGCTGGCGTTGTAGGTGATGGCTGTGTTGCTCCATGGATTGGTTGTTGCTACTTGGTAGACTTCGGCGAGGCTGCGGATTGTTCGTTTCCGCATATTATTTGATGCGAAAGTCTCGAAGACTGTTGATACCGTACCAATGTTGTTGGAGTGGTTTTCCGGGGCTAGAAGCTCCTCTCCACTTTTGGCCACCTGCCGTAATATCCAACATGCTCGGAGGCTATGTGTTGGGACGGTGCCTTCTGTATTGTGAATTTTACAGGGTCCGTTAAGCCATCCCTCCAGTACGGTTCCGTGCCCTTTATGGGGTTTTTGCTTTTTGGTTTTTGTATCTGGTGCCTGAGTGTAATGCACCCTTTTGTTGCGGACTAGGGTTGTATTCGGGGCCGGATTGTCCCAAAACTTATTTTCGGTTGTCCGGAAACTCTCCATCGCACAGTACTTTCGTACTATGGATGCCAGGTCGGCGAAGCGTGTAATTTCACGACGGCTGACGGCGTTCAAGATTCCCTCGTTCGTGCAATTATTGCAAAATATTGAGATTGCGTTTTCCTCTCGGCAGTCCTTTATCCTGTCCATAACCAGGAGGAATCTGGCCCAGTAGTGATGTACTGTCTCAGCGGGCTCTTGCCGGATTAGAGATAGATCGCATATGTCTGGGCGGGTGGGTGGAATTAAGTCTGGAACCCTACCCATCTCAAGGCTCGAAGGCCGAGAAGTTTCCAAATTTGGAAGCTTGGATTGCTGGACGTTGTCCAGCGAGTCTGGTCTGATGCCTGACTTTAAGTTCAGTGCTTGATCGAAGTCCGTCCCTCCACGGGAATCCGGCATGGGGGGTTCGGGAGCCCGGACATGCCTAGTTTTCAATACAGGAGAAGAGTTGCCGCATTGTTCCTCTACCACTGCAACGTGGTGGGTGACCTAGGGAGAGTTAATCTCTCTCAGATCGGTTTTAAGCCCAATCTGATTGTAGTCTGTAGCGACTCCCAGGGCCGCGATGCGATCCAAGAGCTCGTTTACGGACGAGAGCTCTATTGGATCTAGCCGCTCGGCGAATTCCGAGCTGACGTGAAGATTGCTTTTGACGACTTGAGAGGTCATTGTCGAAGCGGTGGCCGGACTAGCGGTCATAAGAAAACCACCTAGCCGGATAGTTTGGCCGGCGGCCAAAGCTCCTTTGGCGAAAATACCGTCCTTGAAGACGGGAGGAGGCATCCTTCCTATCGGTGACGGCACAGAGGAACTCTCAATGAAAGCACCAATGTCGGTGTCAAAACCGGCGGATCTCGGGTAGGGGGTCCCGAACTGTGCGTCTAGGCGGATGGTAACAGGAGACGAGGGACACGATGTTTTACCCAGGTTCGGGCCCTGTTGATGGAGGTAAAACCCTACGTCCTTCTTGATTGATATTGATATTGTGGGTGTTTACAAGAGTGGATCTGCCACGAGATCAAGGAGGCTAAACCCTAGAAGCTAGCCTATGGTATGATTGTTGTTGTTGTCCTACGGACTAGAGCCATCCGGTTTATATAGACACCGGAAAGGGCTAGGGTTACATAGAGTCGGTTACAATAGTAGGAGATCTACATATCCGTATCGCCAAGCTTGCCTTCCACGCCAAGGAAAGTCCCATCTGGACACGGGGCGAAGTCTTCAATCTTGTATCTTCATAGTCTTGGAATCCGGTCAATGATGATAGTCCGGCCAATGATAGTTCGGCCGATGATGGTAGTCCGGCTATCCGGACACCCCCTAATCTAGGACTCCCTCAGCCACCTTACCGAGGCCAACCACCTTACCCTTTGAGTTGTCACCAAAAGTGACATACTTTCGAGGGTCGTCGTTTTCAGCAAGCTCACGAAACATATCTTTATCTCCGGTCATGTGACTGGTACATCCACTATTAAGAACCCATTCCTTTCCTCCTGCCATGTATCCCCTAAGATTTGCCATAAGACCAAAGTGTCTCATTGCATCATCAAGATCAAAGTCACTATCATCATCCTCATCATAGTATCCATGTTCAACATCGTCATGTGATGGATCAATTCCTAGAGAGGGTGATTCGTCAGAATGAGTTTGACAATGATCTTCTTTATGAATTCCAATAGCTTCAGAAATAATATCGCTAATAATTCCAACATCTCCTTTGGCATGCATAAGATTCGTAAGCTCAAATAGACAATCACCAAACTTAGGATCATTGGAATTCATCTTACTCAAGGCAATAGACTTATGGAGAATTTAATCTAGATTTTGCAAGTAATAATTTGGAAAATGTTCCTCAAGAAATTTCCATATAGTGTAGGCGCAATCAAGAGTAGGCAAACATACAATCAAGTTTCTAGGCAAGCCTCTAGTGGTAAGATTAACAGTTCTAAGATTGTGAATCATGTCAATTGACTCATCAAGGGTAGGATGCATAGGATCAACATGAGGTGCACAAGGGCTAGTAATGTACTTGTTCAAATGATATTAATTGAAAATCACAAGCATCTCATTTTTCCACTCATGAAAATACTCTCCATCAAGAATAGGCACTCTATGTCTAAGAATCCCTAAATTAAGTAGACTCATCCATGTTCCTCCAATGGTGTTTAAACCAAAGCAATGGAGAGCAAAGCTCTGATACCAATTGAAAGGATCGAGAAGAGGTGTCTAGAGGGGGGTGAATAGACTCTAAGCAAGAAAAGTTGCAGTTTTTAATTTCTTTAAGTTGGACTGGAGTTTTGGCACAAGTTTAACATTCACAATACATATCAAGCGAGCATGACAAGAGTATATGAGCAGTAGAAAGTAAAGCATGAAATTTGCAAGAATGTAAAGGGATGGGATTGGAGTGTGCAAACGCAATTTGGAGACACGGAGATTTTTTATCCGTGGTTCCGATAGGTGGTGCTATCGTACATCCACGTTGATGGAGACTTCAACCCATGAAGGGTAACAGTTGCGCGAGTCCATGGAGGGCTCCACCCATGAAGGGTCCACGAAGAAGCAACCTTGTCTATCCCACCATGGACGTCGCCCATGAAGGACTTGCCTCACTAGGGTAGATCTTCACGAAGTAGGCGATCTCCTTGCCCTTACAAACTCCTTGGTTCAACTCCACAATCTTGACGGAGGCTCCCAAGTGACACCTAGCAAATCTGGGAGACACCACTCTCCAAGAACTAACAAATGGTGTGTTGATGATGAACTCCTTGCTATTGTGCTTCAAATGATAGTCTCCCCAACACTCAACTCTCTTTCACAGGATTTGGATTTGGTGGAAAGAAGATTCGAGTGGAAAGCAACTTGGGGAAGGCTAGAGATCAAGATTTATGTGGTAGAAATGGAATATCTTGACCTCAACACAAGTGCAGGTGATTCTCTCTCAGAAAATGTATGTTGGAAGTGTAGGCATGTTCTGATGGCTCTCTCCACGAATGAAGAGTGGGTAGAGGGGTATATATAGCCTCCACACAAAATCTAACCGTTACACACAACTTACCAAACTCGATGGGACCGAATCGTGAAACTCGGTCGGATCGATTTAGTAAATAATGTGAGCGTTAGGATTTTCGGTGGGACTGACATGTGAACTCAGTGGGACCGATATGGTTAGGGTTAGGGCATAACCTAATCTCGGTGAGACCGATTACACAAACTCGGTGAGACCGATTTTGGTAATAGACACATAGAGGGTTGGTCAAGCAAACTCGGTGGGATCGATTCGTTCATCTCAGTTGTACCGAAATGGTAAGAAAGGGAAACAGAGAGTTTGCATTGCAATCTCGGTGGGACCGATCGCTTATCTCGGTTTGACCGAAATGTAACGAACAGAAACAGAGATATTACAATCCCATCTCGGTGATACTGAGATCCCCATCGGTGAGACTAAAAAGACTAGGGTTTGTGGCAGTGGCTATGACAACTGAACTCGGTGGCGCCAGACAGACAGTTTCGGTGCGGTCGAGTTTGACTTTTGGTTTGGGACATATGTGGATGTGAGAAAGTAGTTGAGGGCTTTGGAGCATATCACTAAGCACTTTGAGCAAGCAAGCCATTAAGCAACACCTCATCCCCTCTTAATAGTATTGGCTTTCCTATAGACTCAATGTGATCTTGGATCACTAAAAGCAAAATGTAGAGTCTTGTGCTTTGAGCTTGAGCCAATCATTTGTCCTTAGCATCTTGAAGGGGTTCCACATCCTCTAGTCCATGTCACTCCATTGTTGAATTTATCTGAAACATACTTGGTAAAAGTATTAGTCCAACAAGAGATATGTTGACATTAATTACCAAAATCACCCAGGGAGCACTAGTGCCTTCATCGATCATTGAAGCAATTGCAATTTAACATAACATTGTAAAGAGTCAATGTAAGAGCTCTTATTTAGCAAGTTCACATACTCAACCATCATTTAATCTTCATAATTGCTAACACTCATGCGATACCCAACCATTTACCTCAAGGGTAATGTCAACAATAATAGTTTATGATCACCTATATCCGAGTGGATATGTATGTCTGGATCTTTCCCCAACGCACAATGCTTGCCAAAAAGATAGTAAATATAAAAAGGAAGGGTGAAGATCACCATCACTAGTGCATAAAAGTAGAAAGTAAAGTAAAATATAGGCCCTTCGTAGAGGGAAGCAGTGGTTGTCATGCGCTTTTTGGTTGGATGCAAGAAATCTTAATGCAATGGAACGTCACTTTATATTGCCGCTTGTGATAGAGAACTTTATTATGCAGTCCGTCACTTTTATTTCTTCCCCATCGCAAGTTCATATAAAGCTTATTTTCCTCACACTAAAAGATCATACGTATTTAGAGAGCAATTTTTTATTGCTTGCACCAATGACAACCTATTTCAAGGATCTTACTCAATCCATAGGTAGATATACTGGACTCTCATGGCAAGACTGGGTTAAGGGTTTTGGATGCTCAAGTAGTATCTCTACTTAGTGCGGAAGTTTTGGATAGCAAGGGATAGGAAGCAAGCTCAACATGTTGGAGGATCCATGGCAATATAATTTCTATTTGGATATAAGGGAACATAACACATTATGTTGTCTTCCTTGTCCAACATCAACTTATTAGCATATAATATTTTAATGAGTGCTCAAAATCACAAAGTGTCCGAGACAGTGTATTTATATGTGAAGCCTCTCTTTCTTTATTACATCCTATTAATTGCAACAATGACCAATACTATGTTTGTCAACCCTCAACAAATTTCATGTGACATACTTCTTATATGTGAAGTCATCACTCTCCACATGATTATTATATAATCTTTTTATTTCATTTATTCCTTTTCTTTCCCAATATCAAAGCAAGAAAGCAAAGCCCTCAACTCAAAACTAATCTTTATTTTATAAGTCTCAAACTCGATTACATAGATAGATCATGAAGCAAAACTTAAAGACTAGATCATACTAAAAGATTTATTCAACTACATAATGATACAGCCAAAAGGATTGAACTAAGATAAACGATAATGGTAAAGATGTGATGGTGATACGATACCGGGTCACCTACCCCAAGCTTAGCACAAGCCAAGGGGAGTTCACATACCCGTGTACTCAAGTCTCCTTCTTCGAAGGTGGTGATGATGGAGTTGATGAGGCGTGCAGCTTGTCTTCAGTCTTCCAACGCATAGGCTCCCAGTCATAGAAATATGAATGAGTCCCCAGAATCCTCAGATCTGCAGCCAAACTCATCCTCTTAAATCTATACTCATCGTCACAGTTTTGGTTTTGCAGATCGTAGATTTGTGCTTGAAGGTGTTCTATCCGCTCATGGAGTTTGAAGATGGCCTCTTGATACGTCTCCAGCGTATCTATAAATATTTATTGTTCCATGCTATTATATTATCTGTTTTGGATGTTTTATATGCATTAATATGCTATTTTATATTATTTTTGGGACTAACTTATTAACCCAGAGCCCAGTGCAAGTTTTTTTTCCTTGTTTTTGAGTTCTACAGAAAAGGAATATCAAACGGAGTCCAAACGGAATAAAACTTTACGATGATTTTTATTGGACCAGAAGACACACGTAGGTCTTGGAGACCAAGGCAGAAGAGTCCCGAGGTGATGGCAAGGGTGCAGGGCGCGCCCCAAGGGGGCACCGCCTGCCTTGTGGGTCCCTCGAAGCTCACCTAAACCTAATCTTCGGCCTATAAATTCAGAAATATTCCTAAACCATCAGAGGCATCCACGAAAATACTTTTCCGCCGCCGTAACCTTCTGTACCCATGAGATCCCATCTTGGGGCCTTTTTCGGCGGTCTGTCGGAGGGAGATTCAATCACGGAGGGCATCTACATCAACCCTAATGCCCTCCCGATGAAGCATGAGTAGTTTACCATAAACCTACGGGTCCATAGCTAGTAGCTAGATGGCTTCTTCTCTCTCTAGTCTCTTCAATACCATGTTCTCTTCGATGTTCTTGGAGTTCTATCCGATGTAATATCCTTTTGCAGTGTGTTTGTCGAGATCCGATAAATTGGGGATTTATGATCAGATTATCTATGGATATTATTTGAATCTTCTCCGAATTCTTATATGCGTGATTTGATATCTTTGTATTTCTCTTTGAATTATCGGTTTGGTTTGGCCAACTAGATTGGTATTTCTTGCAATGGGAGAGGTGCTTAGATTTGGGTTCAATCTTGCGGTGTCCTCACCCAGTGACATAGTAGGGGTAGCAAGGCACGTATTGTATTGTTGCCATCAAGAATAAAAAGATGGGGTTCAATCCTGAAGGTAAGGGTTGATGACCTTCTCGTAGAACGTGTCCTTGGGGGAGCTTGGAGACGTCATGGTGATCTAGATCTGCCAAAAAAATATCTTGAAACAAGAATAGAAGATATTGTCGTGATGCGTTGGTCAGCACCTTCGGGACATTATATAATGAATTTTTACCATGCAAAACAAGTTATCTGAGAGAAAACGGAGTCCGGAGGGCACACTAGGTGAGCACAAGCTCAGAAGGTGCGCCTAGGGGGGTAGGGGGCCCCCAGGCTTGTCGTCTGCTCATGCACTTTCCAGACTGCTTATTATTTTCCTAATTTTTTAAATATTCCAAGACGGAGTAAAATTGCCTTTGGGAAACTTTTGGAGTCGGTTTACTTACCGTATCACATACCTATTCCTTTCAAGGGTTCTGGAGTGTTCTGGAAGGTTTCCTTTATGTACTCCTCCGGTGTTATGGTATGAATAATATTAGCTTCAACATTTATGGGCGTACCTGAGATATAATGTTTGATTATTTGCCCATTCACCACCTTCAGGTTATTGCCTTCGGCATTGTTGATTTTGATGGCACCGGAATGATAAACTTCTTAGATAATGTAAGGTCCTTCCCATTTAGAGAGAAGTTTCCCTGCAAGAATCTTAAACGGGAATTGTATAGCAAGACATGGTCACCTACATTGAATTCCCGCTTTTGTATTCTTTTACATGTCATCTTTTAACTTTTTCTTTGAACAAATTGGCATTTTCATAGGCTTGGGTTCTCAATTCATCAAGCGAGCTAATGTCAAATAACCTCTTTTCACCGACAAGTTTGAAGTCATAGTTGAGTTATTTAATTTCCCAATAAGCTTTATGTTCTAATTCAAGAGGTAAGTGACATGCTTTTCCATAAACCATTTTGCATGGAGACATACCCATAGGATTTTTTATAAGAAGTTCTATAGGCCCATAATGCATCATCAAGTTTCTTAGACCAATTCCTTCTAGATCTATTGACCGTCTTTTGCAAAATTAATTTTATTCTCTATTACTTCAGTCTACTTGACCACTAGACTGAGGATGATACGGAGATGCAATTCTATGGTTAACAACATATTTGGCAACCAATTTATGAAAAGCACCATGAATAAAGTGTGAACCAACATCAGTCATTAAATATCTAGGGACTCCAAACCTCGGGAAAATAACTTATTTAAGCTTTTTAATAGAAGTGTTGTGATCAGCACTACTAGTTGGAATGGCTTCTACCCACTTAGTAACGTAATCAACAACAACCAAAATATGAGTATACCCATTAGAGCAAGGAAAAGGTCCCATATAATCAAATCCCTACACATCAAATGGTTCAATAACAAGTGATAATTCATAGGCATTTCCTAACGTCTACTAATGTTACCAATTGTTTGACATTCATCACAAGGCAAGACAAACTTACGAGCATCTTTGAAAAGAATAGGCCAATAAAAACCAGATTGTAATACTTGTGTGTCATTCGGTCTCCCGCATGGTGTACTACGTATGGCTCAGAATGGCACTTACGTAGGATTTGTTCCTATTCATGCTGAGGTATACAACGTCTAATAACACCATCTACTCCTTCTTTATATAGATGTGGGTCATCCCAGAAGTAATGTTTTAAATCATAGAAAAAACTTTTCTTTTGTTGGTATGTAAAACTAGATGGTAGAAATTTAGCAACAATATAATTAGCATAGTCAGCATACCATGGAGTACTACGAGAAGCATTTATGAAAGCTAATTGTTCATCAGGAAAACTATCATCAATAGGTAGTGGGTCATCAATAATATTTTCTAACATAGACAAGTTGTCTACTATGGGGTTCTTAGCTCCCTTCCTATCAATAATATGTAAATCAAAATCTTGTAGCAAGAGAACCCACAAAATGAGTCTAGGTTTAGCATCTTTCTTTTCCATAAGATATTTAATAGCAGCATGATCAGTGTGAACAATCACTTAAGAATCAACGATATAAGATTTGAATTTATCACATGCAAACACAACTGCTAAAAATCTTTCTCAGTGGTATCATAATTTCTTTGAGCATTTTCTAAGGTTTTACTAGCATAGTGAATAACATTTAATTTCTTATCAACTCTATGTCATAGAACATCACCAACATCATAATCACTTGCATCACACATAGTTTCAAAGGGTAGGTTCCAGTCAGGTGGTTGAACAATAGGTGCAGAGATCAAGGCTTTCTTAAGTATTTCAAATGCTTCTACACAGTGCCTCTGTTATGATTGTATTTTTTATGTTTTAATTAGTGTTTTTGCCAAGTAAAGCCCTTGAGATCATGTTGGGTGATAGTTGATTTGATCTTGTTGAAAAACATAAAATTTTGCGTCTAGTAGCAGAATTTTCTAAAATCATAGAAGTGACGAAAAATTCTGAATTTTCTACACAAGATTGATATACAAAGTCCCCACGTTGTCCTAATTTTTCAGAATTTTTGGATTTACATAAGTATACGAAGTTTCTAGATTACTACAGACTGTTCTGTTTTTGACAGATTCTGTTTTCGTTGCATTGTGTGCTTATTTTGATGAATTCATGGATTGTATTGGGGGTATATGTTGGGGAACGCTGCTTGGACAACAAAAAAAATTCTATGCACATGCAAGATCTATCCATAGAGATGCATAGCTATGAGAGGGGAGATTGTGTCTACGTACCCTCATAGACCGTTAAGCAGAAGCGTTTATCAACACGGTTGATGTAGTCGTACACCTTCACGATCCGCTCGATCAAGTACCGAACGTATGACACCTCCGCGTTCAGCACACGTTCATCTCGATGACGTCCTCGCCTTCTTGATCCAGCAAGACAGGTGAAGTAATAGATGAGTTCCGGTAGCACGACGGTGTGGTGATGGTGGTGATGCAACTATCTCCGCAGGGCCTCGCCGAGCACTACGAAAATATGACCGAGGATGAACTAGAGGGAGAGGGGCTCCGCACACGGCTAGGGAATCGTGGTGTCCGTTGCCCCTCTCCCTCGACACATATATATAGGTGGGGGAGGAGGGGGCAGCCTAGGGAAACCCCAAGGGGGCCGGCGTCCACCCTTGGCCCTTGCCCTAGCTGCCCCCTTCCTTCTTGGGCGCGCGGGGGGAAGGCAGGAGGGGGTGGCGCCCCCTTTCCTTTCTCTTAGGTGGAGGGAAGGCAGAAGGGGCTAGCCCTCCCCCTTTCCTTCCATAGGGTCGGTGGCCTAGAGGTGGGGCGCGCCAGCCCCTTGTGGGATGGTGTGCTCCCCTCTTTTGGCCCATATGGCCCAATAACCTCCCGGGGCCTCCCGGAACCCCTTCCGGTGATCCGATGACTACCCGGTACATTTTGAAACCTTTCGGGTGACCAAATAGCATCGTCCTATATATCAATCTTTAACTCCGGACCATTCTGGAGCTCCTCGTCATGTCCGTGATCTCATCCGGGACTCTGAACAACATTCGGTCATCAACTCATATAACTCATATAATACTATAACGTCAACGAACGTTAAGCATGCGGACCCTACAGGTTCGAGAATAATGTAGACATGACTGAGACACCTCTCCGGTCAATAACCAATAGCGGGACCTGGATGCCCATATTGGTTCCTACATATTCTAGGAAGATCTTTATTGGTCGAACCTTATGACAACATACATAATTCCTTTTGTCTGTTGGTATCTTACTTGCCCGAGATTCGATCATCGGTATCTTCGTACCCAGTTCAATCTCATTACCGTTCAGTCTCTTTACTCATTTCATAATACATCATCTTGTAACTAACTCCTTAGTCACTTTGCTTGCAAGCTTCTTATGATGTGTATTATCGAGAGGGCCCAGAGATACATCTCCGATACACGGAGTGACAAATCCCAATCTCGATTCATGCCCACTCAACAGATACCTTCGGAGATACCTGTAGAGCATCTTTATGATCACCCAGTTATGTTGTGACGTTTGATAGCACACAAGGAAATCCTCTAGTATCCGGGAATTGTATGATCTCATGGTCGAAGGAACATGTATTTGACATTAAGAAAGCATTAGCAATAAACTGAATGATCATATGCTAAGCTAACGGATGGGTCTTGTCCATCACATCATTCTCCTAATGATGTGATCCCATTATCAAATGACAACTCATATCTATGGTTAGGAAACCTTAACCATCTTTTGATCAACGAGCTACTCCAATACAGGCTCACTAGGGACAAGGTATTTGTTTATCTATCAACACATGTATTTAAGTTTCCGATCAATACAATTCTAGCATGAATAATAAACCTTTATCATGAATATGGAAATATAATAATAACAACTTTATTATTGCCTCTAGGGCATATTTCCATCAGTATAAGCCATGGTAAAGTTGGAATATAGTAGGTATAATGCAATAATAAAATATGAATGGGTTTGCAACAGTACTTAGAGTAGTAATTTGCTTTATTATACTAACGGATCTCACGAAGGTTTTGTTAAGTTTTGTGTGATTGAAATTTTCAAGTTTTGGGTGAGATCACGATGGATGAAGGAATAAGGAGTGTAAAGAGCCTAAGCTTGGGGGGTGCCCCATGGCACCCCAAGATAATATTCAAGGAGAACCAAGCAACTAAGCTTGGGGTGAAGGAAATATTCCCTAGAGGCAATAATAAAGTTGTTATTTTATATTTCCTTATATCATGATAATTGTTTACTATTCATGCTAGAATTGTATTAATCAGAAACTTGATATATGTGTGAATACATAGACAAAACACCGTGTTCCTAGTAAGACTCTACTAGACTAGCTCATTAATCAAAGATGGTTAAGTTTCCTAACCATAGACATGGTTGTCATTTGATGAACGAGATCACATCATTAGGAGAATGATGTAATGGACAAGACCCATCCGTTAGCTTAGCATGTTGATCGTTCGGTTTTATTGCTATTGCTTTCTTCATGTCAAATACATATTCCTTCGACTATGAGATTACGCAACTCCGAATACCAGAGGAATACCTTGTGTGCTATCAAACGTCACAACATAACTGGGTGATTATAAAGATGCTCCACAGGTATCTCCGAAGGTGTTTGTTGGGTTGGCATAGATCGATATTAGGATTTGTCACTCCGAGTATCGGAGAGGTATCTCCGGGCCCTCTTGGTAATGCACATCATAATAAGCCTTGCAAGCAATGTGACTAATGATTTAGTTGTGGGATGATGTATTACGGAATGAGTAAAGAGACTTGTCGGTAACGAGATTGAACTAGGTATGAAGATACTGACGATCGAATCTCGGGCAAGTAACATACCGATGACAAAGGGAATAATGTATGTTGTCATTACGGTACGACCGATAAAGATCTTCGTAGAATATGTGGGAACCAATATGAGCATCCAGGTTCCGCTGTTGGTTATTGACCGGAGAGGTGTCTCGGTCATGTCTACATAGTTCTCGAACCCGTAGGGTCCGCATGCTTAACGTTCGATGATGATTTTGTATTATATGAGTTATGTGATTTGGTAACCGAATGTTGTTCGGAGTTCCAGATGAGATCACAGACATGAAGAGGAGTCTCTAAATGGTCGATAGGTAAATATTCATATATTGGACGATGATATTCAGACACCAGAAGTGTTTCGGGGGTATCGGGTACATATCGGGTCACCGAAAGGGGTTCCGGGCATCCCCCTAACAACTACATGGGCCTAATGGGCCAAGAAGGGGACAGACCAGCCCCTAG
The DNA here is from genome assembly GCF_018294505.1 of Triticum aestivum. NCBI lineage: Eukaryota > Viridiplantae > Streptophyta > Magnoliopsida > Poales > Poaceae > Triticum > Triticum aestivum. The sequence goes on along the minus strand of NC_057804.1, from coordinate 391,006,778 downwards.
GGGGCTGGTGTGCCCCATGTAGGCCGAAATAAGGGGGGACGGAAATAGGGTAAGAGAGAAAGGAAGGGGAGCAATTCGGCCTACCCCTTCCTTCTCTCCTCCCTCCTCCTTCCTTCCCCCTTCGGATGAATTTGGAATGGGGGAGGCCGAATTGGGAGGCGCCCAAGTAGGATTCCTCCTACTTGGGGTGCCCCCTTGGCTGCCTCTCCTCCCCTCCAACCTATATATAGGAGGGGGGCACCGCTAGAATACACAACAATGATTGTTAGCCGTGTGCGGCGCCCCCCTCCACAGTTTATGCCTCCGGTCATATTGTCGTAGTGCTTAGGCGAAGCCCTGCGCGGATCACTTCACCGTCACCGTCACCATGCCGTTGTACTGACGAAAATCTCCCTTGACACGTTGCTGGATCAAGAGTTCAAGGGACGTCATCAAACTCGGAGGTGCCGTACATTTGGTGCTTGATCGGTCGGAACAAGAAGAAGTTTGACTACATCAACCGTGTTTTCAAACGCTTCCACTTTCGATCTACGAGGGTACGTGGACACACTCTCCCCTTCTCGTTTCTATGCATCTCCTAGATAGATCTTGCATGAGCATGGGATTTTTTTTGAAATTGCATGCTACGTTTCCCAACATTGGCCTCAAAGCCAGGTCTATGCGTAGATGATATGCACGAGTAGAAGACAAAGAGTTGTGCGCGGTGATCGTCATACTGCTTACCACCAACGTCTTATTTTGATTCGATGGTGTTGTTGTATGAAGCGACCCAGACCAACCTTACATGACCACGTTCATGAGACCGGTTCCACCGACAGACATGCAACTAGTTTTGCATAAAGGTGGCTGGCGGATGTCTATTTCTCCAACTTTAGTTGAATCGAATTTGACTACGGCCGGTCCTTGTTGAAGGTTAAAACAACAAACTTGATAAATCACTGTTGTGGTTTTGATGCGTAGGTAATAATAGTTCTTGCTAGAAGCCCGTAGCAGGTACGTAAAACTTGCAACAACAAACTAGAGGACGTCTAACTTGTTTTTGTAGGGCATGTTGTGATGTGATATGATCAAGACATGATGTGATATACAATATTGTATGAGATGATCATGTTTTGTAGAAGTTATCGGCAACTGGCAGGAGCCTTATGGTTGTCGCTTTATTGTATGAAATGCAAACGCCATGTAATTGATTTACTTTATCACTATGCGTTAGCGATAGTTGTAGAAGCAATAGTTGGCGAGACGACCACGACGCTATGATGGAGATCAAGGTGTCAAGCTGGTGACGATGGAGATTATGATGGTGCTTTGGATATGGAGACCAAAGGCACAAGATGATGATGGCCATATCATATCACATATTTTGATTGCATGTGATGTTTATCTTTTATGCATCTTATTTTGCTTAGTACGGCGGTAGCATTATAAGATGATCCCTTACTAAAATTTCAAGGTATAAGTGTTCTCCCTGAGTATGCACCGTTGCGACAGTTCATCATGCTCAGACACCATGTGATGATCGGGTGTGATAAGCTCTATGTTCACATACAACGGGTGCAAGACAGTTTTGCACATGCGGAATACTCGGGTTAAACTTGACAAGCCTAGCATGTACAGACATGGCCTTGGTACACTGGAGACCGAAAGGTTGAACGTGAATCATATAGTAGATATGATCAACATAGAGATGTTCACCATTGAAGACTACTCCATCTCATGTGATGATTGGACATGGTTTAGTTGATCTGGATCACGTAATCATTTAGATGACTCGAGGGATTTCTATCTAAGTGGGAGTTCTTAAGTAATATGATTAATTGAACTTAATTTATCATGAACTTAGTCCTGATAGTTTTTGCATATCTATGTTGTAGATCAATGGCCCGTGCTACCGTTCCCTTGAATTTTAATGTGTTCCTAAGGAAAGCTAAGTTGAAGGATGATGGTATCAACTACATGGACTGAGTCCGTAACTTGAGGATTATCCTCGTTGCTGCATAGAAGAATTATGTTCTTGATGCACCGCTAGGTGTGCCACACCCTCCAACAACTGCAGACATTGTGAACGTCTGGCAGTCGCGTGTTGATGACTACTCGATAGTTCAGTGTGCCATGCTTTACGGCTTGGAATCGGGACTTCAAAGACATTTTGAACATCATGGAGGGTATGAGATGTTCGAGGAGTTGAAGTTAATATTTCAAGCAAATTCCCGAGTTGAGAGATATGAAGTCTCCAACAAGAGGGAGGAGAACGATTCTGTCAGCGAACACATACTAAGAATGTCTAGATATCATAACCACTTGACTCAGCTAGGGGTTAATCTCCCAAATGATAGTGTTATTGACAGAGTTCTCTAATCACTGCCACCAAGCTACAAAGGCTTCATGATGAACTATAATATGCAAGGGATGGATAAGACAATTCCCGAGCTCTTCGCTATGCTCAAAGCTATGGAGGTAGAGATCAAGAAGGAGCATCAAGTGTTGATGGTTAATAAGACCACTAGTTTCAAGAAAAAAAGGGCAAAGGAAAGAAGGGGAACTTCAAGAAGAATGGCAATCAAGTTGCCACTCCTGGGAACAACCCCAAGTCTGGACCTAAGCCTAAAACTAAGTGCTTCTACTACAAAGGGACTGGTCACTAGAAGCGGAACCGCCCAAAGTATTTGGTGGATAAGAAGGATGGCAAACTGAACAAAGGTATATTTTATATACATGTTATTGATATGTACCTTACTAATGCTCGTAGTAGTGCCTGGTATTTGATACCGGTTCTGTTGCCCATATATGTAACTCGAAACAGGGGCTACAAATTAAACAAAGATTGGCTAAGGACGAGGTGATGATGCGCGTCGGGAATGGTTCCAAGGTTGATGTGATCGTCGTCGGCACACTACCTCTACATCTACCTTCAGGTTTAGTTTTAGACCTGAATAATTGCTATATGGTGCCAGCGTTGAGCATGAACATTATATCTAGATCTTGTTTAATGCGAGACGGTTATTCATTTAAAACATAGAATAATGGTTGTTCTATTTATATGATTAATATCTTCTATGGTCATGCACCCTTGAAGAGTGGTCTATTTTTGTTGAATCTCGATCGTGGTGATACACATATTCATAATATTGATGCCAAAAGATGCAAAGTTGATAATGATAGTGCAACATATTTGTGGCACTGTCGTTTAGGTCATTTTGGTGTAAAGCTCATGAAGAAACTCCATGTGGATGGACTTTTGGAATCACTTGATTATGAATCATTTGATGCTTGCGAACCATGCCTCATGGGTAAGATGACTAAGACTCTGTTCTCCAGAACAATGGAGCGAGCCACTGACTTATTCGAAATAATACATACCGATGTATGCGGTCCGATGTGTGTTGAAGCACGCGGCTGGTATCGTTATTTTCTGACCTTCACAGATGATTTGAGCAGATATGGGTATATCTACTTGATGAAACACAAGTCTGAAACATTTGAAAAGTTCAAAGAATTTTAGAGTGAAGTGGAGAATCATCGTAATAAGAAAATAAAGTTTCTACAATCTGATCGCGGAGGCGAATATTTGAGTTATGAGTTTGGCCTTCATTTAAAACAAAGTGGAACAGTTTCACAACTCACGCCACCTGGAACATCACAGCGTAATGGTGTGTTCGAACGTCGTAACCGTACTTTATTAGATACGATACGATCTATGATGTCTCTTACCGATTTACCACTATCATTTTGGGGTTATGCATTAGAGATAGCTACATTCACTTTAAATAGGGCACCGTCTAAATCCGTTGAGCCGACACCATATGAACTGTGGTTTGGCAAGAAACCTAAGATGTTGTTTCTTAAAGTTTGGGGTTGCACTTTAACTAGATAAGCTCGAACCCAAATTGGAGAAGTGCGACTTCATAGGATACCCAAAAGAAACTATTGGGTACACCTTGTATCATAGATCTGAAGGCAAGATCTTTGTTGCTAAGGATGGATCCTTTCTAGAGAAGGAGTTTTTTTCTCAAAAGAAGTGAGTGGGAGGAAAGTAGAACTTGATGAGGTAATTGTACCTTCTCTCAAATTGGAAAGTAGCTCATCACAGAATTCAATTCCAATGATGCCTACACGAGCTAGAGAGGAAGCTAATGATAATGATCATGAAACTTCAGATCAAGTTACTACCGAACCTTGTAGGTCAACCAAAGCATGTTCTGCACCAGAGTGGTACGGTAATCCTGTTCTGGAAGTCATGTTACTAGACCATGACAAATCTACAAACTATGGGGAAGCGATGATGAGCCCAGATTCCAATAAATGGCTTGAGGCCATGAAATCTGAGATAGGATCCATGTATGAAAACAAAGTGTGGACTTTGGTTGACTTGACCGATGATCGGCAAGCCATAGAGAATAAATGGATCTTCAAGAAGAAGACTTACGTTGATGGTAATGTTACTGTCTACAAAGTTGACTTGTCGCGAAAGGTTTTCGACAAGTTCAAGGAGTTGACTGTGATGAGACTTTCTCACCCGTAGCGATTCTTAAGTATGTCCGAATCATGTTAGCAATTGCCACATTTTGTGATTATGAAATCTGGCAAATGCATGTCAAAACTGCATTCCTTAATGGATTTCTTAAAGAAGAGTTGTATATGATGCAACCAGAAGGTTTTGTCGATCCTAAAGGCTCTAACAAAGTGTGCAAACTCCAGCGATCCATTTTGGACTGGTGGAAGCATCTCGGAGTTGGAATATACGCTTTGATAATGTGATCAAAGCATATGGTTTTATACAGACTTTCGGAGAAGCCTGTATTTACAAGAAAGTGAGTGGGAGCTCTGTAGCATTTCTAATATTATATGTGTATGGCATATTATTGATTGGAAATGATATAGTATATTTGAATAGCTGATAACCCACAAGTATAGGGGATCGCAACAGTTTTCGAGGGTAGAGTATTCAACCCAAATTTATAGATTTGACACAAGGGGAGCCAATGAATATTTGAAGGTGTTAGCAACTGAGTTGTCAATTCAACCACACTTGGGGATTAATTATCTGTAGCAAAATGATCAGTAGCAAAGTAGTATGATAGTTTTGACAATGGTAGTAATAGCAATAGTAACGGTAACGGTGATAGTAATGATTTTGTAGCAGTAACGATAGCAGTAGCAACAGTAGTAACTTAGCAAGAACAATATAAGGTAAATTCGTAGGTATTGGATCGGTGACTTGTTGGATGATATTCATCATGAGACAGTCATAACCTAGGGCGATACGGCACTAGCTCCAGTTCATAAATATAATGTAGGCATGCCGTAAATAGTCATACATGCTTATGGAAAGAACTTGCATGACATCTTTTGTCCTACCCTCCCGTGGCAGCGGTGTCCTATTGGAAACTAAGGGATAATAAAGAACTTTCACACGATGAATACATGAACTCCTCAAACTACGGTCATCAGTGGGAGTGGTCCCGACTATTGTCACTCCGGGGTTGCCGGATCATAACACGTAGTAGGTGACTATAACTTGTAAGCTCGGATCTAGAACATGGATATAATGGTGATAACATAAACGATTCAGATCTGAAATCATGGCACCCGGTCCCAAAGTGACAAGCATTAAGCATGGAAAATTCATAGCAACATCAATACCAGAACATAGTGGATACTAGGGATCAGGCCCTAACAAAACTAACTCGATTACATGATGAATTTCATCCAACTTCTCACCGACCAGCGAGCCTACGAAGGAATTACTCACTCCCGGTGGGGAGCATCATGGAATTGGCGATGGAGACGTGTTGGCGATGACGAAGATCGAAGACCCCCCTCTCCAGAGCCCCAAATGGAGTCCAGATCTGGCCTCTCGATGAAGACTAGAAGACGGCGGTGGCTCCATCTCGTGAAACGTGATAATTCTTTCTCCCTGATTTTTTTTCTAGAAATATGTGATTTTATAGCATCGGTTTTGGGGTCATCGGGGCCACTAGGTGGGGACAACCCACCGGCGCGCGCCTAGGGGGGCAGGTGCGCCCTAGTGGGTTGTGCCCACCCAGGTACCCCCCCCCCTCAGGTGTTCTTGGCTCCAGAAATTCTCTTTATTGATATAAAAAATCCTCGCAAAGTATTTCGAGAACTTTTATTTCTGCACAAAAACAACACCATGGTAGTTCTGCTGAAAACAACGTCATTCTGGGGTTAGTTTCATTCAAACCATGCAAATTAGAGTCCAAAACAAGAGGAAAAGTGTTAGGAAAAGTAGATACGATGGAGATGTATCAACTCCCCCAAGCTTAAACCTTTGCTTGTCCTCAAGCAATTCAGTTGATAAACTGAAAGTGAAAAAGAAAAACTTTTATGAACTCTTTTTCTCTTGTTTCATAAGTAAGCTTAAACAGCACCCAGGTTTTCAACAAAGATTATAACTAACCATGTCGACAATAACTCTTAAAAATTATATTAACTCATGTCAATGACATAATCAACTAGAGAGCAATAATAAGATATCTCAAACAGCAACACGTTGTCAAAACAACCATGATATAATATAACAATAGTGGTATCTCGCTAGCCCTTTCTAAGACACTATAGGAATCAGGCACTTTGCCGTCAGCCATGGCTGACGGCAAAGGCATGCCAGGCGGACAACAAAGGGCTTTGCTCTCAGCCAACAGACGGCAACAGGTCCGGCTGAATAGGCTACGGCAAAGGCCTCTTTGTCGTCTGCTTGCGGACGACAAAGATGCAAAGGCCTTTGCCGTCTGCTAGCAGACGACAAAGAGCCTGGATGGCACACGTGGTAGTTCAGGTCCATTAAGTGATTAACGACGTGCTTTCTTGTCAGCTGGTAGACGACAAATCTGCCAAATAGGCCAGCCCAGTACACGCCAGGTTGCACAGGTAGCTACCACGTGTTAGCTTTGCCATGTGCGAGCTGATGGCAAAGACCTTTGCCGTCTGCCAGCTGACGGCAAAGCGGCTACATAGCCCCTGTTTTTTCTTAAATTCATTCAATTTGACAGAATTTCACACACACACACACACACACACACACACACACACACACACACACACACATATATATATATATATATATATATAGACACACACACACACACACACACATTTCAAAATAATTACAACAAGCATACCAATAATAAGTTTCCAACAATGTATACAAGTTCCCAACAACATGTACATATACAAGTTTCCAACAACATACAATGGTTTCCAACAACATTTCCATACATACATATCCAACAAGTTTCCATAAACAAAAAGGAAGCACAATAGAAGAGTACACTCCGTTAATGCAAGCTTCCTCATCTCAAGCAAATCTGTAAATTAGGAAAGATGAAAGTTAGAAGAAGAAGAAGAAGACTAACTAGAAGAAAAAGAAGAAAAAGAAGAAGAAAAAGAAGAAGAAGAATTTATCTTCTCTTTCTTTTTCTCCTCTCCTCGTCTTTATCTTCTTCTTCTTCTAACCAAGGTAGGTAAAACTGCCTTTTTTAGCTAAGGTAGGTAAAAATGCTAAGCGTGTAGGTCATTTTAGAGCTAAGCTAGGTAAATAGGTCATTTTGGAGCTAACCTAGTTAGTTATGCCATTTTTGAGCCAACTAAGCATATTTATTCATTTTGGAGGTCAAAATGGTAAGTGTAGGTCATTTTAGAGCTATCCTAGTTAAAATCGGTCATCATGGAGCTAGGTAAGGTTATTTTGTCATTTTGGAGGAAAATAAACTAATTATATGATAGTTTGGAGCTAAACCATGGTTATTATGCCATCTTTTTACCTAAATAAGCTAATTATGTCATAAATGAACTAGGTAAGCTAAGTATAGATCATTATTTAGCTATCCTAGGTAGTAATGACATTTTTTAGCTAACTAAGCATATTAAGTCATTTAGGAGGAAAAAAAGGCTAAGTATAGGTCATTTTATAGCTATCCTAGGTAAAGTATGTCAGTTCGGAGCTAAGTAAGGTTATTATGTCATTTTCGAGGAAAATAAGCTAAGTATAGGTCATTTAGGAGCTAAACCAAGGTTATTATGCCATTTCTTACCTAAGTGAGCTAATTATGTCATAAATGAAGTAGCTAAGCTAATTATAGATCATTACTGAGCTATCCTAGGTTGTTATGCCATTTTTTTACCTAAGTGATCTAATTATGTCATAAATGAACTAGCTAAGCTAGCTATAGATCATTATTGAGCTATCCTAGGTAGTTATGCCATTTTCTAGCTAACAAAGCATATCAAGTCATTTTGGAGGAAAAATGCTAAGTATAGGTCATTTTATAGCTATCCTAGGTAGAATATGTCATTTTGGAGCTAAGTAAGGTTATTCTGTCATTTTGGAGGAAAATAAGCTAAGTATAGGTCATTTTGGAGCTAAATAGGTCATTTCATAAGCTAAGTATGCATTTGTTAAGCGAAACACTTGGGAAAACTTACCATCATCAGGGAGGTGAAGGAACGGTCGGGTTTGCGCCAGTGCCAGACGGAGAAGGACCGATCGGGGTTGCGCCACCGCGAGACGGAGAACGATTGGTCGATGCATGTCGAAAGGCGTGCTTCACCAAAGATCATTTGCAATGTTTAGTTAGCATGACACAACTGAAATGTGAATACTAGTAACTAAGGACCATTCAAATGAAACTCACCGTGTCCGCTATACCAATCTGGGGCATCGGCGGAGGGGTCTGACCGGTTTCCTCGCACACGGACTGCACATTTTGTTTTCATGAGTCAGACATATTAGTTAGTAATGAAACAAACATTACGTGCATGATTTGGCTACTATGCGGGAGAAACTTACCATGAGGAGCTCATATAGGGCTCGGTAACCCGCGTCGTTCTGGTTCCTCTCCGCCTCAAACAGATTAGCTATCCTCTCCTCCAACTGTCTCTCCCTCTGTGCTGCCTACCTGTTTGCCTCCGCCAGAAGCTCCTGGGCCCTAGCCTCATCTCAGGAATAGACCTCGTCTCAGGAATAGACCTCGTCTGGCACTTCTTGATCTCCAGGAGACTTCTAGGACAACATATCAGTCCATCCCCAATGGCTACCGAGCCATGTTCCTCCCATCACCAGATAGCATCACGAGCTCCGGATCAAAAGGACTCTAGCTCGGGTTGAAGTACTCCCCTTTCATCTTCTTCCCAAAGTCTCTGTACCACATGAGCTTGTTGTGGGAGGAGATGTTGGTGAAGCTCTCTGGATGATCGAGGTCATCCTCCAAGAATGCCTTGGCCTTCTTGAACGGGGCACTATGGGCCATGACACAGAGGTCGTATAGCGGTGGCACCTCCTTCTTGTTGTGTCGCGCCTAAAAGAGAGGAACAGGGTAAATTATTAATTAAAGGGTTGAAGATAGCATGAAGAATGAAATTGCATGAATCGTTAAGGGCTCGAACCACATACCTAGTGATCCCCGTACTCAAACAGGTTGGAGCTCCCTTGATGGTGTGGCACATCTTCCATTTGGGCACGCTTATCCCTGGCCTTGTTGTGGACGGCTAGCCATTGGGGAGAGCACCACTCATCCACCAACCTCTCCCAATAGTCCATCTTATCCACACACCATCTCGGGGGTGTCGGTGTCAAAACCGGCGGATCTCGGGTAGGGGGTCCCGATCTGTGCGTCTAAGGATGATGGTAACAGGAGGTGTCGGTGTCAAAATCGGCGGATCTCGGGTAGGGGGTCCCGAACTGTGCGTCTAGGCGGATGGTAACAGGAGACAAGGGACACGATGTTTTTACCCAGGTTCGGGCCCTTTCGATGGAGGTAAAACCCTACTCCTGCTTGATTAATATTGATGATATGGGTAGTACAAGAGTAGATCTACCACGAGATCAGAGTGGCTAAACCCTACAAGCTAGTCTATGGTATGATTGTTGTTCGTCCTATGGACTAAACCTCTCATGTTTATATAGACACCGGAGAGGGCTAGGGTTAGGGTTACACAGAGTCGGTTACAATGTGAGGATATCTTCATATCGTATCGCCCAGCTTGCCTTCCACGCCAAGGAAAGTCCCATCCGGACACGGGACGGAGTCTTCAATCTTGTATCTTCATAGTCCAGGAGTCCGGCCAAAGGTCTTAGTCCGGCCATCCGGACACCCCCTAATCCAGGACTCCCTCAGTAGCCCCTGAACCAGGCTTCAATGACGACGAGTCCGACATGCAAGTTGTCTTCGGCATTGCAAGGCGGGTTCCTTCTCCGAATATTCCATAGAAGATGTTGAACACCAGGGTAGTGTCCGGCTCTGCAAAATAAGTTCTACATTCCACCGTAGAGAGAATAATATTTGCATCAATCGGATCTGCTGAAGTATTCCGCGGCGTGACATCATGCCACGGCCAGGCTTTTATTCATTTTACTGTTCCACCTCAGCGCGTTAACGAGGCGGTTTCCTTGGCACGTGTTGTCAAAGCAGAGATCGTGTCCCCTTATTCCAGGATTCTCATCAATACGGGCGTGGGTAACCCAACCGCGCCATTAACCGCAGCGCTTGGGAGATAAGCGAGTTTTATTAGGCCGGTGGGGGGCTCGTAGTTTTGGCCGCCCATATAAGGGGATAAGAATCCGCCCTTTCCATTCACGCCTTCTTCCTCTTCTGCTTATCCGTCCCTGCGAGCTCGAGCTCCAACGCCCAAGCCCGCATTTCCAACCTCAACCTACTCCAATCATGTCCGGAGCGGGAGGTAGATGGATGGCCTCCTCCGTCACGGAGGGGCAAATCAAAAAGTTGAGGACGGCCGGATACTTGTCTGACGATATCGCGCACCGGTTTCCAGATATAGGGCAACTCATCCCCACTCCCAGGCCCCATGAGAGGGTTGTTTTTCTTCCCCATTTCCTCCGCGGACTGGGTTTTCCTCTTCACCCGTTCATCCGGGGGCTCATGTTCTACTATGGCCTGGACTTCCACGATCTGGCCCTGAACTTTATCCTCAACATCTCGGCGTTCATCGTCGTGTGTGAGGCCTTCCTCTGCATCTAGCCCCACTTAGGCTTATGGCTGAAGTCTTTTAATGTCAAGCCGAAAGTGGTGAGCGGCCGTCAAGCGGAGTGCGGAGGTGCCATGCTGGGTCGGATGGCCAACGTCCTATGGCTCGAAGGCTCCTTCGTGGAGACAATAATAGGATGGCAATCGGGGTGGTTCTACATCACCGAGCCACGTGACCCCAACTGGGAAGCGGCCCCCGAATTCCGATCTGGCTTTCCCGCACGGCTCACCTCCTGGAAAGAGACGGGCTTAACATGGGGAGATTTGGAAGAGCTGACCGGACTCCAAACCTGCGTCAAAAAGCTGGTCAACAAGAACCTTAAGCTTGTCAACATAGTCCAGGTCATGCTTATCCGCCGGATCCTCCCATGCCAACAACGGGCCTTCAAATTGTGGGAGTTTGATCCGGCACAGCACCAAGCCTTGAGCGGGCTCTTCGATACTACGTACGAAGACGCCTGGAAGGTGCTGTTCAAGGGCGCCGAGGCCCCCGCATCCGCTACCGAAGATCGCGGATTCAGCTCGCAGCGTCGGGCCAACGAGGTAAGTCGTTCTGCCCTTTATGGGACTCTTTCCTCTCATAGTCTAACTCTATGCGAGATCTAAACTCCCCTACCTTTGACAGCACTGGCTGAAGAAATCCGGACAGGTTAGCTGTCCGGATCCCCTACCAGAAGATCCAGCGGACGCCCGATTGACAGGGCTGCTGGTTCCGGCACCCCACGTGGTGCAGGAGAAGAAGGCCAAGAATAAGGCCACAGGGACTCAAAAGAGTTCCCGGCGCCTGGCGGCGTAGGATTTGCCCGACAAACCCGACGCACCCTCCGCCTCCGAAGACGAGGAGGAGGAGGAAGAAGAAGATGCCTCTCCCCCTCCAACGGGGGGAGGAAAGAAAAGAAAGGCTGCCCCAACTGGGGAAGCCGGAGGGTCCAAGAAGGGGAAGACCCTTCTGCCAGACTACGCCCCCGACGCCGAAGACGCCGGGGGGGGGGGGGGATGGCCATCTAGGGTCAAGCCCCTGGCAAATCGTAAGTGTCCGGCTACCTAAATGACTTATTGCACTCCTTTATTATTCGATAGCTTCTAACGCCGAATTTAATTATGCAGTCCGCCCAGAGCTCAGCTTGGCGATTTGTCGAGCGGCTCCCTGAATTTGTCGGACGTGAATAGCGCTTCACTTCCGACGGCCTCCTCCCCTCTCCCTACAGACGACGCTGAGGCGGAGTCCCGTAGAGGACAAAACCAGGAGGAGGTGGTCCTGGAGGCGCCACAAGGCGACCTTCCGGACTCCAAGCCCAAAGGGGGTAAAGCTCCGGAGGGATCTAAGTCCGGCCCCAGGCCGGACACTGCTCCGGAACCATCAGCGGTTCCAGAGTCCGACAGGTAGCGCCTTCGTAAGAAGAGCAAGCCTGCGACGCCGGCGACTTCCGTCCATCCGGAGGCGCCGGACAATTTGCTGGAGGCGCTTAACGGCGCCTCCATCGATGAGGAACACCACACTGTTATGAGTGCGGTGATCAAAAAGGTTCAGTCCGCCAAGAGTGGGCTGACGGAAGCTTGTACAAGCCTGTTAACGGGCTTTGAGGTATGTGTTCAAAAACATATAAAAAATATTACCGCATAGACAGTAGCCCCTGATGCTCAGTTCGGTGTTCGGAAAGAAAAGCCGAGCTGAGGATCTAAAAAGATATACGCAGGAGTCTAATAGAAATATGTCAATATGGGAATGCAGGCTGCGCTGCTGACCTCTGCTGCACTGACTGCGGAGGTCAATGCATTGAAGGAAAGCCTCGAGCGGTCCGAGAGCGAGCTCGGCCGTGCCAAGAAGCAGCTCGAGGATAAAGAGGGTACATAGTACCTCCTGTAAATGTATATAGAAATACTTGGTTGCAAAATAATAATAGGACCAACGTTAATGTTGCAGGAGCCACAACCGAGGTGGCGACCCTGAAGGAGGCGGTCTCCAAGGCCAAAAAGAGTGCGGCCTTGGAGCGCACCGAGCGAGAGAAGCAGGAGGCGCAGGTGGCGGAGGTGCGGCAAGAGCTCCAGGCTCTCGTGGAAAAACACGAGAGTTTGGAGCGTGACTCAAAGACTCGTGAGTCCGAGCTTGCCTTGGCTCTTGAGAGTGCCAAGACCGCTAAGGCCGAAGCCCAGAAGGCCCTTCAGGAGATCGAGGCAATGAAGAAGATAGTGGCGGGTAAGGCATTCTTTATGCAAAGCAAAAATTATAAAAGTTAATCATCTGCTACTTACCCAAATCCGAGGCTCTCCAGGAGGGTTCGCCGATCTACCCTGTAGTGTGTCTGATGCCGCCGCATACTACCGAGCCAAAGAGGGGGGCTCGACGGAAAAAGTGTTCTGGTCTCAGTATGCTGAGGCCGAACATCCGGTGCTCTTGAGCGACCAGCTGAAGCAGCTGGTCGAGCTCCACAAGGTGGCCGAACAGGCCATGAAGGGCCTCATAGCTCGGCTGTGGCCTGGAGAAGTCATGCCTGGGAGCTACTTTGGTTTGGTGCGGCGGCTGGTGGACACGTGTCCGTGGATTGAGGTCGTCAAACGCTCCGTTTGTATTGCAGGTTCCCGTCGGGCCCTTGCCCGTGCTAAGGTGCACTGGGGCAAGCTAGAGCGGAGAAGCTGTTGACGGACGCGCCACCGCCGGGCAAGGAGTATCGTACACCCGAGATGTATTAAAATGGCATTCTGAAGGGTGCCCGCCGTATAGCGGATGAGTGCTCCAAAGATGTAATTTTTGAGTAGACTCGCATTTGTTATCCTGTACGCTGAAGCTTTGTTCATATGTGTTAAGCAACGCTTGTTAATTTAAAATATTACCTTCTGTGCGGCCGTTTATCAAATCTGAGAGATGCAAGTCGTCGGCTTCGACCCCCATGCCACGAGTGCTGGGGTGTTCGGGGTAAACCTGAGCGCTCTTGTTCCCATTCTTGGGTCCATCTAGGGAGGCGTTCAGCACAACAAACTAGGCCGTCGGACTTATAATGCTTTATCACTCTCACTTAGCCATAGAATTCTATAATTTTAAAATTCGGTGAAGCCCCTATTATTCGAAAGACCGAGTTCGGGGCGCTATCCACGCCTAGGCCAGATAAGTCCGGCTCCTCGCTCGAAGCGGCATAGGTCTTTAAGGACTCGAAAAAACCTCGCGAACAGCGACCGGTCTCTCGCACTATCATGACAGTCAGTTTTAGCTTTCTCTACTGAGGTGTTAACCCAGCTCAACTAGGGCACAATCGCAGTAGTTCTCCCAGCGCTACCTTAGCCAACAATGCGGAACATAAGGTACCAAAACATGGGAGCCGGGCAAACCCAACTATTGACCAAAGACATGATTCGGAGCCGATGCATATAGTGCTATAAGTTCGGGGTGCCGCACTCATGAGAGTGTTCGGTCTTCTCACACCATGTTATGGGGTGTTGTAAGCCCCTGGTGTATTGTCCTCACCAAAGTGTACGGTTGCAGAATGTCATGACTGAACATATTTGTATATAAAAAATAGATAAGAGCTGTATATTGTTTATTAAAAAAGGGCCGCTGCGAAAGCAGAACGATACAAGAAGTGCGGTAAGCAAGAGATGGGAGTATTTGACATGTTCCCCTCCAGGGGCAAGCTGCAGGATTGTAAGTAAAACAGGTATTTAAACTCGTTATAGAGACCACCTAGACTTTTGACGTGGCTTGCTCTCTCCCTGGCTGTTGCATCGTGGGTTCGGCGAGTGTATTACCGGACAGGCCTTCCGAATAGTTGGGTCCTGAAAGTGTGTAAAAAGGAAAACGGCGAAATAGGGACCCCTTAGTGCGGTTGAGCCACATTCTGGGCGTGCCGTTGTTGTGCCTCTCCCCTTATGCCCATGGTATCTCTAAGGCGTAATTATGTACGCGTGGTACCAGTATCGCCATTTGGCGGGGGCTGGGGTTGGGGCCGCACTGCTATGCTTGCTCGGAACATGCCAGCCAGATTTGTTGTAGGTTACTTCGGGCTCGCTTGA
Organism: Triticum aestivum; assembly: GCF_018294505.1. Classification (NCBI taxonomy): domain Eukaryota; kingdom Viridiplantae; phylum Streptophyta; class Magnoliopsida; order Poales; family Poaceae; genus Triticum; species Triticum aestivum. Next base: position 390,991,770 of record NC_057804.1, on the reverse strand, counting down.
CGTTGTCCGGACGTTTGACGCCTGGATTGGAGAACTACCTTGAGAGGCTACTCTGTACTTCCGCCGCCAGGGCCGCCGTGTGCTCCTCCGTCCGGAGAGAGCGTTCGGTGTTTCCGTTTACCGTGATGACTCCGCGAGGTCCTGGCATCTTGAGCTTGAGATATGCGTAGTGCGGCACCGCATTAAATTTTGCAAATGCGGTTCGTCCAAGCAGGGCGTGATAGCCGCTGCGGAATGGGACTATGTCGAAGATTAACTCCTCGCTCTGAAAGTTATCTGGGGATCTGAAGACCACTTCGAGTGTAACCGAGCCTGTACAGATGGCCTCTACACCTAGTATGACACCTTTGAAGGTTGTCTTTGTGGGTTTAATCCTTGAAGGATCGATGCCCATCTTTCGCACTGTGTCCTGGTAAAGCAGGTTCAGGCTACTGCCGCCGTCCATTAGGACTCTGGTAAGGTGAAATCCGTTGATAATTGGGTCTAGGACCAGTGCGGTGAATCCGCCGTGACGGATGCTGGTGGGATGGTCCCTTCGATCGAAGGTGATCGGGCAGGAGGACCATGGGTTGAACTTTGGGGCGACTGGCTCCAACGCATAGACGTCCTTGAGAGCACGCTTCCGCTCCCTTTTGGGGATGTGGGTTGCATATATCATGTTCACCGTCCGACCTTGCGGGGGAAATCCCTTCTGTCCTTTGTTGTTCGGCGGCCGGGGCCCCTCCTCGTCATCGCTATGTAGCCCCTTGTCTCTGGTTTCGGCACTTAACTTGCCTGCCTGCTTGAACACCCAACAATCTCTGTTGGTGTGATTGGCTGGCTGTTAGGGGGTGCCGTGTATTTGGCACAAGCGATCGAGTATCCGGTCTAAGCTGGATGGGCCCTGAGGGTTTCTTTTGAATGGCTTCTTCCGCTAACCCGGTTTAGAGCCTCTGAATCCGGCATTGACTGTCGTATCTTCAGTATTGTCACCATTAATGCGGCACTTATGCTTGTTGCGACGTGACCTGCCGTTGTTGTCCTTGGTATCCGAATTGCCAGGGCTCTTGGTTATGTTATTGCTATGAGCTAGCCAGGTGTCTTCTCCCGCACAAAAGTGGGTCATGAGTGTCGTGAGGGCTACCATAGCTTTCGGCTTTTCCTGTCCTAGGTGCCGGGCAAGCCATTCGTCTCGGATGTTGTGCCTGAAGGCTGCAAGGGCCACAGCGTCCGGACAGTCGACTATTTGGTTTTTCTTGGTTATGAACCGTGTCCAGAATTGTCTGGCCGATTCCTCTGGCTGCTGGATTATGTGGCTTAGGTCATCGGTGTCTGGTGGTCGCACATACGTGCCCTGGAAGTTGTCAAGGAATGCGGATTCTAGGTCCTCCCAACAACTAATTGACTCCGCTGGCAGGCTGTTAAGCCAATGTCGAGCTGGTCCTTTAAGCTTGAGCGGGAGGTATTTGATGGCATGTAGATCATCACCACGGGCCATGTGGATATGAAGGAGATAATCCTCGATCCATACCGCAGGATCTGTTGTGCCGTCGTATGATTCGATGTTTACGGGTTTGAAGCCCTCGAGGATTTGATGATCCATTACTTCGTCTGTGAAGCATAGTGGGTGTACGGCACCCCTGTACTGGGCTATATCACGACGCAGCTCGGACGAGCTTGGTCTGTTGTATTCGGCCGGGCCATACTTATTATGTCCAGCGTGACGGCTAGCGTCACGTGAAGCGGGGCGCCCATGCGATCCGTAGATCGATCTTGTTTGCCTTGCCTTATTCTCCAAGATGTCTCGCAGGTTTGTTGCGTCTCCCCGTACTCTGGTATGTTTTGAGCGGTGCTGGGGTGCGGCTTGGGTCGAGGGCCTGAAGGCCTCCCTATCGCGACCACGGGGTGGCCGATCGGGCGCATCGTACGCTGGTGATGTAGGTTTAGTTGCTTCCTCCTCAAGTTGGGGTAGCAGCCTCCGCTTTGGGTAGCTCTTGGATGGGCGTTCTAGTTTATACTCTTCGGCCGCCAGGACTTTGGTCCATCTGTCGGCTAGCAAGTCTTGGTCAGCTCTAAGCTGTTGTTGTTCCTTCTTGAGGCTGCTTGCCGTGGCTACGAGCCTGCGTTTGAAACGCTCTTGTTCGACAGGATCCTCTGGCACGACGAATTTTTCATCGTCGAGGCTTGCCTCGTCTTCGGAGGGAGGCATATAATTGCCGTCCTCATCCTCTTTGTCGGCCGCTCTCTCATGAGGGCTGGCTCCTTCGTCCTCCTGCACTGAATCCTGCTGGAGGGGGTTGTCTTCGGCACTGTCCGGCGTGTTGTTATCTCCGGTGCCGGAATCGCCGTTTTTGCTTTGGCGGGACTTAGAGCGGCGCCGCTGACGTCGGCGCTTGGGTTGCTTCTTGGAGGGATCGTCCTCCGTTTTCTCCTCGCCATCCCCCGCTTTAGGGGTGTCCACCATGTATATGTCATATGACGAGGTGGCTTTCCAGTGCCCTATAGGTGCTGGTTCTTGATCGTCTCCTTCATCGGCGTCCATGCCGTCGATGTCTTCGGAGTCAAAGTCGAGCATGTCGGTTAAATCGTCGACAGTGGCTACGAAGTGGGTGGTGGGTGGGCTTCGAATTTCTTCGTCATCCGCATCCCAACCGTGTTGGTCGTAGTTCGGCCAGGGCTCTCCTGACAAAGAGAGAGACTTTAATGAATTCAGGATATCGCCAAAAGGCGAGTGCTGAAAGACGTCCGCGGCGGTGAACTCCATGACCGGAGCCCAATCGGGCTTAATCGGAAGAGGTGCGGGATTTACGGAGTCTGGATCGGAGTCTGGCACCTTGGAGTCACGGGCCTTGCGAAGGACTAGGCTGATATCCGGCTCTATCGCTGTAGAGGTTGCTGCTTCCGGGGCGGCGTCCAACCGTCCGTCCCCGACTGGCGCAGTGGGCTCCGAGCTAATGGTCGGAGCGGACACCTGAGCGACGCTCTGGGTGTTGTCTGATGGCAGAGCTAAATCATGCCCATCGTGACAGTGCGGCGCGCCCGGTCGTGGCTCGAATTCGTCGAAGATCAAGTCCCCGCGGATGTCAGCCGTGTAGTTTAAGCTTCCGAACCTGACCTGATGGCCAGGGGCGTAGCTTTCGATCTGCTCCAGATGGCCGAACGAGTTGGCCCGCAGTGCGAAGCCGCCGAATACGAAGATCTGTCTGGGGAGAAAGGTCCCATCTTGGACCGCATCGCGATTGACGAGCGAAGAAGCCATCGGGCCTAAAGGCGATGACACAAAGGAACTCTCAATGAAAGCACCAATGTCGGTGTCAAAATTGGCGGATCTCGGGTAGGGGGTCCCGAACTGTGCGTCTAGGCGGATGGTAACAGGAGACAAGGGACACGATGTTTTTACCCAGGTTCGGGCCCTCTCGATGGAGGTAAAACCCTACTCCTGCTTGATTAATATTGATGATATGGGTAGTACAAGAGTAGATCTACCACGAGATCGGAGTGGCTAAACCCTAGAAGCTAGCCTATGGTATGATTGTTGTTCGTCCTATGGACTAAACCTCTCCGGTGTATATAGACACTGGAGAGGGCTAGGGTTAGGGTTACACAGAGTCGGTTACAATGGGAGGAGATCTTCATATCATATCGCCCAGCTTGCCTTCCATGCCAAGGAAAGTCCCATCCGGACACGGGACGGAGTCTTCAATCTTGTATCTTCATAGTCCAGGAGTCCGGCCAAAGGTCTTAGTCTGGACATTCGGACACCCCCTAATCCAGGACTCCCTCAAGAGGCAAGGGACACAATGTTTACCCAGGTTCGGGCCCTCTCGATGGAGGTAAAACCCTACTTCCTGCTTGATTGATATTGATGATATGGGTATTACAAGAGTTGATCTACCACGAGATCGTAGAGGCTAAACCCTAGAAGCTAGCCTATGATGATTATGATTGTGATCGTCCCTCTAAGGACTAAACCCTTCGGTTTATATAGACACCGGAGGGGGCTAGGGTTTACATGGAGTCGGTTACAAAGAAGGAAATATAATATCCAGATCCCCAAGCTTGTCTTCCATGCAAAGGAGAGTCCTATCCGGACATAGGACGAAGTCTTGAGTCTTGTATCTTCACGCTCCAATAGTCCGGACAAAGTATATAATCCGGCTGTCCGGATACCCCCTAATCCAGGACTCCCTCAGTAGCCCCTGAACCAGGCTTCAACGACGATGAGTCCAGCGCGTAGTTTTGTCTTCGGCATTGCAAGGCAGGTTCCATCTCTGAATACTCCAAAGTAATTATCGAACACTTAAACCGTGTCCGAATCTACAAGATGATTTTCATAGCATAGCACTTCATAAATCTGATCTGCTGGCAATTTTTGCACGGCGCGCTCCTGCCTCGTGGCCCGGCTCAACACGAACCGGTTTTACTTGGCCTCCCCCGATACACGTTGCGAGGCGGTTTTATTGGCACGCCTTGCCAGAGCAGAGATCGTGCTCCCCTTAGCGCGGGATCTTCAATTAATATAGGTGCACGCGTCCCCACGACGTCTGTTGGTATGACTCTGTATTTTTAGGTAAGTCCCAAGCGGTTACGCTGAGGACGCTTGATATTCACCCCCTTTATAAAGGGGCCGAGGCCTATCCCTCTTTTCCACCACCCTTGCGCCTTTTCACACCTCGAGTTCCAACACCCGAAACCCAAGCCCAAGCACCTCGGATCCTCAATCATGTACGGATCCAACCCTCAAGGTCGGTGGGTGGCCTCCTCGTTCACAGAGGAGGACATTGCGAAGCTTAGGGAGGTCAGATATCTGACCGCCGACATCCAGCACAGGCTTCCTGCTCCAGGGCAGGTCATCCCTACTCCCGAGCCCAACGAGAGCGTCGTATTTGTTTCTCACTTCCTCCGCGGCTTGGGCCTCACCCTTGATCCCTTTGTGAGAGGGCTCATGTTCTATTACGGGTTAGATTTTCATGATCTAGCTCCGGACGCTATCCTCCATATCTCGTCGTTCATCATTGTGTGCGAAGCTTTTATCCATGTCACTCCACACTTCGGCTTATGGCTCAAGACCTTCAATGTGAAGCCGAAGATTATTGAGGGGCGACACGCGGAGTGCGGAGGTGCTGTAATAAGCAGGAATGCCGACGCCCCATGGCCAGAGGGCTCCTTCCCAGAGGTGTCCGATCTATGGCAGCGGAGGTGGTTTTACGTCACGGCTCCTAGAGGCACAAAGTGGGTGGCTGCCCCCGACTTCCGTCCGGGCCCTCCTTCTCAACTAGCGTCATGAACGAATGTAGGACGGGATTGGGGATCTGCTAGTGATGTACCAATACCGCAGAGCCGTATTCGGGAGCTTCTTGAGAGGGACAATAGCCTTGTCGGCATAATTCAGGTAATGCTAATCCGACGGATGTGGCCGTGCAAACGCCGGCCTCTCCAGATGTGGGAGTTTAATCTGGAAGGTCCACGGACTGTTCTGCACTTCTCCGGCTTGATGCTCGAAGGGATGTGTAAATTATTCTTCGGACCACAAGTAAAGTGTCCGGATACCACCGAGTATGCGGGCCTGAGCTGCAATCGCCCAGATACCCAAGTAAGTAACCCAAAAACCGAACACTTTGTCTATTTTTATCATAGACATTATTCTGAAAGTTCTCCGTGGCTAAGAGTGGCTTAGCAAGGCAGAGAGAATCAGGTGTCCGGTGCCACTTCCCGAAGGCTCGCCAAGTCCTACCATAGCCAAGATGCTTGGTCGTGTGCTAAGAAAAATGCCCTCAGGGAAAGACGAAGGGAAGAACAGAGAAGTAGAGATTCACACATTACGCATCCAAACCGGCGGAATTGCTACCTCCCCAAAGGGGGATAGCCGGGAAGGGGAATCTGAGGCCTCCTCCCCTCGTGGGAAGAAGAGGGCCGCCTCCGAAGACTTGGAGACGGATGTGCCCAAACAGGCGAAGAAAGCTTCACCAGGGGGCCCTGCCTCGAAGGGCGTCCTCACCGTGTCATGCCCACCAACGGGCCAGCCCTCAGCCGAGTTGTAAGTTAATCATAAATACAAAGGTACTGCTTTTCTCCGAGAACAGTAACCAGGATGCATTCTTTGCAGTCCGGCTATGTCACACCCTAGCTAGTCATGCATTAGAGTGTTGCATCATGTTTACTTTTCATCAGAAACTTGAAATGGGGATGACAGAACCCCCAGTCCCCTCTGAAACCAACTAGGGTTACTAAAATAATTTTTCAATGAACCTGAAATGCCCTTCTAAAATGTCCATCATTTTAGCCTTGGTTCAGAACCTCTGACAAAAGTGGTGCACATTTTTCTAGGACATCTTAGGGTTTTTGAATTAAATCATAGATATTTGAATTTGGGCATTTAAAATAATATAAAATATTTAAATGCTCAAATATCTCCAAACTAAAATGTTTCATGTTGGAAATATTCCAGCTATGGACCAGGAGTAGTTTGGTGATTTTTGGAGTTGACTAGATATTTTATTTAATTCAACAAAGTTGCAGAAATATTAAATAAAACAGAAAACAGAAAAGAGAGGGAAGACTTACCTGTGCGGCCCAGCCAGCTGGCCGGCCCAGCTAGCCAGCCCAGCACTGTAGCTCCCCGTCGTCTTCCTCCCCACGCCCCGAAGCTGCTGCGTGCTCGCGCGCGCACGGCCGCGCGGCCACCTCCTGCTTGCCGACGCCCTCCTGGCCGCGTGGACGACGTCCGCAGCCCGTCCCGATCCCCCCTGCTCGCTCTCACTCTCCCCCGGCTTCTCCCTCGCTCTCTCTCGCTCTCGGCCGAAGCACACCGTCGCCGCCGTTCGCCTTAGCCACCGCCTCCGGCCACCCCTCGCTCCCCCGAGTAGCTCAGAAGCTCCGCCTCGACTCCCTCTTCCTCCCCACCGCTCCACGAGTCCCCGGAAGCCCTGCATCGCCGCCACGTCGCCGTTCCCCTCTTCGGACTCCGACCACCGTCGCCGTCAAATTCGTCGTCTCCGACGCGTCCCCGAGCCCGCTTCGACGCCCACTGCAACCGCGGTGAGCCCCCGAGTCGTTTCCCCCTCTCCTTCCCCTCGTTCCCTCACCGTAGCTGCATCTCCACCACGGCCGAACCTCCGCCGTCGCCGAGCTCGCCGTCGATGCAGCTCCGGTGACCATTTGGTCACCCCGGCGAGTCCAACACGTTCGCAAGAACCAGTAGAGCATCCCTAGCGCCTCACTATGCTCGACTTCGAGCTCCAGCACCACTCCCGTGCACGACCGAACCCCGGCGGCCGCAACCGAGCTCGCCGCCGTCGACTCCGGCCACCCCGACCCCAACGGACTCCGCCAAGAGCCGCGGGTCATCCTCAGCTTCACTCCGGTGGTCGCCGCGTTCCATTTGGTGGCCGAAACGACCAAAACCACTATCGCCGCCGCACTGTTGGTCGCCGCCGGCCAGAACTCCGGCGAGCTGACGTGGCCTAGTTGATTAACCACTAATCCACCACCTACTGACGCTGACAAGTGGGCCCCAGGGCTTAGTCAAAGCTAACCAGCCCGGGGTCAACGCGGGATTAGCCCTTGTGACACTGACGTGTGGACCCCACACGTCAGGTTTGACCCGAGCCAGCCCTGTTGACCTGCTGATGTCACTATGATGTCAGGCTGACGCAGTAATTGAATTTCTGGATTTAAATTAAATCAGGAAATTCCAGAATATTATTTAAACTTCAAAAATTCATAACTTTTATTCTGTAACTCCAAATTGGACAAATAATATATGAAAAATGATCAGAAAAATCCACTCTATCCATCTGTACTATTTTCATGCATGATCAAACAAGTTAACTTGATGTTTTAATCAGAACAAGAAAAGGCACTTTAAAAGGCCATATTTGAATTTGGAATTTGAATCTTTGATTCAAATTTGCTCAAACACATCTGGTTTTAGTCGCATTAGCCCAACACACTCATATTGCCATGTTTCATGCATGCATCATATTGTTGCACATTGTTTGGTGATGCCTGTGTATCGTTACCCTTTGCGACAGGATCTGTCCCCGAGGAGTACCGTGATTACCCTAACGAAGAATCGTATCCGTGCAACGAACCATCAGGCAAGCAACCAACCATTTGATCATATCGATACAATCCCATGTTCTCGCTCCTGCTCTCTTTTACTGCATTAAGACAACGCGATTCAAACTGCTGTGTGCTACGGTAGTTGAACCCATTTCCTCTGCATGACCTGTCATTGCCACAGTAACTAGATGAAACCCACTAGCATGTGTAGGAGTTGATTGAGCCATATGTATGTGTTGTTCCTACCTTGCTATGCCTGCTATGCTTAGAGTCGTGTCAGGTCTGGTTCATCTGGGTGATGGGCTAGAGTGAAATGTTAATGTCGGTAATGAGAGTGGTGTGGTGAACACGATTTGGTAAAGGTATCGATGAGAGGCCATGTAGGAGTACATGGTGGGTTGTTTCATTGAAGCCAACCTTAAGCACTGAGATCTGTATGTGTGATTTAAAAATCAGCTACTACCATACATTGGGCCCTGAAATATGACCCCGCTCGACTTCTTATTCACCCTAGCTCTCTGTCCAGGAGTTGCAAGTAGTTTCTGGTGTTTGTAGCCTACTGGAGGCCGTGGACAGCGCTGACCGTAGGGGTGGGCTGTGATGCGGTAGGTACGTGGCACGGTGTACCGAATACCCGTTAGGTATCTCGGGAACCCTGTTCACATCGTTCGGGGCCGTATGGGAAACCTCGGCCGGACTCCCTGCGGATGGAACCTGAATAGGCGATAAACCTGGACTAGAGGCTTAAGTGTTTAGGTAGGTCGTGGTCTACACCCACGTCGGCTTTCGCTTGAAGTCTGCCGAGCACATGTCGTGTGCAGACGCTAAGTGGTGGAAACATGTATGAAGAAGTACACCCCTGCAGGGTTAACATGATCTATTCGAATAGCCGCGTCCGCGGTAAAGGACTACTTGGTTGCCTATACAGTTCATAGACAAGTAAATGGAAAACTACTAAAAGCCTCAAGATAAGTGTGAGTGCCGAGGATGGCTCTTCCGTAGGAAGACGGAGGTGGATCCTCGGTAGTGTATTGAAGTGGTGAATAGTGGACTCGTGTGCGCAAAACTATTTCAAACTGGAGTATCGTAGGATAGTCTAGCCAAGAGTCAAAGCTGGCTTGCTGCAATAACTCCACCAACCCTTCTTGATACTATGCATGTATGTAGGATCTGATGTAAGTCTTGCTGAGTACCTTTGTACTCATGTTGCTATAATCTACATTTTTACAGAAGACGCTGCAACCCCTTCTGATGGGTTCTATGTAGACGTTGACATCAACGAGTAGGCTAAAAGACCCAGGTGGTGACCCTGAGCTTGTGAAGGACCACATAGTATAGCCAGGCTTTCCAAGCCTCTTTTATTTTACTAGTTGTCTGTACTCAGACAAGTTACTTCCGCTGTTGGCTGGTATGATTGTATGACTTGTATGTTGGGTCGTGAGACCCGTATCTTTGTGTGTATGTTATGTATGGCTCACTGAGCCTTAAATAAAGTACTTGTGTCGTAGAGTCATGTTGTGATGCTTCGTTGTATTTGCACATATCGAGCATATTGTGTATATGATTGAAATGCTTGGTATGTGTGGGATCTGACTATCTAGTTGTTTATCTTTAGTAGCCTCTCTTACCGGGAAATGTCTCCTAGTGTTACCGCTGAGCCATGGTAGCTTGCTACTGCTCTGGAACACTTAGGCTGGCCGGCATGTGTCCTTCTTCGTTCCTGTGTCTGTCCCTTCGGGGAAATGTCACGCTTTGAGTACCGGAGTCCTGTTAGCCCGCTACAGCCCGGTTTACCGGAGTCCTGCTAGCCCAGTGCTACAGCCCGGACCCACTTGCTGATGACCGACACGTTCGAAGCTGGGTCATGGATGCCTGTCCCTGTAAGTCTGTGCCACTTTGGGCTTACGACTAGTCATGTCAGCCCGGGCTCTTTATCATATGGATGCTAGCGACACTATCATATACGTGAGCCAAAAGGCGCAAACGGTCCCGGGAAAAGGTAAGACGACACCCGTGGGGATACCGTGCGTGAGGCCGCAAAGTGATATGAGGTGTTACCAGCTAGATCGATGTGGCATCGAGTCGGGGTCCTGACAGCGTTGGCATCAGAGCCGGACTGCCTGTAGGTTCTCCAAGCCAAACTGGTCGATGTTGAGTCTAGAAATTCTTTAGTTATATGTAGGGGAATTGTTTGTGGGATGGAACGTAAGGCTCTTTTTACTCCTTATACCTTATGACATTCTGATCTGAGTCAGTCCATTCTTCCACCGGGGGTTAAGGAATTAGGATCTGTTCTCTCTATCAGGATCACGTGTTACTAATCAGTAGTACCTTATAAGTTTGATGGTTATCAGCCTAGTTCAGTTCTACTACCACATTATGTTGTTAGAATGGATTCAGAACTTGATATGATGATTTTGAGTGTGTACGAAATCCTTTGTCAAATGTCTCAATATCCTTTTTGAGCATTTACAGCTGTTATGCTGCCGAAATTTTGCTAGAAATTCTAATGCCTTTGCATTATAATTGTGCTTTCAGATGGCCACTCGCGACCTCAATCAAGTGGTTCGCCTGACCCGATGCTTAGATGTACCCGGCCATACTGCCAAGTTGGTTAGGGTAATGACTGAGGCTGGATACCGCTGGTATCCTGAGTACACGGTCGAAGAGCAATTCCGAGACTTTAATCAAAGCCAGTATCTCTGCACTGTCAGGATATTTCCATCTTATCCTGGATCCACTGAGCCTCTTCACTGCTCCTATGGACTCGGGGTTACTATCGAGATGGCTGTGCAGGATGCCGCCTACTCTATGATGACCATTATGCGAGTCAGATCTGGGTTATTTCGGGACTCTGATTTCCGGTATATGCCAGGATCACTTCCGGGAGCACAAGGGTATCTCCAGGCTATCTACGCTGACTCCACTCAGGAGGATTCACGGACTCGCACCACTGCTGAAATGCTCGAGGATAAGGACCGTGAAAATCGGGCCTTAAGGTTAGAGCTCTTCAATACCCGTGCCGACCACTGGGCCACTTTGACTCGGTTCGCACCGGCGGTGCAAGCTGGATTTTCAGATATGCGCGATCTCTATCCTGTGAGATCTGCTCTGCCAGACGTGATGGTTTGGCGTGATGTAGGAGGCATCACCCCACCTCGCGGTCCCCGCAGGCCACCGTTTGTTGGTCCACAACCTCATCCTAGCCCCTATGGACCACAAGCTCCGCGAGATCGTCTGTTTCCGGATGAACATGTTGAGCTTCCAGGCTATGGAGGTGACTTCTACGAGGACTACTATGGATCGGTCTGAGTTAGTAGTAGTATCACTAGTTCGCACTAGCTGTGTCGTCTGTTGTCCTGCGTGTCTCGTGGGATATGACCTAGTTTGTACTCTTTCCGGAGATGTAGAAAAATAATGTATAGGAGCTTGAGATGCCTCCGATGAGATGTAATCCTCCTTTCACCTTGTTAGTACTTTGCTTGGTCTTGTACTAAACCTGTATGGTGTGTATGACGATGGAATAAAGAAGCAGTTTTCTGTATCTACCATGTCATACGGATGATCATCTTGCATTTCGAGTTATTCCTTACATTCTGTATCCTATGTCGGAATTTTATCATTCTGACTAAATCATTGTCTTGTTTACCTAGGATGGTCAACACACGCGCTAACCCTGCTTCCCAAGAGCAGGCCGAAGGAAGTGAAGCCAGGAATGAAAATCTGCCTCATCCTCCTTCACTAGCCGAGGTTATGATGGAAGCTGAAAGGAACAAGCGGGAGACAAACCGTTTGTTGGAGCGTATAGAACAGAATACAGCACACCATCAGAGGTCTAACGTGGTGTCACTCAGTGATTTTATCAAATTGCATCCACCCACGTTCCACCATTCCGTCGAACCTCTCGACGCTGATGACTGGCTTCGCAGTATCTCTCACAAACTGCGTTCCGCGCTGGTAGCGGAGGCTGACAAGGTCACCTTTGCTGCATATCATCTTGAAGGCCCCGCCAGTCTATGGTGGGAGAATTATGGAGCTATGCGCCCCGCAGGCCATGTCACAACTTGGGCTGAATTCAGCGACGCTTTCCGTGAGCATCACATTCCGGAGGGTCTCATGGACCGTAAGCGTGAAGAATTTTGCAATTTCACCCAAGGCCGACTTTCTGTGGATGTCTATAGCAGGGAGTTTGGTAATCTTGCACGATATGCAACCGAGGAAGTTTCTACTGACGCCAAGAAGCAAGCAAGGTTCCGCAAGGGCCTTAGTCCTGAGCTTCGCCGCGACCTCCGTCTGCATGAGTGCACATCCTTTTCGAAACTTGTCAACAAAGCCATCAGTGCTGAAACTGGTCAGACTGACTACGACGCAACACGCAAGCATGGACGTGACATGGGTTCTTCATCCGGTGCTGGTCCTCAGAAGCGCCGCGTGTGGGTACCCAACACCGCCCTGCCACCCAGGTTCACACCGAGGCCATCTTTCCAGGCGCCTCGCCCTGTTCAACAGTCTGCACCGGCCAAGCCCTATGGGGGTCCAACTAATAATGCTCCTCCACGTACCAGTTCCGTGACTTGTTTCAAGTGTGGGGAATCTGGTCATTATATGCGGGAGTGCCCCCAGACCAACCCCAATCAATCTGCTAAAGCTGTTGGCCGTGGCAAGCCGACAGGAAAAGTGTTTCATGCCAAACCGGTCACCGCTTCACGTGGCCATGTCAACTGTGTCTCTGCCGAAGAAGCTCAAGAAGATCCCAACGTCGTTCTCGGTACGCTTCTTGTTAATTGCCACCCGGCATCTGTTCTTTTCGATACAGGAGCCTCTCATTCTTTTATATCTGAAAATTATGCTCGTTTGCATAACGTTGCATTCTGTGACTTGCCATCCTCTATGGTAATTCAAACTCCGGGATCCAAATGGCAAACTTCTAGAGTAAGCCATGGAAATGAAATCCAAGTCGACAGACTTGTTTTTCTTGCATCTTTGATAGCCCTTAAATCTTCAGATATTAATATCATTTTGGGTATGGACTGGATGTCAGCTCATCATGCCCAAATCGATTGCTTTTCTAGGACTGTTCAACTCACCCATCCTTCGGGGAAGATAGTCAATGTTTTGACTCGAATAGCCAAGCGACAATTATATTCTCTTAACGCCAACCCTTTGCCAGACCTTAAGGACGTTCCGGTAGTCCGTGACTTTCCAGATGTCTTTCCAGAGGAATTGCCAGGTGTTCCACCTGACCGGGATGTTGAGTTCGTAATTGACCTCATTCCAGGAACCGTTCCGATTGCTAGAAGACCTTATAAGATGGCACCATTAGAACTAGCCGAGCTTAAGAAACAACTCGATGAATCCTTAAAAAAGGGTTTCATCCGCCCTAGTTCATCTCCGTGGGCCTGCCCCGTCCTATTCGTCAAGAAGAAGGATGGTACGGACCGCATGGTTGTAGATTACCGACCTGTCAATTTGGTCACAATCAAGAACAAATATCCACTTCCCAGGATCAACGATCTGTATGATCAGCTCGCTGGATCCTCAGTCTTCTCCAAGATGGATCTGAGGTTGGGATACCATCAAATCAAAATCAGGAACGGGAACATTCCTAAAACGGCCTTTGTTACTCGTTATGGCCAATACGAGTACACCGTCATGTCCTTCGGTTTAACCAACGCTCCAGCCACCTTTTCTCGGTTAATGAACTCAATCTTCATGGAGTATTTGGATAAATTCGTCGTAGTTTATCTCGATGATATACTCATCTACTCCAAGAACGAGGAAGAACACGCCGAACATCTAAGGCTAGTGTTGCAGAAACTTCGAGAGCATCGCCTTTATGCCAAATTTTCAAAATGTGAATTCTGGTTGCCAGAAGTGACCTATCTGGGTCATGTAATATCTGGTAAAGGTATCGCTGTTAACCCTGAGCGAGTTCAAGCCGTCCTTGACTGGACTCCACCCGAATCTGTCAAGCAAGTTCGGAGTTTTCTAGGCTTAGCGAGCTATTGCCGTCGCTTTGTCGAGAACTTCTCCAAAGTTGCTAAACCCCTAACCGAACTCCTCAAGAAAGATAAGAAGTTCGAATGGACTCCACAATGTGAGCACAGCTTTCAGGAACTGAAAAGACGCCTGACTTCTACTTCCGTGCTGGTACCGCCAGACTTCTCCAAAGATTTTGTTATCTACTGCGACGCCTCGCGACAAGGACTAGGTTGCATTCTCATGCAAGATCGACACGTAATTGCCTACGCTTCACGGCAATTGCACCCACATGAGGAGAATTATCCTACCCATGATCTAGAACTTGCAGCCGTAGTCTATGCACTTAAGACCTGGCGACATTACCTCCTCGGTAATCGTTGCGAAATATTCACTGATCACCAAAGCCTGAAGTACATCTTCACCCAACCGGATCTGAATCTCAGGCAAAGACGTTGGGTTGAATTGATCACAGACTTCGACTTAGGAATAACCTATACCCCAGGGAATGCCAACGTCATGGCTGATGCGCTAAGTCGTAAATCTTATTGTAACAACCTGATGTTACAACAAAGTCAACCGCTTCTCCATGAGGAATTTCGGAAGCTTAACCTTCACATTGTACCTCAAGGTTTTCTTTCCACCTTGGTGGCAAAACCTACACTTACGGATCAAATCATCGCTGCCCAAAAGCGAGATAAGGGAATCTCTAAAATCAAAGAGAACATTGCTAGCGGAGGTGCTAGTTGCTTCTCCACTAATGATCATGGTGTTGTGTACTTTGAGAACCGTCTAGTGGTTCCCAAGAACCAGCATCTACGGCAGTTGATCCTTAAGGAGGCCCATGAATCTCCTCTCACCATTCATCCCGGTAGTACTAAAATGTATCAGGACCTACGCCAGAGGTTCTGGTGGACTAGGATGAAGAGAGAAATTGCTCAGTATATTGCAAATTGCGATGTCTGTCGTCGTGTAAAAGCAGAGCATCAACGACCTGCTGGCACCCTTCAACCCTTAGCTATTCCTGAATGGAAATGGGATAAAATTGGTATGGATTTCATTACCGGCTTTCCCAGGACCAAAAGAGGGAATAATGCTATCTTCGTCGTGGTCGATCGTCTTTCCAAAGTAGCTCATTTCTTACCTGTTTGTGAGAGTATAACCGCTAGCCAGCTGGCAGACTTATACATCTCCCGAATAGTGTCCCTTCATGGTGTTCCTTTGGAAATCAATTCGGATCGAGGAAGTCTTTTCACCTCTCGATTTTGGGAAAGTTTCCAAAATGCTATGGGAACCCGTCTCTCCTTTAGCACCGCTTTCCACCCTCAGTCAAGTGGTCAAGTGGAACGCGTCAATCAGATTCTAGAAGACATGCTTCGAGCCTCCGTTATCTCTTTCGGAATGGACTGGGAGAAGTGCCTTCCATTTGCCGAATTCGCTTACAACAACAGCTATCAATCTAGCTTGGGTAAAGCCCCTTTTGAAGTTCTCTATGGACGACGATGTCGAACACCCCTTAACTGGTCAGAGACCGGGGAAAGACAATTCTTTGGCCCGGATATGATTCAGGAAGCAGAAGAACAAGTTCGTATCGTTCGTGAAAAGTTGAAAACAGCCCAATCCCGTCAAAAGAGTCAATATGACCGAAAACATAGGACTATGACTTTCGAGGTTGACGAGAAGGCTTATCTTCGGGTCACCCCTCTGAAGGGAACCCAACGTTTCGGTATCAAAGGCAAATTGGCTCCTCGTTACATTGGACCTTTTCGCATTCTTGCCAAACGAGGAGAAGTTGCCTACCAGTTGGAACTACCTCCGCACCTCTCCAGGGTTCACGATGTCTTCCACGTCTCTCAACTCAGGCGTTGCTTCTCGGATCCTATCCGTGAAGTGGACCACGAAACGCTTGATCTCCAAGATAATCTTACATATCGAGAGTACCCCATTCGTATCCTCGATCAAGCCGAACGTACCACGCGACGTCATAATATCAAGTTTCTCAAGGTTCAATGGTCGCACCATTCTGAGGATGAAGCAACTTGGGAAAGGGAGGATCGTCTTCGACTCGAATATCCCGCCTTCTTCTCGGAGGAACCCAAATCTCGGGACGAGATTCTTTTGAGTGGGGGTGAGTTGTCACACCCTAGCTAGTCATGCATTAGAGTGTTGCATCATGTTTACTTTTCATCAGAAACTTGAAATGGGGATGACAGAACCCCCAGTCCCCTCTGAAACCAACTAGGGTTACTAAAATAATTTTTCAATGAACCTGAAATGCCCTTCTAAAATGTCCATCATTTTAGCCTTGGTTCAGAACCTCTGACAAAAGTGGTGCACATTTTTCTAGGCCATCTTAGGGTTTTTGAATTAAATCATAGATATTTGAATTTGGGCATTTAAAATAATATAAAATATTTAAATGCTCAAATATCTCCAAACTAAAATGTTTCATGTTGGAAATATTCCAGCTATGGACCAGGAGTAGTTTGGTGATTTTTGGAGTTGACTAGATATTTTATTTAATTCAACAAAGTTGCAGAAATATTAAATAAAACAGAAAACAGAAAAGAGAGGGAAGACTTACCTGTGCGGCCCAGCCAGCTGGCCGGCCCAGCTAGCCAGCCCAGCACTGTAGCTCCCCGTCGTCTTCCTCCCCACGCCCCGAAGCTGCTGCGTGCTCGCGCGCGCACGGCCACGCGGCCACCTCCTGCTTGCCGACGCCCTCCTGGCCGCGTGGACGACGTCCGCAGCCCGTCCCGATCCCCCCTGCTCGCTCTCACTCTCCCCCGGCTTCTCCCTCGCTCTCTCTCACTCTCGGCCGAAGCACACCGTCGCCGCCGTTCGCCTTAGCCACCGCCTCCGGCCACCCCTCGCTCCCCCGAGTAGCTCAGAAGCTCCGCCTCGACTCCCTCTTCCTCCCCACCGCTCCACGAGTCCCCGGAAGCCCTGCATCGCCGCCACATCGCCGTTCCCCTCTTCGGACTCCGACCACCGTCGCCGTCAAATTCATCGTCTCCGACGCGTCCCCGAGCCCGCTTCGACGCCCACTGCAACCGTGGTGAGCCCCCGAGTCGTTTGCCCCTCTCCTTCCCCTTGTTCCCTCACCGTAGCTGCATCTACACCACGGCCGAACCTCCGCCGTCGCCGAGCTCGCCGTCGACGCAGCTCCGGTGACCATTTGGTCACCCCGGCGAGTCCAACACGTTCGCAAGAACCAGTAGAGCATCCCTAGCGCCTCACTCTGCTCGACTTCGAGCTCCAGCACCACTCCCGTGCACGACCGAACCCCGGCGGCCGCAACCGAGCTCGCCGCCGTCGACTCCGGCCACCCCGACCCCAACGGACTCCGCCAAGAGCCGCGGGTCATCCTCAGCTTCACTCCGGTGGTCGCCGCGTTCCATTTGGTGGCCGAAACGACCAAAACCACTATCGCCGCCGCACTGTTGGTCGCCGCCGGCCAGAACTCCGGCGAGCTGACGTGGCCTAGTTGATTAACCACTAATCCACCACCTACTGACGCTGACAAGTGGGCCCCAGGGCTTAGTTAAAGCTAACCAGCCCGGGGTCAACGCGGGATTAGCCCCTGTGACACTGACGTGTGGACCCCACACGTCAGGTTTGACCCGAGCCAGCCCTGTTGACCTGCTGATGTCACTATGATGTCAGGCTGACGCAGTAATTGAATTTCTGGATTTAAATTAAATCAGGAAATTCCAGAATATTATTTAAACTTCAAAAACTCATAACTTTTATTCTGTAACTCCAAATTGGACAAATAATATATGAAAAATGATCAGAAAAATCCAATCTATCCATCTGTACTATTTTCATGCATGATCAAACAAGTTAACTTGATGTTTTAATCAGAACAAGAAAAGGCACTTTAAAAGGCCATATTTGAATTTGGAATTTGAATCTTTGATTCAAATTTGCTCAAACACATCTGGTTTTAGTTGCATTAGCCCAACACACTCATATTGCCATGTTTCATGCATGCATCATATTGTTGCACATTGTTTGGTGATGCCTGTGTATCGTTACCCTTTGCGACAGGATCTGTCCCCGAGGAGTACCGTGATTACCCTAACGAAGAATCGTATCCGTGCAACGAACCATCAGGCAAGCAACCAACCATTTGATCATATCGTTACAATCCCATGTTCTCGCTCCTGCTCTCTTTTACTGCATTAAGACAACGCGATTCAAACTGCTGTGTGCTACGGTAGTTGAACCCATTTCCTCTGCATGACCTGTCATTGCCACAGTAACTAGATGAAACCCACTAGCATGTGTAGGAGTTGTTTGAGCCATATGTATGTGTTGTTCCTACCTTGCTATGCCTGCTATGCTTAGAGTCGTGTCAGGTCTGGTTCATCTGGGTGATGGGCTAGAGTGAAATGTTAATGTCGGTAATGAGAGTGGTGTGGTGAACACGATTTGGTAAAGGTATCGATGAGAGGCCATGTAGGAGTACATGGTGGGTTGTTTCATTGAAGCCGACCTTAAGCACTGAGATCTGTATGTGTGATTTAAGAATCAGCTACTACCATGCATTGGGCCCTGAAATATGACCCCGCTCGACTTCTTATTCACCCTAGCTCTCTGTCCAGGAGTTGCAAGTAGTTTCTGGTGTTTGTAGCCTACTGGAGGCCGTGGACAGCGCTGACCGTAGGGGTGGGCTGTGATGCGGTAGGTACGTGGCACGGTGTACCGAATACCCGTTAGGTATCTCGGGAACCCTGTTCACATCGTTCGGGGCCGTATGGGAAACCTCGGCCGGACTCCCTGCGGATGGAACCTGAATAGGCGATAGACCTGGACTAGAGGCTTAAGTGTTTAGGTAGGTCATGGTCTACACCCACGTCGGCTTTCGCTTGAAGTCTGCCGAGCACATGTCGTGTGCAGACGCTAAGTGGTGGAAACATGTATGAAGAAGTACACCCCTGCAGGGTTAACATGATCTATTCGAATAGCCGCGTCCGCGGTAAAGGACTACTTGGTTGCCTATACAGTTCATAGACAAGTAAATGGAAACTACTAAAAGCCTCAAGATAAGTGTGAGTGCCGAGGATGGCTCTTCCGTAGGAAGACGGAGGTGGATCCTCGGTAGTGTATTGAAGTGGTGAATAGTGGACTCGTGTGCGCAAAACTATTTCAAACTGGAGTATCGTAGGATAGTCTAGCCAAGAGTCAAAGCTGGCTTGCTGCAATAACTCCACCAACCCTTCTTGATACTATGCATGTATGTAGGATCTGATGTAAGTCTTGCTGAGTACCTTTGTACTCATGTTGCTATAATCTACATTTTTACAGAAGACGCTGCAACCCCTTCTGATGGGTTCTATGTAGACGTTGACATCAACGAGTAGGCTAAAAGACCCAGGTGGTGACCCTGAGCTTGTGAAGGACCACATAGTATAGCCAGGCTTTCCAAGCCTCTTTTATTTTACTAGTTGTCTGTACTCAGACAAGTTACTTCCGCTGTTGGCTGGTATGATTGTATGACTTGTATGTTGGGTCGTGAGACCCGTATCTTTGTGTGTATGTTATGTATGGCTCACTGAGCCTTAAATAAAGTACTTGTGTCGTAGAGTCATGTTGTGATGCTTCGTTGTATTTGCACATATCGAGCATATTGTGTGTATGATTGAAATGCTTGGTATGTGTGGGATCTGACTATCTAGTTGTTTATCTTTAGTAGCCTCTCTTACCGGGAAATGTCTCCTAGTGTTACCGCTGAGCCATGGTAGCTTGCTACTGCTCTGGAACACTTAGGCTGGCCGGCATGTGTCCTTCTTCGTTCCTGTGTCTGTCCCTTCGGGGAAATGTCACGCTTTGAGTACCGGAGTCCTGTTAGCCCGCTACAGCCCGGTTTACCGGAGTCCTGCTAGCCCAGTGCTACAGCCCGGACCCACTTGCTGATGACCGACACGTTCGAAGCTGGGTCATGGATGCCTGTCCCTGTAAGTCTGTGCCACTTTGGGTTTACGACTAGTCATGTCAGCCCGGGCTCTTTATCATGTGGATGCTAGCGACACTATCATATACGTGAGCCAAAAGGCGCAAACGGTCCCGGGAAAAGGTAAGACGACACCCGTGGGGATACCGTGCGTGAGGCCGCAAAGTGATATGAGGTGTTACCAGCTAGATCGATGTGGCATCGAGTCGGGGTCCTGACAGGCTAGCAGCTCTTCTCGATAGAGTTCATCTTCGGGGGATCTCCTTCCGGAGATGATGGAGAGTGAGACCCCACCAACCTCTCCGCATCATGAGGCGAGCGACCCCGAGGTGTCATCACGGAGGAGACCAGATCTGCCGAAGCCAGAAGCTAATCCTTCGGCCGCCCTGAGCCCGGAGTGTTTGGCTCCCACGGGGGGCGATGAGAAGGGTCCGGCACAGTTCGGTGTCCGGCCCGACATCCTGACGGGCCTTCTGGAGTGAGCTGCTCTCTCGGAGGGGCACCGTTTATTAATAAGCATGGTGCTTGAGAAGATTTCATCCGCCACCAGCGGGTTGAATGAAGCTTTTACGAGCCTGCTCAGAGGTTTTGAGGTATGTAAATGAAAATGCCTAATTTTTGACTGTGACACGCGCTAGGTGTGCTCCATATGGATAGTAGCCCCTGAGACTCTGGTTGCTAGCCCTAGGAGGCAAACGGAGGATCACATTTATAAGTAATGATCGCGCTATGCTTATGTGCAGGTGTCTAAGGATCCGGCAGCTGACCAGTCCGTTGAAGTTTCCGAACTGAGGAGGCAGATTGGAGTTGTTGATGCCGACATCACGCTTGTGAATGAGCGGCTTGACGAGTTACAAGGTATGTGATCTGTTTTCCTTATTATTTATAGGTAAAATTGAAAGGAGTATAATATTGATGTGATATGCTTGGACTACAGATGGTGCTGCTGTCGTGGAAGCCCTGAGGGCGGTGTCGCTGTCAAAACCGGCAGATCTCGGGTAGGGGGTCCCGATCTGTGTGTCTAGGCTAATGGTAACATGAGGCAAGGGACACAATGTTTACCCAGTTTCGGGCCCTCTTGATGGAGGTAAAACCCTACTTCCTGCTTGATTGATATTGATGATATGAGTAGTACAAGAGTTGATCTACCACGAGATCGTAGAGGCTAAACCCTAGAAGCTAGCCTATGATGATTATGATTGTGATTGTCCCTCTAAGGACTAAACCCTCCAGTTTATATAGACACCGGAGGGGGCTAGGGTTTACACGGAGTCGGTTACAAAGAAGGAAATACAATATCCGGATCGCCAAGCTTGTCTACCACGCAAAGGAGAGTCCCATCCGGACACGGGACGGAGTCTTGAGTCTTGTATCTTCACACTCCAATAGTCCGGACAAAGTATATAGTCCGGCTGTCCGGATACCCCCTAATCCAGGACTCCCTCAGTAGCCCCTGAACCAGGCTTCAATGACGATGAGTCCGGCGCGCAGTTTTGTCTTCGGCATTGCAAGGCGGGTTCCATCTCCAAATACTCCAAAGTACCTGTTGCAACGAATAGTGTCCGGTTTCCCATCAATGTTGTACTTCCTTGGATTCTGTGCCCCAATAATGACCATCTCCACGTGTCAAGCGAATACGAGGAGCCGAGGCCTTTTTGCATTTGCCACCCCCGGTCCGGCAGGCTAACCGTCTATTTGAAGAGACGGGGATTCTCATATCCAAACCTCACCCTCTTCCCCTGAGCAAGCATCTAACAGAGTGCTCCGGAAAAACCATTCCAACATGGACGGTCACCGCAGCTCTTCTTCTCGCTCCCCTCGCTCCAAGCCGGGTGACTGGGAAGAGTGTTCAGTTCCTCACAGCTGCTTGATAGAGTTACAGACCCAAGGGTTTCTCCCACCGGCGTTCATGGTCCCCGTCTGAGCCAGAATAGCCACCTATAATGGCGGGGAGCAAGCGGAGGGATCTCCTAATCCATCCCCAGAGGAGCGAATATGCCTCATCCCGCATTTGCTAAGGGGCGTCGGGTTTCCTATCCAACCATTTCTTCACGGGCTCCTGGAGTTCTACGGCCTCCAGTTGCACAACTTCACCCCTACCTCCGTGCTGCAAGCAGGATACGTTGCCCTTTGTGAGCTATTTCTAGGTTGCAAGGCTCACTTTGGGTTATGGAAGAAGTTGTTCTGCCTTGTTCCTCGCAACCAGGGAGAATCCCTATGTCAAGTGGGTGGAGCCGAAGTATGACGCATCACCGAGACCGGATACCTATCGGGTACTCCCAAGAAGGCACCGGAGAACTGGCCTTCAGAGTGGCTTTATGTCGACGATGTTCCCCTTCCGGATCCAGTCCGGACAGGTCTCCCTAAGTTCAATAACGCTCCACCGAAGGGACGTCGAAGCTGGCGCCCTCGGGGCCCCCAAGAGGAGGATACCAGAGAAATACACTTCCTGATGAGCAGGATAAAGTTACTGGCCAAATCCGAGCTGACGATAGTCGAGGTTATGGCAATACGTAATGCGAGGAATTCCAAAGTAGAGAGCTCCATGAATCACCGGCGCCGACGGGCCATACTTTGCAACAACATCTTTTCCGAAGAGGCATTTAATGCTTTCAATTCGGGAGACGCATACATCCGAGCTGCTCAAGGCGGGCTTGCCTGAGCGATGGACCAGTATACCAAAGATATACGGGTAAGAAATTTTGATAAGCATGTATAGCAGTAGCCCCTGAGACTTGAAACGGTTGGAACAACTATTTTAAGGATCAATTTATGCACAGGACCTTATAGATAAGAATGAGCAATTGTCTCGAGAGCTAGAGGAGTGCAAGACCCAGCTGAGGGCCACGGTTGCCAAGTTAAAGGAATCCCAGAAGGCCTCATTTGGTAACATTTTTCTCAATTGTACGGAGATGTACTAGTTAGTAAGTGGCTTGTATGATAAGTCTAACAGAAAATTCTGTAGACAATCCTGGGGTGAATCCGGAGGTCGTAACAGATAACGAGTCGCATCTCCAAAGGCAGCTAAAAGCTGGCGAGCGTGTTCTTACGCAAGTTAGGCAGGAGAAGAACAATCTTCAAGATGCCAATGTCCAGATGGACGTCGAATTAAAAGATGTTCGCGCTCAGCTGGCGGACTCCGTGAAGGAGAACAAAAGGCTTCGTTGCGGCATTTATGGTAAGTGCCTAGACAAACTATAGTACAGCTCGGCGGGGAAGCATATTGAAAGAATTTTTATTTGTAGGCATGTTGATGGGCCGCCCTGAGGAGGAGATGCCCGCGTCTGTAGGCAATTTACTGCAAGACCTCTCACAACTGCACGAGCGAGCTCGGCAGGTGATGCAGGGCATTGCTCAGGCCTTGTGGCCATCAAGCTTCCTGCCGAAGGGTATGGGGGAGCTTGTGGATATGCTCCAAGGAGCACGGCGGCGCTTCCGATTGTGGAAGATGTCAGCCTATCGACAAGGTGCAAGATAAGCCTGGGCTATGGTGAAGACGCGCTACACCAAGCTTGACCCGAACCATATGGCCGAAGTCGGACCGGCGGGGCCAGATGGGCAAGAAATTCCCGTGAGTCTGGTGTATGACCAGGTAGTGTTAGCCGCAAAGTATTCCCAATAGGATTTTAAGCTAGATAGCTTGTTGGATGGTATAGAGGAGGAATATAGTCAGTCCAAGTGACTGTGTAATTCAATGGACATAAGTAGTCCCTAGCCGGATTAAAATCATTTGTCATGGCGGACCTTTTCGCTTCAGCCCCCGGATCCGACAGTCCGGGGTGTATCCGAATACCCGCTTAGTTATACAGAACCGGGGTATGCGTGGAAACCAGGCGTAGGGGTCATAAGTGCTTGAACAGACAAGTACCCAACTAGTTATGTTATATTACATGGATAGTAAGAAACATCTTCCAGGGAGAATAGTTTCGTTAGAGATTCCTTTCCCTGGGTACGCATGCAACGATGTACATGTCTAGACTGCGAACAGAGGCGAAGGATACAAAACTTCTGGCGATTTACGTTGCAATAAACGAAAGGAACATCTTTTGCTCACCGACTGAATATTCCCTTAAGAACGCTAGCTTTCGGCTTCACCCAGTCTGAGGTACACATCCAGCTGAACCGGCAGTAACAATCGTAGAGGTGCTCCCCTTATGCCCTAGCCGAATTAACGGGAACGTAGGGCATAAACACAAGAGCCAGGCAACCCAACATGGCCACATCTTAAGTCATATCGATGCACGTAATGGTGAAGAAAAGGCACATATGGAAAAAGAACGCATATGTGATGGGCAAAAAGCCATTAAAGTAATTATATTTAGCTTCCGAATAGGAAGCCCCCAGGTATGGCTTACACACATAGTGCGGCCGGAGTGATCCGGGCGTCCGCACTGTATTGAGTACTTTGTGTGAAGAGGAAAAAGGTCAAGAAAGGAAAAGGGAGGGAACATAATTAAAAAGGAGGGGGAAGGAGACGAACGCTGAGTTCGGCGCTAGGCGTAGAATCTTCGGAGTTTGGCCGCGTTCCATGGGTTCTGCTCGAGTCTGATATCGGATGTACTACATAGGTGGTACGCTCCTCCGGTGAGAACTTTATCAATGACGAAGGGACCCACCCACTTAGGTTTGAGCGTGTCCTTCTTCTTCTCCGGTAGGCGTAGAACGAGTTCTCCAATATTATAAGTTTTGGCCCGCACTTCTCTGCTTTGGTACCGTCGAGCTTGGTGCTGATAGAATGCGGAGCAGGCTTTTGCGACGTCGCGTTCCTCTTCCAGGGCATCTAAGTTATCCTGCCGATCCAACTCGGCTTCCTTCTCTTCGTACATACGTACGCATTGCGAATCATGGATTATGTCGCAGGGTAGTACTACTTCTGCACCGTACACCATAAAAAATGGTGTATATCCGGTGCTGCGATTCGGCGTGGTCCGCAGCCCCCAGAGTACGGAGTCGAGCTCCTCGACACAGTGCGTGTCCGATTCTGTCAAGGATCACACTAGTTTGGGTTTGATGCCGCTCATAATGAGACTGTTTGCACGTTCGACCTGGCCGTTTGTTTGGGGGTGGTAGACGGAGGCGTAATCAAGCTTAATGCCCATGTTGCCGCACCAAGTTTTCACTTCATCGGCTGTGAAGTTTGAGCCATTATCAGTGACGATGCTGTGGGGGATGCCGTATCGGTGTACAACCCCGGGTATGAAGTCTATCACTGGTCCGGATTCGGCCGTTTTGACTACTTTAGCTTCTATCCATTTGGTGAACTTGTCCACCATGACCAATAAGTATTTTTTTCTTATGCCTTCCCCCTTTAAGGGGTCTGACCATATCCAGCCCCCAGACTGTGAAGGGCCAAGTAATGGGGATTGTTTGGAGAGCGGTAGGGGGCATATGACTCTGATTGGCGAAGAGCTGGCAACTAACGCAATGTTGGACAAGGTCCTGTGCATCTGCTCGGGCTGTCGGCCAATAAAAACCTGTGCGGAAGGCCTTGCTGACAAGTGCCCGAGCCACAGCGTGGTGTCCGCCGAGTACGGCATGGATTTCGGCCAAGAGCTGCCGCCCTTCCTCTTCGGAGATGCACCTTTGGAGCACTCCGGTCGCACTTTTCTTATAGAGTTCCCCTTCATGGACTTTGTAGTTTAGAATGCCGCACGATGCAACGTGCTTCATTTTGGTCCTCAGGGAGCTCCTGCCTATTTAGGTAGGCCAAGAAAGGCTCAGTCCACGAGCCGATTACAGCCATGATTTCATGGGCCGAAGGTGTTATTTCGGTGGCGGAGCCTCCGATTATGTCTGATGGTTCGGAATCTGGGGGTGTATTCGGATCCATGCTAGTGTTGTCGGACTCCCCTTCCCATACCACGAATGGCTTGAACAGCCTTTCCAAGAATATGTTAGGTGGGACAGGGTCACGTTTAGCGCCGATGCAGGCGAGGATATCCGCCGCGTGATTGTTTTCTCGAGCCACATGGTGGAATTCGAGCCCCTCAAACTGAGCTGACATTTTGAGGATGGCATTACGGTAGGCCGCCATTTTCGGATCCTTGGCATCAAAGTCTCCGTTTATTTGTGATATTGCAAGGTTTGAATCCCCGCGCACTTCCAGGCGTTGAATGCCCATAGAGACTGCCATCCGAAGACCGTGCAACAGAGCCTCGTATTCGGCTGCGTTGTTGGAGTTTGTGTATAATATTTGGAGTATGTATTGGACTGTGTCTCCGGTGGGAGACGTCAGGACTACACCTACTCCCAATCCGGCCATCATATTAGAGTCGTCGAAGTGCATGATCCAGTTAGAGTACGCGCCGTACTCTTTAGGGAGTTCGGCTTCTGTCCATTCAGCGACAAAGTCAGCCAGTACTTGCGACTTGATGGACCACTGTGGCTTCTATGTTATGTCAAACGGAAGGAGCTCGATGGCCCATTTAGCAATCCGGCCCGTAGCGTCGCGGTTATTTATTATGTTATTGAGTGGTACTTTGGAGGCCACCGTAATCAAACACTCTTGAAAGTAGTGTCGTAGCTTCCGGGATGCCATGAAGACCATGTATGCTATCTTTTGATAGTGTGGGTATCGGGATTTGCATGGGGTGAGGACCGTGGATACGTAGTATACCGGCTTCTGGAGCGGGAATTTGTATCCGTCATCCCCTCGTTCGAGATGAGCACTGCACTTACAACTTGATGTGTTGCAGATATGTATAATAGCATAGGTTCGCCAGTATTTGGCGCTGTTAGGACTGGATTACTAGCCAGTAAGGTCTTTCTTTCATCCAGTCCAGCCGCGGCCGCATCTGTCCACACGAAGTGTTCGGTGCGCCGAAGAAGGTGGTAAAGAGGTAATGCCTTTTCTCCTAACCTGGAGATAAAGCGTCCTAAGGCAGCCACGCATCCAGCTAGTTTCTGGATGTGCTTGAGGTCTGTTGGTATAGCCAACTGCGACAGAGCTCGGATTTTTGCTGGATTCGCTTCAATTCCTCTATTGGAAACAATGAAGCCGACCAGTTTCCCAGAGGGGACACCGAAAACACATTTTTCTGGGTTCAGCTTGATGTGATATGTTTGGAGGTTATCGAACTTAAGCCTCATGTCATCTATTAGGGTTTCGACGTGTCTTGTTTTTATGACCACGTCATCCACATATGCCTCCACTGTTTTGCCGATTTGCTTTTCCAGGCATGTTTGAATCATGCGTTGATAGGTTGTGCCAGCATTTTTAAGCCTGAAAGGCATAGTGTTGAAGCAGAAAGGACCGTATGGTGTTATGAAAGCCGTTGCAGCTTGGTTGGACTCTGCCATCTTTATTTGATGGTATCCAGAGTATGCGTCAAGGAAACACAACGAGTCATGTCCTACTGTGGCGTCGATGATTTTGTCAATGCGAGGGAGGGGGAAGGGATCCTTGGGGCAAGCCTTATTGAGGTCTTTGAAGTCGACGCATAGGCGCCAGGATTTGTCCTTCTTTGTTACCATTACCAGATTTGCCAGCCAATCCGGATGCTTGATATCTCTGATGAATCCGGCCTTGAGTAGCTTGGCTAGCTCTTCCCCCATGTCTTGCCGTTTGGGCTCTGAAAAGCGCCTTAGGGTCTGCTTGATAGGCTTGTATCCTTTTAGTATATTGAGGCTGTGTTCGGCCAGTCTGTGTGGGATGTCCTACATGTCCGAGGGGTGCCAGGCGAAAATGTCCCAATTCTCGCGTAAGAAGTCTCACAGTGCAGCGTCCATTGTGGGGCTCAACTGTGTCCCGATGGAGGTTGTCTTCGTGGGGTCCGTTGGATGGACCTATAATTTGAATATCTCGTCTACGGGTTTAAATGAGGTGGACTTGGGTCAATTGTCGAGTATCACGTCGTCCCTGTCCACGATGGCACGCAGCGTTGTTAGTTCTTCGGTTGCTAGGGCTTCGGATAATGCTTCTAGGGCTAGTGTTGCGGTTTTATTTTCGGCGAGAAGTGCGACATCCGGATCACTGGCTAGAGTGATGATTCCATTGGGTCCGGGCATTTTAAGCTTCATGTACCCGTAATGGGGTATAGCTTGAAAGCTTGTAAACGCGTCCCGCCCTAAAAGGGTGTGGTATCCGCTGCTGAACGGAGCTACTTGGAATGTGATTTCTTTGGACCTGTAATTCTCTGGAGTGCCAAATACCACATCGAGTGTTATTTTTCCCGCACACCATGCTTCCCGACTAGGGATGATTCCCCTGAAGGTTGTGCCTCTTTGCTCAATGCAGCTTTTATCAATTTCCATCTTGCTGAGTGTTTCTTCGTAGATCAAGTTTAATCCACTTATGCCGTCCATGAGTACTTTAGTGAGCCGAAAGCCGTCTACGATTGGGCTAAGGACCAAAGCGGCTGGTGCTCGAACTGTCTGGAATTGAGGTTCATCACTGGCACTAAAAGTTATAGTAGTGTCATTCCACGGATTTATTTTTGCCACGTGGCAGATTTCAGCGTAGCTTCGATGAGCTCGCTTGCACCTTTTGTTTGAGGCGAAAGTCTCGAAGACTGTTAGTACCGTATTGTTTTCTTTGGCGGGATGTTGTTCTGCTTTATGGCTTACAAGAAGATCCTCGCCACTTTTTGCTACCTGCCGGAGTATCCAACATGCTCTAAGGCTATGTGTTGGTGTAGTATTCGGCGTGCTGTGGAGTTTACATGGCCCATTGAGCCATTCTTCCAATACGGTTCCACGCCTTGGGGTGGGCTTTGGTTTCTTGTTGATTGTATCGGCTGACTTACGAGAGTTCGCCTGCTTAGCTCAGACAAAGGTTTTAGTGAGAGCCGGACTATCCCAAAATTCTGTTTGGGTTTTCTAGGCGATTTCCATTGCACAGTACTTCTGTACTATGGTTGCCAAGTCAGTGAAGTGTACTATGTCACGGCAACTTATAGCATTAAGGATTCCTTTGTTCGTGCAGTTTTTGCAGAAAAGTGAGACTGCATCCTCCCCACGGCAATCCTTGACCTTGTTTAGTACAAGGAGGAATCTGGCCCAGTAGCAATGTACTGTCTCTTGGGGCTCTTGTCTGATGTGGGAGAGACGGTTTAAGTCCGGGTGGGTGGGTGTAGCTGAATTTGGATTCTGATCCGATTTAACGCCCTGGGGCAGGAGAGCTTCCGGACTTGATAGCTCGGGATCCGGGGTGCTGCCCGATTTTTCCGACCCAATATCCGATTCTAAGTCCGGGGTCTGGGTCATGTCTTCCCATGAGCGGGTGTCCGGCTCAGGGAGCTCGGTGATCCGGACATAATTTGTCCTCAAAATAGAGGGGTAATCCATATGTGGCTCCTCCACTGCTGCTATCTCGTGGGTGACCGGCGGAGATTTAATATCCATTTGGTTGGGTTTAAGCCCAATCTGGTCATAGTCTATGGCAACTCCCAAAGCAGCGATGCGATCCAAGAGCTCATTAAGGGAGGAGAGCTCCATTGAATCCATCTGTTCGGTGAGTTCCGAATTGATGTGGAGGCTATTCGTGATGACCTGAGAGGTTATCATCGGTGCGACAGCCGATTGGGCGGCCATGATGA
Organism: Triticum aestivum; assembly: GCF_018294505.1. Classification (NCBI taxonomy): domain Eukaryota; kingdom Viridiplantae; phylum Streptophyta; class Magnoliopsida; order Poales; family Poaceae; genus Triticum; species Triticum aestivum. The sequence continues at coordinate 390,962,253 of NC_057804.1, read as the reverse complement.
AGCTGCCTAGTCGGAGAGTTTGGCCTACAGCTAGCGCTCCCCTAGAGGTGATGTTGTCCTTGACAACGAGATGGGCCATCGAGCCTTGCAGCGACAACACAGAGGAACTCTCAATGAAAGCACCAATGTCGGTGTCAAAACCGGCGGATCTCGGGTAGGGGGTCCCGATCTGTGCGTCTTAGGCTAATGGTAACAGAAGGCAAGGGACACAATGTTTACCCAGGTTCGGGCCCTCTTGATGGAGGTAAAACCCTACTTCCTGCTTGATTGATATTGATGATATGAGTAGTACAAGAGTTGATCTACCATGAGATCGTAGAGGCTAAACCCTAGAAGCTAGCCTATGATGATTATGATTGTGATCGTCCCTCTAAGGACTAAACCCTCCGATTTATATAAACACCGGAGGGGGCTAGGGTTTATACGGAGTCGGTTACAAAGAAGGAAATACAATATCCGGATCGCCAAGCTTGTCTTCCACGCAAAGGAGAGTCCCATCCGGACACGGGACGGAGTCTTGAGTCTTGTATCTTCACACTCCAATAGTCCGGACAAAGTATATAGTCCGGTTGTTCGGATACCCCCTAATCCAGGACTCCCTCAGGAGGAACTTGCCCTGGCCAAGGAACAGGCCCGGGCGAGCAATGCAGCTGTCCTAAAGGCAGCCAAAGAGTTGAGAGCCGAACAGGCTGCTCGTCGCCAGAGCGAAGACAGAATAGCCGAAATGGTTGTGGAGCTAGGAAATGCCACCAACCGATATGAGCTTCTAGAAAAAGAAAATCATGCGAATAAGGCTGACCTGAAGAAGGCCCTTGATGCGGCCAAGGAGACGCGTTCCGACCTTAGGGATGCGCGGGAGGAGCTTCGACAGGCCGGAGAAATCGCGGCTAGAAACCCCTATTTGTTGCGGATGAAGTTTTTAGATCTGAAGTACGCTCCTCTGGATCGACGCTGGAGTCCTGCAGACGCCTATGCGGATATGTCGAAGAGTACGGCTGATGCAGCCAAGTTTTTTGAGGATAAAAAAGATGATGAAGTGGAAAAGCTGTTCTGGTCGCAGTTCAGCGCTCCAACGCGCAAATTTCCTTTGAGTGAGAAGATGGCTGTTGTGGCCGAGCTCCACAGGCTGTCCGGTCTTGCAATGCGATCTATAGTAGACCATCTATGGCCGAAGCTGGACAATTACTTTGGTTTAGGCAGCAATTCCTTGGTGCCGTATCGCGGAGCTATGCCATGAAGAGGTCGGCGTGCATAGTGGGGGTACCCGGATGGCTCTTGCCCGTGTTAAAGCATACTGGACGGATATGGAGGCCACCGTCATCGCGACCCAGAGTCCGGCGGGTGGCTAGGATCCGGCAGAGCACATCTTGGAGCAGGTAGAAGAAGGTGCTCGCTTAATAGAGGCTCAGTGCCCGAAGAATGTCATGTTCGAGTGACAAATCGTGTCATTGTAAAAACAATGTTATTTTGATTATGAGGCTATATTTATACTTTTTGCCTGAAAGTATTATTGTGCCTCCTATGCGGCCGTTTTTATGTATATGTGTAATCTGAAAGTTAGCAGTCGTTGGCTTCAGCCCCCATGCATACAATGCGGGGGTGTTTGCGAAAAATATGCATAATCACACTTGATCCAACGTCTTGGTCCATTAAGGAGGTGATCGCACGTCAAACTAGGAAACCGGACTATATAGCTGTAACACTTTCACTTAGCCATAGGAGTTTGACGGTGGGGCTACTATGTAGCCCCTAGTACCCTTGCGTGCATCTGAATACGGGCGCGTGTGTACCTGACCGGAAAACGGTCCTTCATTAATGTGGCGGAATCCTAAAGATTCCGATAAGTCTTCGAGTGGTTGAATAGTCTCTCGCTATATCATGACAGTCAGTTTTCGGCTTTCTCTACTGAGGTGCTCATCCGAAATAACCAGGGCACAATTGCAGTAGTTCTCCTTTGGCCGCCTTAGCCGATAAGAATGGAACATAAGGCGGCGAACCCAGGAGACGGGCAAACCCAACATTTGACCACAGACATGATTCAGAGCTGATGCATATAAGGCCAAACTCGCGACGCCGAACACTCCCGAAGGTATTCGGACTTTATAACATATTGTCGGTGTCAAAACCGGCGGATTTCGGGTAGCGGGTCCCGAACTGTGCGTCTAGGCGGATGGTAACAGGAGACAAGGGACACGATGTTTTACCCAGGTTCGGGCCCTCTTGATGGAGGTAAAACCCTACGTCCTGCTTGATTAATATTGATGATGTGTGTTACAAGAGTGGATCTACCACGAGATCAAGGAGGCTAAACCCTAGAAGCTAGCCTATGGTATGATTGTTGTTCGTCCTATGGACTAAAGCCATCCGGTTTATATAGACACCGGAGAGGGCTAGGGTTACACAGAGTCGGTTACAATGGTAGGAAATCTACATATCCGTATCGCCAAGCTTGCCTTCCACGCCAAGGAAAGTCCCATCCGGACACGGGACGAAGTCTTCAATCTTGTATCTTCATAGTCTTGGAGTCCAGACGATGATGATAGTTTGGCTATCCGGACACCCCCTAGTCCGGAACTCCCTCAGTAGCCCCTGAACCAGGCTTCAATGACGACGAGTCCGGCGCGCATGTTGTCTTCGGCATTGCAAGGCGGGTTCTTCCTCCGAATAATTTATAGAAGATTGTGAACACCAGGATAGTGTCCGGCTCTGCAAAATAAATTCCACGTACCACCATAGAGAGAATAACATTACACAAGTTCAATCTGCTGACGTATTTTGTGGCGCGACATCACACCACTACCAAGCATTTACTCAAATTGTTTTTATTGTTCCACCTCCGCGCGTTTAGCGAAGCGGTTTCCTTGGCACGTCTTGTCGAAGCAGAGATCGTGTTCCCCTTATTCCGGGATTCCCATCAATACGGACGTGGGTAACCCAACCGCGCCATTGATTGTGACGCTTGGGAGATAAGCAAGTTTTACCAGGCCGGTGGGGACACATGTTTTTGTCCGCCCATATAAGGGGATAAAGATCCAACCCTTTTACCTGCGCCTTCTTCCTCCTTAGCGTATCCATCTCCGTGAACTCGAGCTCCAGCGCCCAAGTCCGCACTTCTCACCTCAACCTTCTCCAACTATGTCCGGAGCGGGAGGCAAGTGGATGGCCTCCTCCGTCACGGAGGGGCAGATCCAGAAGCTGCACGACACCGGATATTTGTCCAGCGACATCGCGCACCGGCTCCCCGACGAGGGAGAGCTCATCCCCACCCCCAGGTCCCATGAGAGGGTAGTATTTCTTCCCCATTTCCTCCGCGGACTTGGCTTCCCACTTCATCCCTTTGTCCGGGGGCTCATGTTCTACTACGGCCTAGATTTCCATGATCTGGCCCCGAATTTCATCCTCAATATCTCGGCGTTTATCGTCGTGTCCGAGGCCTTCCTCTGCATCCAGCCCCACTTCGGCTTGGGGCTCAAGACCTTCAGTGTCAAGCCGAAGGTTGTGAAGGGCAGCCAAGCGGAATGCGGAGGCGCCATGGTGGGCAGGATGTCCCATGTTACGTGGCTGGAGGGCACTTTCGTGGAAACCATTAAGGGGTGGCAATCGAGGTGGTTCTACATCACCGAGCCGCGTGACCCTGATTGGGCAGCGGCCCCCGAATTCAGATCCGGCATCCCTACACGGCTCACCTCCTGGAAAGAGAGTGGCCGGATATGGGAGGATTCGGAGGAGCTGACTGGACTCCAAGCCTGTATCCAGAAGCTGGTGGACAAGAAGCTCAAGCTTGTCAACGTAGTCCAGGTCATGCTCATCCGCTGGATTCTCCCGTGCCAACGACGGGGCTTCAACATGTGGGAGTTCGATCCGGCGCAGCACCAGACTCTGAGCGGGCTCTTCAACACTATGTACGAAGATGTCTGGAAGGTGGTGTTCAAGGGCGCCGAGGCTCCCGCATCCGCTACCGAAGATCGCGGATTCGGCTCGCAGCGTCCAGCTGACGAGGTAAGTGATTTTGCCACTTGTTTTCCATAGTTTGACTCTATGCGGGACCTAAACTACCTTTACCTTTGACAGGACTGGCTGGCGAAGGCCGAACGGACTATCTGTCCGGCCCCATTGCCAGAGGACCCAGCGGACGCCCACCTAACGGGGCTGCTGGCTCCGGCACCCCACGTGGTGCCGGAGAAGAAGGCCACGGGGACTCGGAAGATTTCCCGTTTTCAGGTGCTATCGGATGATGAATCCGAGGCCGACTCCTCCCACCAAGGCGAGGAGGAGAAGAAGAAAGCCTCTCCCCCAGCGCGGGGAGGGAAGAAAAGGAAGGCCTCCCCAACAAGGGAGGCCGAAGGGTCCAAGAAGGGAAAAACTCTTCCCCCGGACTGCTCCGCCAATGCCAGTGACGACGACGAGGACTGGCCTCCAAGGGCCAAGCCCTTGGCGAGATCGTACGTATCCGGACTCCCGAATAACTTCAAGGTTTTTCCTTTTCGCCACATACTGTCTTTTTAATGCCGCATACAACCCTGCAGTCCGCCCAAGGATGATCTTCCCGCTTCGTCGAGCGGGTCCTTAGGTGCGTTGAATATGGATTCCCTTCCGACTGCCTCCACCCCCCGTGCCGCGGACGATGCTGAGGTGGGATCCCAGGAAGGGACCCACCAGGAGGAGAGGGCCCCGGAGGTGTCGCAGGACAACCTCCCGGACTTTGCACCGGACTCGGCCCCGAAACCGACAGTGGCTCCGGAGTCCGGCGGGCGACCCCTTCGTAAGAAGGGCAAGACTGTGACGCCGGCAACCTCCGTCCAACCGGAGGCACCGGATAGTTTGCTGGAGGCGCTCAATGGCGCCTCCATCGAAGAGGAACACCGCACTGTTATGAGTGCGGTGATTCAGAAGGTGCAGCTCGCCAAGAGCGGGCTGACCGAAGCCTGCAGCAGCCTTCTAACAGGCTTTGAGGTAAGAATTTCGATATGTATAAAATGGTACCGCATAGACAGTAGCCCCTGATGCTTGGTTCGGTGTTCGGAAAGAAAAGCCGGACTGAGGATCTAAAAAGATATACGCAGGAGTCATAAAAAATATGTCAATATGGGAATGCAGGCTATGCTGCTGACCTCTGCCGCACTGACTGCGGAGGTCAATACTTTGAAGGGAAACCTCGAGCAATCCGAGAACGAGCTCGGCCGTGCCAAGAAGCAGCTCGAGGACAAGTAAGGTGAGTAACATCTGATTAAAATTGTACCTTACAGAAAAGTATTTTGGTTGCAAAAAGAATGACAAAGATAACGTGGGTATTGCAGGGGCCACTAACGAGGTGGCGACCCTGAAAGAGGCGGTGGCCGTGGTCGAACGCAATGCGGCCGTGGAGCGCACCGAGCGAGAGAAGCAGGAGGCGCGGGTGGCGGAGGTACAGCAAGAGCTCCAGGATCTTGTGAAAAAACATGAGAGCCTGGAGCGTGACTCGAAGACTCAAGAGTCTGAGCTTGCAACGGCCCTTGAGAGTGCCAAAGCCGCTAAGGCCGAAGCCTACAAGGCCCTCCAGGAGATTGAGGCGGTGAGGAAAATAGCAGCGGGTAAGGCATTTTTCATGCAAAGTAAGCATGTGAGTGTGAATTAGCTGTTGCTTACCCGAATTCGGAGCTCTCCAGGAGCGTTCGCAGATCTTCCTCGCAGCATGTCCGATGCTGCCGCATTCTACCGGGCCGAGGAGGGGAGCTCGACGGAGAAGGTCTTCTGGTCTCAGTATGCTGAGGCCGGACATCCGGTGCCCCTTAGCGACCAGCTGAAGCAGCTGGTCGAGCTCCACAAGGCGGCCGAACAGGCCATGAAGGGCCTTATAGTTCAGCTATGGCCTAAGGAGGCCATGCCTGGGAGCTACTTCGGCCTGGTGCGGCGGCTGGTGGATGCGTGCCCGTGGGTTGAAGTCATCAAGCACTCCGCCTATATTGAGGGTGCCCGTCGGGCCCTTGCCCGCGCAAAGGTGCACTGGGGCAAGATGGATGCCCAGAAGCTTGTGACGGACCCACCACCAGAGGGCAAGGAGCATCGCACGCCTGAGATGTATTATAAGAGTGTGCTGAAGGGCGCCCGCACTATTGCGGGGGAGTGATCCAAAGATGTAATTTTTGAGTAGACTCGCATTTTGTTATCCTGTGTGCTGAAAACTTAGTTCATATGTGCTAAGCAACGCTTGTTAATTTAAAATATTACCTTCTGTGTGGCTGTTTATCAAATCTGAGAGATGGCAAGTCGTCAGCATCAGCCCCCATGCCACGAGTGCTGGGGTGTTCGGGATAAACTTGAGCACTCTTGTTCCCATTTTTGGGTCCATCTAGGGAGGCGCTCAACACAGCGAACAAGGCAACCGGACTTATAATGCTTGAACACTCTCACTTAGCCATAGAATTCTATATTTTTAAATTTCGGCGAAGCCCCTAGTCTTCGGAAGGCCGAATTTGGGGCGCTATCCACGCCTGGGCCGGACAAGATCCGGCTCCTCGCTCTAAGCGGCATAAGTCTTTAAGGACTCACAAAAACCTCTCGAACAGCGACCGGCTCTCACCTCATCATGACGGTCAGTTTTAGCTTTCTCCACTGAGGCGTTAACCCAGCTCAACTGGGGCGCAATCGCAGTGGTTCTCCCAGTGCTACCTTAGCCGACACAACGGAACGTAAGGTACCAAAACATGGGAGCCGGGAAAACCCAACTATTGACCCAAGACATGATTCGGAGCCGATGCATATAATGCTATAAGTTCGGAGTGCCGCACTTGTGAAAGTGTTCGGACTTATCACACCATGATGCGGGAAACATAAGCCCCTGGTGTGTTTTAACCATACCAAAGTGTACGAATGCGACATGTCGTAAATGAACGTATGTATGAAAAAGAAATGCAATTATAAGCAAAAAGGTGCTGCATTGTTTTATTCAATAAGTGCTGCTATGAATGCAGAACGATACAAACAGTGCGATAAGCAAGGGATGGGACTGTTAAACATGTCCCCCTCCAGGGGTAGGCTGCGGATTGGTGTATAAAAATGCTCGTAATGGAGACCACGTGTATATTCGTTGTAGCCTTTATCCTTCCCTGGCTGTTGCATCGTGAGTTCGGCAGGTCTGCTGCCGGACAGGGCCTCTGACGAACGGAGTCCTGTGGGTAAAAAATAAAAGGTAAAAAGAAAAAAAGAACGACACACTTGAGAGCCCCTGGTGTGGTTGAGCCGCAGTCTGGGCTTATCGTGGTCTTGCCCCTCTCCCCATGCCCATGGTATCTTCAGAGCGTAATGGTGTACGCGAAGGACCTGTTTTGACGTTTTGCAGGGGCTGGGGTTGGGGCCGCACTGCTACGTGTTCTCGGAACGTGCTAGGTGGTCTTGTTGTAGGTTACTCCGGGCGCGCTTAGCTATGTTCGGCCGCTTAACGGCCGGACTCGAGAATTGCCTTAAGAGGCTGCATTGTACTTCTGCCGCGAGAGCCGCTGTATGTTCCTCTGTTCGGAGAGAACGTTCAGTGTTTCCGTTGACCGTGATGACTCCTCGAGGGCCTGGCATCTTGAGCTTGAGGTATGCATAGTGCGGCACCGCGTTGAACTTTGCAAACGCGGTACGTCCGAGCAAGGCATGATAGCCGCTGCGGAACGGGACTATGTCGAAGATTAACTCCTCGCTTCGGAAGTTATCCGGGGATCCGAAAACCACTTCCAGTGTAACTGAGCCTGTACAATTGGCTTCTACACCTGGTATGACGCCTTTAAAGGTCGTCTTGGTAGGTTTAATCCTTGAGGGGTCTATGCCCATTTTGCGCACTGTATCCTGATAGAGCAAGTTCAGGCTGCTGCCGCCGTCCATCAGGACTCTGGTGAGGTGAAATCCATCGATGATTGGGTCTAAGACCAATGCGGCAAATCTGCCGTGGCGGATGCTGGTGGGGTGGTCCCTTCGGTTAAAAGTGATCGGGCAGGAGGACCATGGATTGAACTTCGGGGCGACTGGCTCCATCGCGTATACATCCCTGAGTGCATGCTTCCGCTCCCTTTTGGGCACCTGTGGGGGGGGGAACCCTTCTGTCCTCTATTGTTAGGCGGTCGGGTCTCTTCCTCGTCATCGCTATGCAGCCCCTTGTCATTGTTTTCGGCAATTAACTTGCCTGCCTGCTTGAATACCCAACAGTCCCTATTGGTGTGGTTAGCTGGCTTTTCGGGGGTGCCGTGTATCTGGCACAAGCGGTCGAGTATTCGGTCCAAATTGGACGGACCTGGAGCAGTTCTTTTGAATGGCTTTTTCCGCTGACCGGGTTTAGAGCCTCTGAATCCGGCATTGACTGCCGTATCCTCACTATTATCGCCGTTGATGTGGCGCTTGTTTTTGTTACGACGCGACCTGCCATTTCGGTCCTTGAAATCCGGACTGCCAGAATTTTTGCTGAGGTTGTTGTTGCGTGGTAGCCAGCTGTCCTCACCCGCGCAAAAGCGGGTCATGAGTGATGTAAGGGCTGCCATGGATTTCGGCTTTTCCTGTCCCAGGTGCCGGGCAAGCCACTCATCGCGGATGTTATGCTTGAAGGCTGCTAGGGCCTCCGCATCCGGACAGTCGACGATTTGGTTTTTCTTGGTTAAGAACCGTGTCCAGAATTGTTTGGCCGATTCGTCTGGCTGCTGAATTATGTGGCTTAGGTCATCAGCGTCTGGTGGTCGCACATACGTGCCTTGGAAGTTATCGAGGAATGCGGCTTCCAGGTCTTCCCAACTCCCAATTGACTCTGCTGGCAAGCTGTTAAGCCAATGCCGGGCTGGTCCTTTAAGCTTGAGGGGGAGATATTTGATGGCGTGAAGATCGTCACCGCGGGCCATGTGGATGTGAAGAAGATAGTCTTCGATCCAAACCGCGGGGTCTGTTGTGCCATCGTAAGATTCGATATTCACGGGTTTAAACCCTTCAGGGATTTGATGATACATTACTTCATCTGTGAAGCATAGTGGGTGTGTGGCGCCTCTGTACTGGGCGATATCACGACGGAGCTCAAAAGAGCTTTGTCTGTTTTGTTCGGCCCGGCCGGACTTACTGTGTCCAGCGCGACGGTTGTCGTCACGTACCGTGGGGCGCCCACGCGATCCATAGATCGATCTTGATTGTCTTGCCTTATCCTCCAATATATCTCGCAAGTCCGGAGCGTTCCCCTGTGGCCTTGTGCTTTTCGAGCGATGCCGGGGTACGGGTCTAGTGAAGGGCCTAGAGGCCTCTCTATCGTGACCACGGGGTGGTCGGTCAGCCGTATTGTCTCCTAGTGATGCAGGTTCATACGCTTCCTCCTCTAATCGGGGGAGCAGCTTGCGTTTAGGGTAGCTTTTGGAGGGGCGTCAAGCTCATGCTCTTCGGCCGCGAGGACTTCAGTCCATCTGTTGGCTAGCAGATCTTGATCAGCTCTAAGCTGTTGTTGCTTTTTATTGAGGCTGTTCGCCGTGGCCATAAGCCTGCGTTTAAAACGCTCTTGTTCGACGGGATCCTCAGGCACGACGAATTCATCATCGTCGAGGCTTGCTTCATCTCCGGAGGGAGGCATATAATCCTCTACCTCTTCTTCTGCCACTCTCTCATGAGGGCTGGCGTCTCCATCCTCCTACGCTGGATCTTGCTGGAGTGGGTTGTCCTGGGCACTGTCCGGTGTATTATTATCTCCGGTGCCGGAATCTTCATTCTTGCTGTGGCGGGATTAAGAGCGGCGCCGCTGACGCTGGCGCTTGGGCTGTTTCTTGGAGGGGTCATCCTCCTCTGTTCCTTCGCCATTCCCATCCTTTGGGATATCCACCATGTATATGTCATATGATGAGGTGGCTTTCCGTGCCCGGTCGGCGCTGGTTCTTGTTCGTCTCAGGCATCGTCGTCCATACCGTCGATGTCTTCGGAGTCGTAGTCTAGCATGTCGGTTAGATCGTCGACAGCGGCTACCAAGTGGGTGGTGGGTGGGCTTTGAATTTCTTCATCGTCCGCATCCCAACCGTCCTGGCCGCAGTCCGGCCAGGGCTCTCCTGATAACGAGAGATACTTTAGCAAACTCAAGATGTCGCCGAAAGGTGAGTGTTGAAAGATGTCCGCTGCTGTGAACTCCATGATCGGCGCCCAATCGGATCCGATCGGAGGGGGCGCGGGAGGTTCGGAGTCCGGTGAGGAGTCCGGCACCTCGGAGTCACGAGCTCTATGAGGGACAAGGTCAGTGTTCGGCTCTATCGCCGTAGGGGTTGCAGCTCCCGAGGCGGTGCCTAGCCATCCGTCCTCGACCTGCGCCGCCGGCTCCGAATTGATGATTGGAGCGGGCTCGAGTGCGGCCTCTAGGGTACTGTCCGGCTGCAGAGCTAAATCATGCTCGCCGTGACAGTGCGGCACGCTCTGCTGTGGCTCGAATCCATCGAGGATCAAGTCCCCGCAGATGTCAGCCGTGAAGTTCAAACTTCCAAATCTGACTTTACGGCCAGGGGTGTAGCTTTCGATCTGCTCCAAACGGCCAAGCGAATTGGCCCGCAGTGCGAAGCCGCCGAATACGAAGATCTGTCCAGGGAGAAAGGTCTCACCCTGGACTGCATCGTTGATGATGGTCGAAGAAGCCATCGAGCCTATCGGTGACGACACAGAGGAACTCTCAATGAAAGCACCAATGTCGGTGTCAAAACCGGTGGATCTCGCGTAGGGGGTCCCGAACTGTGCGTCTAGGCGGATGGTACTAGGAGACAAGGGACACGATGTTTTACCCAGGTTCGGGCCCTCTTGATGGAGGTAAAACCCTACGTCATGCTTGATTAATATTGATGATGTGTGTTACAAGAGTGGATCTACCACGAGATCAAGGAGGCTAAACCCTAGAAGCTAGCCTATGGTATGATTGTTGTTTGTCCTATGGACTAAAGCCATCCGGTTTATATAGACACCGGAGAGGGCTAGGGTTACACAGAGTCGGTTACAATGGTAGGAAATCTACATATCCGTATTGCCAAGCTTGCCTTCCACGCCAAGGAAAGTCCCATCCGGACACGGGATGAAGTCTTCAATCTTGTATCTTCATAGTCTTGGAGTCCGGCCGATGATGATAGTTCGGCTATCCGGACACCCCCTAGTCCGGAACTCCCTCACATATATTGAGCTGAGTAACGCTCTTTATTATGAACCCTATATTCCCAGGTACATGCATTAGTCTGTCGTGGTGAGATGCCAATAACGGTAGTACCCTCTGTGGGTATAGTACCCATGGGATGTGTAAACAACAAGAGAAAATAAAAAAGGTTTACACAGGGGCTTAATCTAAAGAGAAACCTTTGAGCGGGGCCCTACTACACGTCTGCGCCTTTGTCTCCGTTGTGCCGTGTCCTGGAAGGGTATCGCACGAATTGTGTCTGTAAAAAAAGAAAAACTCATGTAGAAGAGTATAATGTAAGCGTGCGATGGATAGTAAAAGTGTAAGGCATTGGCCTGTTAATAAGGTCAAGCCAACAGTGGTGCTTTATTAAATATCTATAGCCCCTGGTGTCCTCTATGGGATTACATACATGGTGCCCTAGCTCAAGTTTATCCGGGCTGCCGGACTCGTCTAACCGTGTCCGTGGTCTTAACGACCAGTCATGCTTTCTGGTATTAGAGGCCGCTTAGAGTCCGGCCGCTGGAGCCGTCACGTATTCCTCCACGCGCGAGGAGCGCTTTGTGTTTCCGTTAACGGTGATGACGCCACGTGGACCGGGCATCTTGGGTGTGAGGTAGGCGTAATGCGGTACTACGTTGAAGCGAGCGAAGGCCGTTCTCCCAAGCAATGCGTGATAGCCGCTTTGGAGGGGCGATGGTGAAGAGTAGTTCTTCGCTTCTGGAGTTTCCTGGGGAACCAAATGTTACCTCCAGTACAACAGAGCCCCTGCCATAGGCTTCAACGCCTGGTATCACCCCTTCAAAGGTGGTGTTACTGTGGTTGATTCTGGATGGGTCTATCCTCATATGCGGATAGTGTCCCGGTATATTAGATTAAGACTACTGTCGCCATCCATGAGGACGTGAGTAAGATGGTATCCATCAATTATTGGGTCGAGCACCAAGGCATCGGATCCTCCGCGCCGAATACTAGTCGGGCAGTCCGTGGGATCGAAAGTGATCGGACAAGCCGACCAGTGGCTAAGTTTGGGCACGATGGGCTCTACAGCGTATGCGTCTCTGAGCGCACATTCGTGCCCTCTCGTGGATGTGTGACTCTCATGGATCATGTTTACTATTTTTACCTCTGGTGGGAATTTTTTTTGTCCCCCAGTGTTCGGCTGGCGAGGCTCGTCTTCGTTTTCACTTGGTGTTTCTCTTTCCCTATTCGGCGTTTAATTGGCCGGCCTGCTTGAAGACCCAACATTCTTTGTGAGTGTGGTTCGCAAGTTTTTTGGGGTGCCATGGATTTGGCATAGTCTGTCCAGGACTTTGTTCAGGCCGGATGGTCCCTCTTTGCTGCCTTTAAATGGCTTCTTTTGTTGACAGGGTCGAGAGCCCCTGAATCCGGCATTGACCGTTGTGTTGTTCGGACTTTCTTCCTTGTTTTGACGTTTGTTTTTTATTGCGCCGTGGCTTCCCATTGCCATCCCTGATTTCGGATGTACTTGGGTCGCTGGTGCCTTTATGGGCCAGCCACCTATCTTCGCCCGTGCAAAAACAGGTCATAAGGCTTGTTAAGGCTGCCATTGTCCTTGGCTTTTCTTGGCCGAGGTGTCTGGCGAGCCATTCATTCCGGATACTGTGCTTGAAAGCCGCTAGGGCATTGGCATCCAGACAGTCAATGATTTGATTCTTTTTAGTGAGGAACCTGTTCCAAAGCTTGCGGGCGGACTCTCCGGGTTGTTGAATTATGTGACTTAAATCGTTTGTGTCCGGAGGTCGGACGTAGGTCCCTTGAAAATTGGCCCTGAAAGCTTCCTCGAGTTCCTCCCAACTTCTGATTGAATTTTCGGGGAGGCTTTTCAACCAGTGTTGAGCTGGTCCCTTCAATTTGAGGGGAAGGTATTTGATGGCGTGGAGGTCATCCCCACGAGCCATGTGGATATGCAGGATAAAATCCTCAATCCAGACCCCGGGGTCCGTTGTTCCGTCATATGCCTCTATGTTCACAGGTTTAAAACCTTGTGGAAATTCGTGGTCCAGTACCTCTTCGGTCAAGCACAGAGGGTGAGCAGCCCCTCTGTATCTGGACGTTTTGTGGCATGCCGTTGGCTGTTGTTGTGTCCGGTGCTGATTCCGAACTGGTATCCGATCGGTATGATCATTTTGGTGACCATGGTCCTGCGCCGGGGTGTGTCCTTTAGATCCATAGATGGACCTAGCCGCGTCGGCTTTTTTATCCAGGAGCTCGCGTAAATCGTGTGCGGCGTCGGTAGCTGCTCTATTGTGGTTATGAAGTGGTTTTTCTGGCCTCCTGGCCGTGTTGTTCTTTGGCGGAATGGCCTCATCATCAAATTCTGGCAGCAGCTTGCGTTTTGGATAGCTCTTTGTGTGGCGATCGTCGCCGTACTTTTCTTCAGTGTCTAGCACTTTATTCCATCTGCGATTGAGCGTTTCCTGTGCGGCCTTAAGCCTTTCCTTCTGCTTCTTTAGACTTCTCGCAGTGGTCATAAGCCTTTTGTGGAGGTTATCTTGTTCCAAGCGTGTTTTCGGGATGATGAATGCATCGTCATCCGGACTGTGCTCTTGTCCCGGGGTGGTTTGATGAATTCGTCCCTCGGGATCATTGTGATCGGGCGTCTGCTCCGAGCTGTGTTCGGCGTGATCTGGCTCATCCTGCTCCCTTGCTGGGTCCATATGGTCGTTGTTGCCTTCGGAGTTGACTGGGGTGTCGATCTTTCTAGTGTTGTTGTGCTATTTTTACTGTTGCTGGACTTGGAGCGGCATCTCCGCCGTCGTCTTGGCTTTTGTCTGGGGTTTTATCCTCCGGTTTGTCGGCATCGTCTTCTTTAGGCGTATCCACCATGTATATATCGTATGACGAGGTTGCAGTCCAGCGCCCTGTTGGTTCTGAATCATCTCCTGCGCCGATGTCCATACCGTCGGTATCATCGGAGTGAAGTCAAGCATGTCTGATACATCGTCGACAGTGGCTACGAAGTGGGTGGTGGGTGGGCAAAAGATTTCTTCGTCGCCTTCTTCCCCTCTGAGCTGGACATAGTTCGGCCAAGAGTCTCCTGACAAAGAGAGATATTTTAATGAGTTCAACATGTCGCCAAAGGGCGAGTGGTGGAAGATATCCGCAACGGTGAACTCCATTACCGGAGCCCAACCAGATTTGGCGAGCTTGGAGGCGCGCGGACTGGAACCTACGACCAGATATACGTTCAGGGGTCCAGTGTCACAGGCTTCCTCGTGGGTGAAGTCTATGTTCGGCTCTACCGCCGATGAGTGTGCAGCCTCTGGGGCGGGGTCCATCCACCCGTCCTCGGGCGACGCAATCTGCTCCGGATTTAGGTCCGAGGCTCCTGCAGGGGCGATATCCCAAGCATTGTCCGACAGCAGGTCTAAGCCGTACTCGTCGTGACTGTCCGGCGCTCCTGGCGTAGGCCCGAATCCGTTGAAGATCAAGACTCCGCGGATATTGTCCGTGTAGTTCAAGTTTCCGAACCTGACCTGGTGGCCAGGGGCGTAGCTGTCGATCTGCTCCAGATGGCCAAGCGAATTGGCCCGCAGTGCAAAGCCACCAAACACGAAGATCTTTTCGGGGAGAAAGTCTCACCCTGGACCGCGTTGTTGTTGATGATTGAAGGAGCCATCAAGCCTTGCAGCGACGACACAGAGGGACACAATGTCGGTGTCAGAGCCGGCGGATCTCGGGTAGGGGGTCCTGATCTGTGCGTCTAAGGCTGATGGTAACAGGAGGCAAGGGACACAATGTTTACCCAGGTTCGGGCCCTCTCGATGGAGGTAAAACCCTACTTCCTGCTTGATTGATATTGATGATATGGGTATTACAAGAGTTGATCTACCACGAGATCGTAGAGGCTAAACCCTAGAAGCTAGCCTATGATGATTATGATTGTGATCGTCCCTCTAAGGACTAAACCCTCCGGTTTATATAGACACCGGAGGGGGCTAGGGTTTACATGGAGTCGGTTACAAAGAAGGAAATATAATATCCGAATCGCCAAGCTTGTCTTCCACACAAAGGAGAGTCCTATCCGGGCACGGGACGAAGTCTTGAGTCTTGTATCTTCACGCTCCAATAGTTCGGACAAAGTATATAATCCGGCTGTCCGGATACCCCCTAATCCAGGACTCCCTCGGGGGGCACCTAAGTTAGACAAACCAAAATTTCAGCGCTACGCCTATGAATCAAATCAAGGAAACTAAGTACAAGGCCTGAAGAATAGGTAATTACCTTCATATACTTCTCCTTACTTAGATACTTGCCGCAACACTTCTTCTTCCGCCCCCTGATGTTAGTCGAGGCGTAGTAGTCTCGAACAGCCAGCACCCAAGCCTCGTGCCATAAGTTCTGAAGTAGGCGCTTGCACTCGGCTTCGAGAACCATAGCCGGGTCCGCCTCATGTTCCTCAAGACACCTGTAGAAGGTCTGCAATCAAACAAGAAAACACTGATCATTAGTACAATCACTAGGTACTGTTGATTTTTAATTCTGTAGAGGAGAAATTACCCAAAACCATCGTCTCACAATGCCGGCCATCGTCTCGCACACGACACCATCAACCATCTCCCCCGACGGGGCTGGGGCAGCCTTGTACAGCTCTCAGGTCAGTGCTAGCTGTGGAACCTCACCCTCACCGGGCAACGTGACCCACCCCGGGAAGTGGTGCCAGCAAAGCACAACAAGGAGCTGGATGGGCCCGCGGACACCATCTGCATGTATCCGACCCCTGCAGTATGACAAGGCGAACACATTAGATATTAATTTGAAGAAACACAAAGGCAAAAGGTTAAAAAAGAGTAAATGCACTTACTTCTCCCTATTAGGCTGAATCAACCACCTTTGGGCACGGGGTAGCCAGTACGGACGGGAGCTTTGTACCACCACGCCGGCAGACCTTCATACCCTCCTCAACCAGCTCGCCCTCGCTGTAGCTATCGTCAGAAAAGGTCTCCTCGACACCATCAGCATGGCCTCTAGTCTCCGGAGTCACGTGGGATGATGACTCTGGGACCCAGATCTCGTCGGACGTAGGCTCATCGACCCGAGCCTCGTGGACTGGAGTCCAAGACGGGTCCAAGTTAGATGGGTCCACCTGAGACGGAGCACTCTGGTGGTCTGGAGAATCAGCGGAGGGTGGCGGCGAGGAAGGCACAGTAGCCTTCCTACCTCTCCTAGCGCCACGTGCACCTCTACCTACACCACTGACCTCTCCCGGTCGAAGAAGAAGCGCCCGCCGAAGTTGCTGGGGGTGTCTGCATGCTGTCTACCAGCGCTCTCTGAAGGTGCTGGGGTGGAATAGCAGCACACCTCCCAGCATGTGCCAAGGAAGGAGGCTCAGAGCGCTCTCGACCCGCGCCCACCATCTGTCAACAGCTGCAATGACAAAGAGTAAATGAAATTAGTACAACATAAACATAATAAAAAATTTAAGTGTGTATCATCATCACGAACATAAAAAAATTGAATACCTAATAACATAAACTAGTTAATATATATATATATATATATATATATATATATGTACATAATAATAATTGAATACATGACCTAACTCATAATTCACAAATATATGACCCAGTCGGCCTTTGGAAGGCTGAAGAGCACCTTTTTGGGGAGGTGTCAGGGGTCGGGGTCTCAGGGGC